>NC_058406.1:103923878-103946378 GCF_002201575.2 Neomonachus schauinslandi | reverse complement strand
CAGATTCCACTTCAGGGAGTTAGAATATCCACCACTTTTGGAACATATCCTCGCAGGCAGTTGTTCACAGACTATCCCCAGAGGCTAATTCGTGAGTCACTTCAAACTCAGCATTGACTATCCAAATAAACAACTGAGCAGTATCAGAAACATCTGTCAATTCATCAAAAACCAAAGAAAACCACTCAAAACCATTCATTTGCCTTGCTTTTAACTGATGGTTGATGTTCGAAATGTCCTCACTCTTTGCCAAAAGGCTAGTAGTCTGAACCGAGTTTCTTTTCTCCGGACGCATTCCTTCAGCCTTTGGAACCGAATATGATTTAATTAACTCACCAACTGTAAAAGCTTTCCTTGCTTGGCTACCGAAAGAGCTGCTCAGAAACTTACTTTAGTTGTGGTTTTGTTTATATTTTTTTGTAAAGAAATTCTGCTGTGATAAAATATTTCAATTCCAATTTCCTAATATTTCTGACCATTGCTTCTTGTGAGTTGGGAACATTGTGATGAGTGCTTAGTCTGTGACATCAGTGCAAATTCAGATTGTGTTAATTTAGCACAGCGGCAGCATAACCTGTGTAATAAACGTAATACTTTACCCTCTGATTCCATGATGAGAAGGACAGCAAACTATGCTCTTTTGTGCCTTAAAAGTAGGACATTTGAAGTCTACCTTTCTCTTCTTTTTTTTTTTTTTTGTTTGTTTTTTTTTAAAGATTTTATTTATTTATTTGACAGAGAGAGAGATAGCGAGAGCAGGAACACAAGCAGGGGAAGTGGGAGAGGGAGAAGCAGGCTTCCCGCTGAGCAGGGAGCCCGATGTGGGGCTCGATCCCAGGACCCTGGAATCATGACCTGAGCCGAAGGCAGACGCTTAACGACTGAGCCACCCAGGCGCCCTGTTTTGGTTTTGACATGATGGGTGTGCACTGGTGGTAGGAAATGAAATGAGATGTTACAGAACGACCAGGTTGACCCTCAAAACACTGTCAAGTTACAACTGCACCTGAATACTGAGTAGCCGTGTGAAGCTGCCAGAGACACTGTGCAACAGATGAGCATCGCTATGTTCCAATAAAACTATTTATGGGCACTAAAATTTTAATTTCATATGACTTTTATGCATCACAAAATAGTGTTCTTCTTTCCATTTTTTTTTTCATTCAGTTAGAAATATAAAAAACATCCTTGGCTTGTGGGCCTTACAAAAACTGCCGGCAGGCGTGATTTGGCCCACAGCCATAGTTTGCCAACCCCTAAATGAGATGATTGTATTTCCTTGAATGGTATAGTTGTAGTTAGGGCTGCTTGGAGTCAGGGAAATAGACCAGATCACTTCTAACCTCCCCACCAATCTAGGAATCTGTGGCATGTGTCACAGGCTATGGATGTTGCCATGCAAGTTAACCAGTTGGGTGAACATCTGTACTAACCATTTGAGTGGGTGAGCAAGAAAGAAAGGCAGGGGACAAAAGAGAGGTAGGAAACAAAGGAGCTGCTCTCAAGGGGTCTGCAGTCCATGTGGGAAGACTAGACTGACACATACGGACACAAAGGGGATGACATAGTTTTAACACATGTTTTTAATAGTGTTAAGGTCTCTAGAATATAGTTGGTGCCTAACAAGTATTTGGTAAAGGGATCAGTGAGTAAATGAGACATAATATGACCGTCTCTAAACCTAATAGGAACCCAACATAGTTGCAATGTTAAGCCCCTACGTTCTGGGGTCTGGCTGCCTGGGTTCAGATCTTGCCACAGCCATTTACTACTTCCAGGACCTCAGACAAATTATTTGACATCTTTTAACCCTACTTTCCTATCTATAAAGTGAGAGTAATAATATTATCTATCTCACAAGCTTGCTGTGAGCATCAAATGAAATAATGGATATAAAGCATATGACACAGAGCCTAGAGAGTTCAGTAAATAAATACTATAGTCAATAACACTGTGTTGTATGATCAAAGTTTGCTAAGAGGCTAGAACTTAAATGTTTTCAGACATGCAAAAAAGGAATTATGTAAAATGGATTAAAGACCTAAATGTGAGACTTGAAACCATAAAAATCCTAGAATAGAACATAGGCAGTAATCTCTTTGACATTAGCTATAGCAACTTTTTCTAGATATGTCTCCTGAGGCAAGGAAAACAAAAGCAAAAATAAACTATTGGGACTACATCAAAATAAAAAGCTGCACAGCGAAGGAAACAATCAATGAAACTAAAAGGCAACAGAACTAAAAAGCTAGCCAGGGACCAGAAGATCTCTGCAAATGACATATCCGATAAAAGGTTAGTATTCAAAATATATAAAGAACTCAACACCCAAAAAAAACAAATAATCCAATTAAAAATAGGCAGAAGACATGAACAGACATTTCTCAAAAGAAGACATCCAGATGGCCAACAGACACAGGAAAAGATGTTCATCATCGCTTACAATCAGGGAAATGCAAATCAAAAGTACAATGAGATACCACCTCACACCTGTCAGAATGGCTAAAATCAACAATGAGAAACAACAGGTGTTGGCGAGGATGTGGAGAAAGGGGAACTTTTGTGCACAGTTGGTGGGAATGCAAACTGGTGCAGCCACTATGGAAAACAGTATGGAGGTTCCTCAGAAAGTTATAAACACAACTATCCTACAATCCAATAATCACATTACTGGGTATTTACTCAAAGAATACAAAAACACTAATTCAAAGGGATAATGCACTTCTATGTTTATAGCAGCATTATTAACAATAGCCAACATATGGAAGCAGCCCAAGTGTCCATCGACTGATGAATGAATAAAGAAGATGTGGTATATATATGGATTATATATTCAGCCATAAAAAAGGATAAGATCTTGCCATTTGCAACAAAATGGATGGAGCTAGAGAATATTATGCTAAGTGAATATTATGCTAAGTCGGAGAAAGACAAATACCACATAATCTCACTCATATGTATAATTTAAGAAATAAAATAAATGAGCAAAGGGAAAAAAAGAGAGAAAGGCAAAGCAAGAAGCAGACTCTTAACTATAGAGAACAAACATGGTTACCAGAGGAGAGGTGGGTGGAGGATGGATAAAATAGGTGATGGGGATGAAGGAGGGCACTTGTGATGAGCACCAGGTGATGTATGGAAGTGTTGAATCACTGTATTGTACACCTGAAACTAAATTACACTGTATGTCAACTAACCGGAATTAAAATAAAAACTTTAAAACATATATTATATATATGTTTATATATACACAAAGAAAAATTATAAGTCAATCCCCCAAAACAATAAAATTTTCTTTAGAAAACAAAAGGTAACTATGTGAGGTGATGGGCATCTTAATGAACTAGATGGGAGGAATCCCCTCACAATGTGTATGTATATCAAATCTTCACGACATACACCATATACTATAACTTTATTTGTGAATTATACCTCAATAAAACTGAGAAAACAAGATAATAAAGGTAAAAGCACTGTTATCAGAGAAAGGAAGGCTGCTGGGAGCCTGGGAGCCAGAGCAGGCTCCATGGAGAGGGGGGTGTTAAAGACCACCTGCAGAGCAGAGGAGGAAGGTGAGTGTGGGCAGGAGAGCAAGGACTCGGCCCGGCAGCTGGGTTTGCCAGGGACGCTGGGGAGCCCTCATGTTTCTTGGTGACACAGGTGAGACAGCTTCAAGGCCAATGCTGAATGATGCGGAAGAAGGCAGACTTGGTGCATGTTAACCTTATTGACAACCAAAAGCACAGTTTGGGAGCAACTGGGATCCCGGTGAGATGCCTCGCCTGCACTTACAGCTTAACCGCTGCCACAGGCCCAGCACCTGAGGGGCAGAGCCAGGGACGCTAGCCAGGGGCCTCTCGGGAGCTCGCTGGAGGTGTCCCCAACATCACTGTTATCACCACCCTAGGAGGGCGTGGCCAGTATTTGTTGAGCATCTGTGAGCAGGGCATTGTGCCAGGGAACAAGAAGGCATAAGACATTAAGACATTTTATGATTTTAAAGAGGTTATAATTCACTTTAGATGGTACAATGGGCATGTCACAACTCCAATAATAGTGTCTGCTAACAAGGGACTGACACTCTGATCCCAGCACTGTCTCGCTATGTGTCATTGTGTACATTATAGACCTCCATGTCCACATTTTAAACAAATCAAATCTGCTGCTATAGTTTTCGAACTGTTTGACTACAGAATCCCTTCCTCAAGCAAAGCTTAGGATGTTTGAAAGATAAAAGCAATTAGTTGAATGGGTGTAAGCAGCAGAGTCCTTCCCACCAAGCCCCTCACCTCAGCCCCTGACAGGTTCCAAAGAACACAGTTGGAAAAACACTGGGTTAGGGTCATGCAGTGCTGGTCGGTTCTGGCTTGAGGCTCCTCTACGGTGGTAGATGTTGCTGAACCAAAGTGCTGTGCTAGATAAGGTGTGCTGGGAAGCTCAGTTCACGGAGAGATCAAAGGAGGGCTCAAGGGGTGTTTCACGGCGGGGAGAGGGGGGTGAGGAAGATTTACAGAAAGTGAGAGGTAAAGGAAACGTTTCACAGAGGACTTACTGCCTGAGCGAAGTTGTGGAGGTGGGCCAGGGCTCAGCAAAGCCGCCATGTTACCTAGAACAGGGGGATTCTGGAGCTGAGATGGAATTGGAAATGGGAGTTAGGTCAGATTATGGAGACCCTGACAGAGAAAGGGGCCCTGAAGCAAGGCCCCTGGTGCCCCCTGTCCCAGTCCCCAATCAGTGAGATCTGCAGTGCAGAGGACAGGAACCACAGAGGCGTCCATACCGTGTCCCACTGCGGCTGTGTGTGGCCTTCAACAAACCTCCCTGACACCAGCCACATCCCTTGCAAGTCCATTAGGTGCTGCATACCTGACCTCTGTGGTCACAAGGCCCTAAAAGGGAGCAGGGTTGAAGTCCAAGAGACATGTGCTTGACACCCAAAGCAGTCGTGCCCAGATTTCCCAAATAGTAGCCAGTGTGGGACCCACAGAGAAACAGAAGTATTGCCACAGGGAAATCTGTGAGGCTTAACAATGCATTGTGTCGGGCAGCTCCCCTAATTTAGGAGGAGCTAAGAGCTTTTAAACTACCGTCCTGTCCTTAATCTTAAAATGCCATTAATCCCCTGTAACACTCCTGCATTCTTGTGAGTATATGGGTGGCAACAGCTATTATGTTCACTTAATTGGGAAGTAAAGGCCAAGGGAGAATCAGTCATGATGCCTAAAACAACAAGAAATGTGAGTATGGAAAAGAACTGGAAATTCAGGAGACGTTTGAGACAGGAAAGAGTGGGAGGAGGCAGGGACAGAGGGCGGGAAATGAAGAAAAGGCCAACTTGGGCTCAGGCTCAGTATCAGCCAGGAGGCCTAGGATGGCACCCTAAAAATGTCCAAGGCAGCACCCCTCGCACTGTTGGGTAACCATTTACTTGTTTCCTTTTTCGGCCTGAAAGGTCCATAGACGCTTGGATCCTGTCTGTCTTGTTCGCAGTGTCCCTGTGCCCAGTGTTTACTGAGTAAACTAGACGGCCAGGCCAGAGAAGGAAACACTCGTAGAAGTCACACAGAGGGATGAAACAAGACTCAGAAGCACACGGTCAAATGTAAATAGGCTGCTGAGAACTGTCTGGGCCTCTGGTTGGGACCAGACAGAAAACTTCACCTCCTTCAGGCACTTATCAAATGTCACCTTCTCAAAGCAGCCTCCCGCAGCTAGCCGATTACAATCCCACCCCGTCCCTGCCTTGTTCCACCATCCCAACAAAACCCTGTCCCCGCCCTGCCTCTTTTTCTCCAGAATGCTTGGCACTGACTAACACCTTACAGATGTTACTCACTTTATTATGAGCCTCCCCATCCTAGAACATGAAGCTGTGTGAGGCCGGAACCCCATGTCTAGAACAGTGCCTGACGTCACAAGGTTATCAATAAACACCTGTTTAATAAACGAACCGTGGGACGAATGAACCACTCTCTAGCCTTCAGGGTTCTTTCCCTGTGTCTCCCATTCATGAAGAGCCACAGGAAATTCGATCTCTCGTTCCCCACTCTCCCCTCCTCTTTGCTCTCAATAGCACTTATCCCTTGCCCTGTGACTTCTCTCTCTTGTCACCCTGGTACACAGCATCATCTGAATGGCCAGTTGGGAAGCAGCCCTGTGTGTATTCGTGCAAGGGCCTGCCCCTAACAAAGACACCAGAGTCTTATGCAGGAAAGCTGTGGAAATCCCAGTGCCAGAGGGCTAGAAATGGTACCCAGAGCTGCTGGAAATCCATGAATGGATTCTTATTTTTCACCTAGCATCTTTTCTTGGAGCAAGGAGTTCCTCCAAACAATGGCCTGTTGTATGAAGTAGGAATTCCTTCCCTTTGTCTTAAACTTATCTTTCACAAGCCTTAAAGGGAAGGGGACTCCCTTAGTCTACGTTAAGTGTTGGTGGACATGGCTATATTCATATAATATATGCCCTTCTTGATCTTACAATCTTCCATTTAATGCCCTCCCTGCTGTCATCCTCTGTAAACGAAGAGACTTAATTTTGCCATTCAAACACATTAACAGGCATGCACTGTGTGCCTGGCACTGTTGTGGACACTGGGGCTATAAAGTGCTCATTTTCTAGGGGAGGAGAGAGATAATAAATGAGCCAATGTGCACCAAACCAGGTGGTAGTAGTAAGTGCTAAGAAGAAAAATAAGGCAGAGTAAGGGAATAGGAAGTTTGGTGATGACTTGCTATTTTCTACAGGGTGGCTAGGAAGGCTTCTCTGATAAGTTGATATTTGAGCAGAGTCCTAAATAAAATGAGGAATTAAAACACATGGCTATCTGAGGGAAGAGCATTCCAGGCAGTGGGAACAGCAAGGACAGAGGCCTTCAGGTAAGGAGGTTCTTTATCATCATTTCCTAGTTACCTCTGAAATTTTCCAATTGTTTCTTACTTAAAGTGTGAAGACCAAAATTGCATTGACTATTTCAGGGACTGGTCCACTAAAGACTCCTGATAATAACGAAGATAAAAATAATCACAGCTTACATTTACGGAGTGCCTACTACGCGCCATCACGGCTGGGTTCCCCCGGCTCATTGGCACGGGGACCAGCATGCAAAAACCCAGGCCGTCTGGCTCTGGAGCCGGGGAAGCCGAGAGTGAATGCTCCTGGCTCCTTTGTAGTACACACTTCAGGGGTGTCCATCCTTTGGGTCTCCTTTTTAGGTTTATTCATCCTGGGGAAGTGCCTTGTGCCAGAGACTGTGCCACAAGCGAGGGACACGGAGACACATAAGCCACAGATGGAGCCCTCAGGCTCCATGCAGTGCCGCTGGAGTGCAGCACCGAGGCCGGCTCAGCACAGGAGGCTGGGACCCACCGCAGGAGGCAGGGGCTGCCCAGCACACGCACACTGCAGGGCATCCTCAAGAAACAGTGCGGTAACCCCCGGGCCCCCTTCCTGCATCACGGGGACAGCACAGAGCCCATTGCTCTCTAGGGATAATTTGCGCTAGTGTTAAATTGATCGCATGCCAAGTGTCTTGCCTAGCTTTTTACAGACAGAAAAATCATACTGAAAGCAGCTAACATTTCTCGAGGACCCCCTACGTGCCAGCAGTTCTAAGCCTTTTGTCTTCACTACAATTCCACGCTGCGACAGGAATCAGTGACACTACAAAGCCTAGCATCTGTATGTTCATGATCTAAAGGCAGACATCTGCTAAGTGATAGGAAAAGAAAAGACGGTTACCGGGTCCCTTGAGATAAGCCTCGAACAAAAGTACTGGATGCCATTATGGACAAGCCTCCATGCATTCTGGGAAGACGGAGGCGGAGGACCATTGACATGGGCCAGGATTTGATAACAAAATCAAACAAAAGCTTGCTTTCCAAGGAAGAGCCTCGACATGAAAGCAGAGGCTGCCAATGGCACCAAGCCCCCTTCATCGAGGGTCTGCCTGGCCTCCCAGGCAGGAGAGAGAGTGGGCGGCTAACAAGCGCATGGCAGTGTTGCCTCTGAGTCAGTACACACAGCCCACACGGTCACAGCACACCCATTTGCTGTAGCACACGCACCAGTCCCTTCTCAGAAGGGATCCTTCCAGGTTACTGGTGCCAAACAGCCAGGAGTTCACAGACCCAGCAGTGGAAGCCGGTTCCTGACTTCAGGTCCACCTTCCTCCCCTACAGTGCAATTCATGCACTTCATACCCTAAGTAATTTTCACTAAATGTGTTATCTTGCATTTGCCAGCAAGGGAAATCCATGTCCCTTTCCTATCCATCCTCTTTTCTGGACTAAAGAGATGGTCTCTCAAAATCATAATCATCACTGAACAAGGATGGAAACAATCTGCCCTTACTTCCCTCTGTCTTCCCATCCAACAATCATGATGCTTCTGTGCGGAGACCATCCACCTCCTCTTCTGCGGGGTGTGTGGCTCTCTAGGACACATCTGATGAGAGCCTGGCAGGGGATGCTGGGAAGGTACAGCAAAGGACCAGGTTACGGGGCAAAGGTGACAGCATAGCATGAAACAGATTCTCTAAAACAGTCTACTTTCCATGATTCCACATCCTCAATGCTCAAATTAATAGCACAGACCTGATTAGTCTCAGAAATTTCCCCCACTGCTTTTCAAATCGGGTGGTTCAGAGCAGCATCTCCCCACTGTGGGTGGCTAGTAGGATAAATCATGATAGTAATTAATCTCTACCCATAAAGTACTTGAGCTCCTGAAACATTCTATAAATGGAGGCCTAAATATAGTCAGCACTGTGCCCAAGTAGGTCAGGACCTCTGCTGCCCAGTGAGTTTCCAGAAAGGAAATGATGGGCAGGCCCCTAGGAAGGGGAGCCGAATGTGCACTGACCACGTCCTCCCCTGTGCCAGGGGCTGGGGGAGAGAAAAAGCCTGAGCAAAACTAGGATTCCCACGCAGACGGCGTGACCCTCAGACCCTGGTTCTTTCTGCCTGGTGTGGGGTTAGTAAACAGGACCAAAGAGAAGAGCAGAACATAGTCTCAGGACAAGAAAGATCCTGTGTCATACCCCTGTGCTAGACCATTTGGCTTCTAACTAGCTTTACTATTGGCTTCTTGTGTGATGTTGTGTGACCTTGTAAAATTCACATCCTCTCTAGGGACCTCAATTTTTCCCTTTTCAAAGGCAGGAAGGCCCTGGATACTTGAAGCTCCCTGTTCTATGGAACCTGAGAAGCTCACAGTACAGGGGCTTTGGTCCTTCCAGATAGCAGGGAATGCTTTGCACCCCCCTTCACCAGCCCACCTCTGCATGACAGAGTCAGAGTCCAGGACCCCGTGTGGAGGGGACTACCAGCCTCTCTCTCGCATACTAGCAGAAGCAGGCTGGCATTCTGCACAGAGGAACGGAGGCAAGATGCTCAGATAGGTAGCCAGGCTCCTCCTGACTCTGATCAGCCTGGGCAATGTGTCAGGACAAAGTCCTGCCCGGGCTTCTCCCTCTGCTGCCACTTTTCCTCCCCTAATCCCTCTCCTCTTCTCCTTTTGACAAATAGTAAGGTGTGCTGTTTCTGGATGCCACAAGAAACTCATGATTTCTTTCCTGCAGGGTGCTGGGGCCATGTGGAGCATCTGTGACCACAATAAAGAGGTTAGGGATTAAAGAGGATGAGTAGGCAGAACACCCATGGCAAAGGGATGTGGCAATGCCACTGAGTCTGGCTGAGGCACATGAAGGGTGTGAGGCACTGCGGGTGGGAGCAGAGGGACAAGGAGTGCTGTCTGGGCCGGTCCCACTGTGGGGAGAGGACGAATGATGGTACAACTTTGCTTTTCCCCAATCCCGGCCCCCAGCTCTGCTGTAACCTCTCCTAGAATCCTTTGCATTGTTAACGGTTGTCTTCCTCGCTTAACATTTTGTCAAGAGGATAAATCAAAAAAATGAAGGAATGAGCCAATCAAGGAAGAAACTCTGGCTTGGCCTTCAATCTTCCTTGTTTCCTGACTATGCCAAGAATTTGCTAGGTGGACGTGACGAGTAGGTGTATCATTCAAGCACCAACTGCCCTCATTTTGAGAACCAGACAATAAATCACAGAGGATTGGGGACAGTACCGCTCCCCACTCCCAGATAATCTCCACCAGGGCCCCTAGGCTGTGAGCTAGTGACCTCTAATACTCCTTCTGTGCTCTGCTGGCAAAGACCCCTGAAGGATCACTCCCCTTATTGAAGCCTTTGTAGTAACTCCCCCACGACTACCTGCTTTTCTCTCCCTGCTCTCTCAGGATCCTGGATCCAGCATCCTACTGCACCTTACAGCTGAGGGAATGAGAAATAGGCATTAGCTTCTCGGGATCAGTGAGTAATCTGCTTCTCTGGGGAGCCTCAGGATGGACACCTGCTGAGGATGGCCTGGGCACTGACCATCTTGGGGCCAGGGAGGGCAAGATGACCTCTAGAGGCGCAGTGAGTCTGATGCCCACCCGACACTGCTTTCAGCCTGCCTGCCCCAGAACTCAATGTGCACATGCTGGCCAGTGTTACAGATACATTCAGCTACTGGGAAGAGCTGCAGCTCCCAGGCTATGCCCAGAGCCCACCCCATCAGCTGGGTCTAGAATCCATAGCACTCAGCTATCTTCTGGGGAAACTAAAACTGTTCCTCTATTCTTTCTCTGTGCAAATCCTTCGAAATACTAGCAGCCATTCCTCAGGCCTCCTGAAATTATCATAGCCCACCACCATTCCAGCTTACAAACCCATCTTCCTGCCCCACACTCTGTACGGAGCTATAATTTTCACAGAGTATTCTCTTTATTCCCAATTGTCAAACCACAAACAAGCTCTAAATTCCACACAGAACTCTCCATGGAGCACAGACTTGCACAAGTGGGCAGTTCAGTTCAGTTCAGCCATCCACTGGGGCCTAGCACTGTGGCAGGGCACATGGGGGTGTGGGGCAAAACAAGGGAAGTCAAGGTCCCTGCCCACAGAGAACTCATCATCTCATTCAGAAATAAGAAGTATACATAGGAAACAACACACAGGGCTGAGACCACATGAAATGAGAACTTAGCTGTTTGTTTCAAAATCCCACTCTCCAGGGGGCACAGAAACTAAAGAAAGCCACCAGTGTCAATTTAAAAAAAAAAGCTGGTTTCTCCCTCTGCCTTTGCCTCTCTCTCTCTCTCTGTCTCTCTCCCCCCTCCCCCTGCTCTCTCATGAATAAAACCTTAAAAATACATATATTTTTTTAAAAAGCAGAAGCTCTAAAAAAAAAAAACTGGGAATGGCAAAGCAGAGCTTTAGGAGACAGGCAGAGGAATTAAGAAACTGTCTTTTCCCTCATAGAGCTCAGTCTCGTGAGCTAGGCAAACACAGACACAGCCATCTACAGAACACTAAAGAGAGCATCACACACACTGACAGCGAGGGCTACAGAGTATGGGGAGGGCCGGAACAGAGAGGAGACAGTTCTGGTGAGGAAGAGTTGGAGATGCTTTTGTAGAAAAGGTAACTATTTAAATGTGTTTAAAATGGGTAGGGGCACCCAGGTGGCTTAGTCGGTTAAGCGTCTGCTTTCGGCTCAGGTCATGATCCCAGGGTCCTGGGATCGAGCCCCACATCGGGCTCCCTGCTCAGCGGGAAGCCTGCTTCTCCCTCTCCCACTCCCCCTGCTTGTGTTCCTTCTCTTGCTGTCTCTCTCTCTGTCAAATGAATAAATAAAATCTTTTATAAATAAATAAATAAATAAATAAAATGGGTAGAATTTTGGGGTGCCTGGCTGGATCAGTCAGTAGAGTATGCAACTCATGAGTTCAAGCCCCACGTTGGGCATAGAGCTTCCTTAAAAATTTTTTTAATAAAAAAAATTAAAAATAATAAAATGGGTAGAAATTTAATAAAAATAGGGAGGAGTGGGTCCAGGGGGGAGGAGCAGTGTGAATAGAAATAGAAAGGACACTGCAGGGTTTAGTAAGAGAAACTCAAGAAGTCTACAGTGGTCTACAGTGGTCAGGAAGAAGTAAAAGCACATGAAACTACAGATCTGTTTGCTGTGGAGGGCCTCAAAGAGCATGTTAAGAATTTTGAATTGAGCCACCTGGGTGGCTCAGGTGGTTAAGTGTCTGCCTTCGGCTCAGGTCATGATCCCAGGGTCCTGGGATCAAGCCCCGGCATCAGGCTCCCTGGGAGGGAGGCTCTCCCTCCTGCTGCTGCTCTCTCTCTCCCTCTCCCTCTCGCTATCTCTCTCGCTCTCAAATAAATAAATAAAATTTTAAAAAAAATAGAATTTTGAACTTGGGGCACCTGGGTGGCTCAGTCAGTTAAGCCTCTGCCTTCGGCTCAGTAGCAATATCCTTTCCAAGTTCACAGTGAAAGCTGGGCCCTGATGAGAAGCCAGGGCCTCCAATTCTCAGTCTGAGGGCTCTCTGGGGCACCAAGGTGAGGGGCCAGGAGGAGCTGCAGGGAAAATCAGGAGGAGATCCAACCGTTTTTACAAGGGAACAAGCAGATGCCCGAGCACTGATTTCCACATACCCAAACTCCCCAAATTCACCTCTTCCCATCCTGAAGGAGCTGACATGGGGGGTGGAAGGGTGGAGGCTGGGGAATGGAAAACACTGATGGAACCCCAAGTGACTTGCTAATAATACCTAAAATACAATTGAAACTTCACAGATTACAAAGCATATTTCTCTGTCTCCCTTGCCCCATTTCCTCCACTCCCACTTTACCTCAGGACACATTCATTCTTTTGGTCAACAAACCTTTATTAGGTGCCTACTATTGTGGGTTCTTTGGTGGCTGCTGGGTTGCAAGTGTTGCGCAAGCCCCGCCCCGCCCGGGAGGCACATAGCCACAGGGCTACCTTGAAAATATTATGCCAGGTGCACAAAGCCAGTCCAAAAAGGCCACGTATTATATGATTCCATTTACAAGAAATTTCCAGAATAAGCAAATCTAAAGAGACAGAAAGTAGATCAGCAGCATGGGATGGAAGAGGGCAGAATAGGGAATGACTGTGAATGGGCATAGGGTTTCTTGGGGAGGCAGGGAGGGAAGAAAATGTTCTAAAAATGAGATTTTAATGATGGTTACACAATACTAAAAAATACTGAATGGCACGCCTTAAATGGGTGTGTTGTATGGCATATGAATTACATCTCAATAAAGCTCTTTAACAAAAAGCAGAAAAAAACTCAGAAACCTAACCTGAATGATCCAATTTCAGTCACACGTGGCGGACTTTAAGGACATATGTTTTGGTCTGTAGCATTATTAACTATATTCTAGGGAATTATCTAAAACCCCATGGGCTGTGCTCAGCAATAATTTCTGACACTTTCTTGCTCATTTCATGGGGCGGTGGGGGGAACATGGTCTGAAACACTGGGAAGGTGGGGGATGATGCGATCTTCTATCCAAAAACAAAAGCTATGATAGAAGAAAAAGCTGAGCTACATGCTGGCTGTAGGAAGCCCAGCTCCAGATGCAAACCTGTGCACCAGACCCCAAGAACCCAACATCCCTTTCCTTTGGCTCAAAACACATTTTCCAACAAAGTTAAAATATTGCTGAGGCCAGTGTTACCTTCAAAAACCACTGACTCTCACAGATGTCATTAATAGGGAGATGGCCTATAATTAACAGGAGGGTAATTCATCTGCAAGGAAAGATTTTTAAAATGAGAACTTATTTGTGTAGATGATAATAAATGACCTTTCAATATCAAGAAATCTCAAAGACTTTTATGCCTATTAATTAGTCCCACTCCTGTCCAGGGGAAGGTGGTCATTTTCCCCATCTGCAGCTTATCTACCTGCTTAATTCCAAAAGCTAAGCAGGAATGGAGAGGCTGCCGCAGGATTACACAGGGGCCTTCCTTTGTCATACAAACAGCCATTCTCTGGGTCCTGAGGATTTCATCTCTAAATAGGCACCCAACTTCTCAACAGAAGGAAAAAGGAAGTCTAAGAGTTCCATGATAATTATCCTTAATGATTTGGTCAAAATATGCAAGGAGACTTCCTGAAAACTCCATTAGCTCAAAATAGTACCTGTCACACCCACTAGGCACATGTGCATCCCATGGGAAATGAACAGCAAAGGCTTTAATAGGGTCAAGACCTGAAAGGAATGGGCAACACATGGAACTTCTTCCCTCTCATTCTGTCAACTGTAAAGACAGAAGGATACTTTTTGTATGCATGTTTTTAAAAAATTAAGAATAAGCATCTGCTAGTCTCTCCAAATAGATTACAAGCTCCTTCAGTGTTGGAACCATTTAGGTAGGTGAGATGCATGGGAAAATAATAAATATTTGACTGGCTAAGCATCAGAAGGTTCTCATTTCAAAGTTGGATTCCATCAGAACATGTCATTAGGAAGTTACTTTGTTCTTACTTTAGCTCTTGTAGAAAACTATTTCTCTCATTGCAGAGCAGGCAATCACCAGTCCTGTTACAAAGGGTGATACAAACAGGGGTTGCAAACAAGGGCTTTGGAGCCAGGAAGGTGTGGGTTCAATACCCAGTTCAACTGTTACAAGCTGCATGACCCTGGGCAAGTTATTTATCTTTCTCTGACCCTCAGTTTCTCTGTTTGAAAACTGATGATAATATTCCCTACCTCGTGGAGTTGTTCTGGAAATTAAGCAAGATAACACATATAAAATGCTTAGAATAGAGCCTAGCATACAATAAGACCTCAATAAATTGTAGCTTAAAAACATCTTGCCTTTAAGGGAAGCAAGGGCAAAAATGAACTATTGGGACTTCATCAAGATAAAAAGCTTTTGCACAGCAAAGGAAACAGTCAACAAAACCAAAAGATAACCGACAGAATGGGAGAAGATAATGCAAATGACATATCAGATAAAGGGCTAGTATCCAAAATCTATAAAGAACTTATTAACTCAACACCCAAAGAACAAATAATCCAATCAAGAAATGGGCAGAAGACATGAACAGACATTTTTCCAAAGAAGACATCCAAATGACCAACAGACTCATGAAAAAGTACTCAACACCACTTGGCATCAGGTAAATACAAATCAAAACCTCAATGAGATACCACCTTACACCAGTCAGAATGGCTAAAATTGACAAGTCAGGAAACGACAGATGTTGGCGAGGATGTGGAGAAATGGGAACCCTCCTACACTGTTGGTGGGAATGCAAGCTGATGAAGCCACTCTGGAAAACAGTATGGAGGTTCCTCAAAAAGTTGAAAATAGAGCTACCGTATGACCCAGCAATTGCAGTACTGGGTATTTACCCTAAAGATACAGATGTAGGGATCCAAAGGGGTACATGCACCCCAATGTTTATAGCAGCAATGTCCACAATAGCCAAACTATGGAAAGAGCCTAGATGTCCATCAACAGATGAATGGATAAAGAAGAAGTGGTATATATATACAATGGAATATTATGCAGCCATCAAAAGGAATGAAATCTTGCCATTGCAACAACATGGATGGAATTAGAGGGTATTATGCTAAGCAAAATAAGTCAATCAGAGAAACACAAGTATCATATGATCTCACTGATATAGGAATTTTAGAAACCATACAAAGGATCATAGGGGAAGGGAGGGGAAAAATGAAACAAGATGAAACCAGAGAGGGAGACAAACCATAAGAGACTCTTAATCTCAGGAAATAAACTGAGGGTTGCTGGAGTGGAGGGGGATGGGAGGGATGGGGTGGCTGGGTGATGGACACTGGGGAGAATATGTACTATGGTAAGTGCTGTGAATTGTGTAAGACTGATGAATCACAGACCTGTACCCCTGAAACAAATAATACATTATATGTTAATGAAAAATAAGTAAATAAATAAATAAGAACATCTTGCCTTTGAGACCACAAGGCCACGTTCCAACACGAACGCAAATAAAAGCAGCAAAACACACTGAAAAACAATGAACAAAAACAGTAGAAATCCTCATGCAAATTACAAATGCTAACTAAGTGACAGAACGTTCACAATCTCCCCCCCCCCGCCACCTTCTCCATGGAGGAAGACTGGGAAGCACAAAGTTCTGAGGCCTTTAACACATTCATGAATAGAGCAAAGTTAAGACAGAATCTCTAAAGCTAAACTTAAGATTAGAATCACAGAATCTTAAAAATGTTAATGCCAAAAAAAACACTTGGAGATCAGCCCAACCCTCTCTCCTTTTACAGATGAAGAAATACAAGACCAAGAGGTTAAGTGATTTGCCCAAAATTGCCCAGTATGTTCCATGATTTCTTCAAATATGTGTTATTTCTAGCCTCTGCATCCTCCCCTTCTTTCCTCTAACCAAACTCTCCCAACCCCCTATCAATGACAGTAGCAATTTCAACTGCAGAGAAGGAGCCTGTGTACCCCATGCCCTAGTAAGATTGAAAGTTCCTCGAAAACAAAGGCTGTGCCTGTGTCTCAGTGCCTACAAAAGAGCCCTCCATGTGCTCACACATCCCCACTGACGGACTGACTGAGCGACACACAGTTCTCTCTTCTTCCTGTAGGAATTTACTAAGCATTGAATGAATGCTACATAGCAGACCCATTGCAGATTCAGGCAGAGAATTGCCCATCTAACCAAAAGAAAGAGTTTCTAGGGAGCCCTGGAAGATGCCAACATCTTGGGGGCCACAGCTTTGCCACTCTATGGCAATGGCTGTTGTCTTTATCCCCTACCCATTCCACTGCCATTCCCCCTATTTGCCTCTGGGGTCACCAAACCTTCTCTTGGTTTTTCTTCTAATGGGAAAGAAGAGACATAATTGAATAGCACTCACAAGTGGAGATTCAAAAGCAGAAAGAGAATCTTAGTATGACCCCACTCTCGGGATTTACAAACAGACTGAAGCAAGTGCTGACAGTGCCAGAAGACCCCGAAGAGCAGAGGATGCAAGCAGGAGGGAGGATGGCAGGATCCCAGAGGCAGAAAGCCCATGGGATGCCAGGAGGAGTGTCGAATCTAAAACCCCGTTGGGTTCCCTTCAGAAGTCACATTCCTTCTGCACAACACAATTCTCTGAGCTATCCAGGCCTAAAGCCTTGAGTCTCTCCTGACTTCTCCACTTTCCCTACCCCTCATCTAATCTAGCCCCAAACCCCACCCTTTCTTCCCTCTTTCATCCAGCTACTGTCATGTAGTTTGAAACTGCCATATCCAAGTCAAAGCTCTCATCATTTCTCATGTGGGCCACACAATAGACTCCTAAATTGTCTCCCTGCTCAGACATTCCTCTTTCTAATTCATCCTGTGTACTGCAGTCTCTGGTGACTGACTTGTCCCAGGCTGCCCAGAACTCTCCCCATTTTAGCACTGAAAGTCTCATGCCCTGGGAAACCCCTTAGTCCCAGACAAACTGAGACAGCTGGCCGCCTTACTGCAGTCAGATTAAAATCTTCCCCCAGACAATGCTTTGATCATGTCATTTTCCTGACCAAAATGTTCCTTGTTTCCCATTTCTCATTAAAACTAACCTTAAAGTGGTATCTGGGTGGCTCAGTTGGTTGAGCGTCTGCCTTCAACTCAGGTCATGATCCAGGGGTCCTGGGATCAAGCCCCACATTGGGCTCCCTACTCAGCAAGGAGTCTGCTTCTCCCTTTCCCTCTGCCCCTCTCCACTGCTCATTCTCTCTCTCTCTCAAATAAATAAATAAAATCTCAAAAAAAAAAAAAAACTAACCCTAAAGCAGGCCCCAATCTGCTTCAGAGAATGTATAAGAACACATTGGGTTGAGGTCAGAAAACAAGGATTATGAGCCTGGTTTTTGTCATAACCGTGTGAGACCCTTGGCAAGTCACTCCATCTGTCTGGACCTCAATTTTCTTGTCTATAAAATTAAGAGGCTAAAGCTAGATTTCCTTTGCAGCTCTAAAATTCTCTAATTCAATTCTTCTATATAGCCTCCCCTCCAGCCAGACTCACCAGCTTACTACAATCGAAACACACCCTGTAAATTCCTGCCTTGTACCTTTTGGTCTTTCCCTTCTCCCCACCAGGATTTCTTTGCTTTCTTTTCTGCCCACTTGAATTCCATGAGGAACAACACAAATCCTACCTGCTAAGGAGAGCCTGGGCCTAGCCCACAAAGACTTCACATGTACCGAGGTTTTCTGACACTCGCACTTCTCATGTCCTGCTCTGCTGTTCAAAATCTTTTTCTGCATGAAGCTTTTTTATTCCAACTGAACTAAAATCTCTGCACTTTTGTGATTGCCTTGCAGAATGCTGAACACATAGTCAATAATAGCAAGCATTGTCACTAATAACTGACTGATGTGTGGACACATAGGAAAAAGTCCAAGCAGGGATCTAGATGTGATGCAAAAGTAGAAAGTAGAAGTAAATCTAGAATTTTTTGCACTTTACACAAGATTCTCAAATGCTTCCAAAAATCAGTAATTGACTTACTCCACAAAAAGTTACTGAGAATTTCCTGTGCTTAAGACATTGCTGACACGTCACAGGTGCAGAGGTGGGGAATAAGCAGTGACTCCAACAGCAGCTCTACTCACAGATATCATAGCGTCCACATTGTCTACCAACTTCTAACTTTTTAGGAAGACCTTAAAAGGTGGCAGCTCCACCATCATCACACCCTTTCCTCCCCAAATTGGTCATGTATCTAATTCTCCCTCTAGCAGGCAGAGCTGTTAAATGGAAAAAACAAAATTAAAATTAAAACAGCTCAATAGATTAAAATATACATATCTAGGGTGCCTGGGTGGCTCAGTCGTTGGGCATCTGCCTTCGGCTCAGGTCATGATCCCAGGGTCCTGAGATCAAGCCCCGCATCGGGCTCCCTGCTCAGCAGGAAGCCTGCTTCTCCCTCTCCCACTTCGCCCTGCTTGTGTTCCCTCTCTCGCTGTCTCTCTCTCTCTGTCAAATAAATAAAATCTTTAAAAATATATATATACATATCTACCTACACAAGAAAGATAGCCTAAAACAAATCTCTTCCAGGAACTATATCCTGGCTATTTACTAGAATCACTAGTCCTTACTCTGACAGGTGTTTATAAAATGACCATAACAATATCCTTCTTTGGTATGATTTAACTGTTGTCCTCCATTAGTCTTGGTAAATGACACATATTAAGGATGAACACAACCTACACCTGTCTTTTGGGACCCCCATAGCATGCACGCACACACACACTCCTCTAATTAAATGGGGCAGGGACTTGAACAGTATCACCTATCTAATGACAAACAGGTTCGTGAGTAAGTGGGGGAAGTAAATAAGCCAAACGGTCTGCAGAGGGAGACGTCAAGCTGGGCTGAGCTGGGCTGGGCCCAGAGTGATTCAGGCTCCACCACAGAATGGGTGTCTCCTGGGATGGCCTAGCAGGACAATTAAAACCCCTATAAGTTGGATGGGTTTTCAAGTCTCCAGTACCCGCTCTGGCTTCTGAATCTTCTGTTCATTCCTCCTTAAGCAGGTAAGGCATGCATTGGAAGGGGGGGATGGTCAGAGGAGTGGGTTATGGCAGTATCTACAAGGCTCTTCATAGCAGCTATAATGTGCTAGGCTGGGGAGGTCTGAGACTGTTCCCTGTGTGTGACAGGTCTGGGTAGAATCCTGCTTTGTTTTTGGCTCTGAGAATATGATGATAGCTGGGGTGGCCCACTTCGGAGACTGTAAAATATGCATGTCTTTGTTTCAGCATGTCCTGGACATCCCAAAACTGAGGGCTAGAACTATTGGTGGATAGCTTAGTCTCCCATAGTGGAGCGCTGACCCGTCATGCAAGTAAGGCAAGACTGAAAAGTTTAGAGTTCATTGGGGTTGAGGCCCTAGACCACAGGGTCACAGTAACATTCACGTCTCATTGCAGTGAAATACCATAAGGAACTCAGTATGTCCCATGCAATTCATTGTGCCATGCATCCTTATAGGCATCACTGTATGCTTTTGGAATTCCAATGTGCTTTGCAGTTAGGGCTTCTTGGAGGCTTATAAACCCAGTAACTAGAATTTTTACAGCACAGGAAGAAGTATCACTGAGATCCAGATCCCAAAAGACCTTAGTTTTCCAACATGGCCATTGTGGAATCTAGCTGATTATATACACTTCCTATCATCTGTGCAGTTAATTTGGCTTGCTATTTTTATTGGTAATAGTTTTTATATTAATTTATTCTACTTTATAAGCATACCCCAAATGACCATCCAGGCCAGAAGTACTTGCTGTAATTTAGCTATCCAGAAAGCTTGCTTGGCCCATGGCAAGAGACCTCTAGCCTTCTTTCCCACTTGAGCAATGGTCATTTGAAGACTGAGGCCTATTCAGTGGGGTCTATTTAGTGGTGGAAAATTATGTCTTACTATACTGGCTTCTGGCCCTGCCTCTGTGGGCCTCCTGACCTCCCTTCCTTTTTATTCTAATAAAAGAGTTTCAATCAAGCAAGTTCCACCTGGAGTAGGGGATGGGGCATGTAAACCACCTACCATATGTTCTTCACTTTTTAGGAAATTGTCACTTTTCCTAGTAAGGGACCCATAGTTTGTGCCCATCTCCCACTGTAGTACATGATATTTTGAGCCTGAATGTGGGTCAAAGGGAGTGAGGGGTATGGCTAAGAAGGGGCTCTATCATTTCTTAAACTTCTTCCCCTGACCAAAAAAGGCCACTTGCCCTCTGGAAATGCTATCTCCTGGTCTTCATCCTAAACACAGAAAAAATCTTGTTTCTTCTTTTAGGTTTACCCATTTTTGTTAAAATGGCTCAACTCCTGAACAGCATACTCACTGTGATCAAGGTGTTCCAGAAATATGCTAAAGAGAATGGGAAATGTACCTTGTTCTGCAAGAAGGAGTTGAAGCAGCTGCTCTTGGCTGAGCTTGGAGATATCCTCCGGGTAAGATGCATAGACTCTGGCCCCATGAAGTCAAGTGTGAGTGACTCTGACACTTGCATCCAGGGTTTGATGTTTTTTGTTTGATCTGGTCATGCTCCATCCACCCTGTAGCTAAAGATTTTCAGGCAGCTCCTCAGTACTTCCGTCCCAGCAGACACACGTGCTCACAGGCATGCACACACAAACACACACACACACACACACACACCCCTTCTTATAGCTGAGCTTGACAGAAGGGAGCACAACTTCAAACCAGTAATAATTTCTCAGAAGAAATTCTAGATTCGTATCTTGATTTCTGTCCACACATCTTCTCATTCATCCATTCAAGTCATCCTAGGCACTGGGAATGCAAACATTAATAAAACCAGCTTCTCCTCCCTCTAGGACCTCACAGTGTGGTTGGAAAGAAATAAGTAAAAAATAATTATGATATAGCATGTGATGGGATGGAATAATCATGCCCCCACTGGTCCAGCAAGAGATGCGGTTCTGAGGACCAGTTGATCCGTTGGGCTAGAACCAAGCCCAAGCCATTTCAGATTAATGGTTTCCAACCAAGGAAGGCTCATACAGGAGTGAAGAGGCTGGGGCATAGATACTAGCACACAGTATCCACAGGAGAACAGCTGATTTTGCTCTTTGTTTTATTTTCTCACAGAGACCAAATGACCCAGACACGGTGGACACCATCCCGAGCCTCTTGGATAAAGACAGAAATGGACATGTTGATTTTCATGAATATCTCTTGTTGGTGTTCCAATTGGCCCAAGCCTGCTATCATAAACTGGATAATAAGTCATGTGGAGATAGAATCTCTCAGCAAGAAGGGGAGCAGGAGGGAACACGAGACCATAAGTTTCCAGAAAATACAGGCAGGCAACATAGGCAGAGGCATGAGGGAGAAAGGCAGGACTCCCACTGCACTCAGTCTGAGAGACAAAACCAGGATGTCCACCAGAATCAGTCAGAGAGACAGGATAGGGACTCCCGCTGTGGTCAGTCAGAGAGACAGGATAGGGACTCCCGCTATGGTCAGTCTAAGAGACAGGATAGGGACTCCAGCTGCGGTCGGTCTGAGAGACAGGATAGGGATTCCCGCTATGGTCAGTCTGAGGGACAGGATAGGGACTTCTGCTATGGTCAGTCAGAGAGACAGGATAGGGACTCCCACTATGATCAGTCTGAGAGACAGGATAGGGACTCCAGCTATGGTCAAAGATGGAGACATAAATCTAGCAGTAGCCTGCCTAAAAGACAAGAATATATCTTTGCCTTAAGTCAGTGTGAGAAACAAGTTCACGATTCTCATTATGGCCAGACAAACCAACAGGAATCAGGTTCTTATCATGAACAGTCTCAGAGGCTGGATCAGGAATCAGGCTATGGTCAGAGAGATAGACAAGAATTGGACTTTCAATATGGCCAGACAGACAATGCCAGAGTTCTCACTATGGTCAGACAGACAGACAAGGCCAAAGTTCTCAGTGTGGCCAGACAGACAGACAAGGCCAGAGTTCTCGGTGTGGCCAGACAGACAGACAAGACCAGAGTTCCCACTATGGCCAGACAGACAGACAAGGCCAGAGTTCTCACTATGGTCAGACAGAGAGACAAGGCCTAGGTTCTAAGTTTAGCCAAACAGACAGACAAGGCCA
>NC_058406.1:103922953-103923868 GCF_002201575.2 Neomonachus schauinslandi | reverse complement strand
CAAGGCCAGAGTTTTCATTATGGCCAGACAGACAGACAAGGCCAGAGTTCTCACCATGGTCAGAGAGACAGAAAAGGCCTAGGTTCTCAGTGTAGCCAGACAGACAGACAAGGCCAGAGTTCCCACTATGGTCAGACAGACAGACAAGGCCAGAGTTCTCACTATGGCCAGGCGGACAGACAAGGCCAGAGTTCCCACTATGGCCAGACAGACAGACTAGGCCACAGTTCTCACTATGGTCAGACAGACAGACAAGGCCAGGGTTATCATTATAGTCAGACAGACAGACAGGGCCTGAGCTCTCACTATGGTCAGTCAGAGATTGGGGTAACAGGGCAAAATAGTTACCTCCAAGGAAGTGAGGGAACAAGCAGAGACTCATATGTTGAGCAATCAGGAAGGTCAGGGAGACTAAGTCAAAAGACTCAAGGACAGGAAATGACTCGAAATCAGGGGCAGAGATTCCAGTCTAGGGAAGGCCAGCAGAACAGCCACCAGGCATGGGAGCCTGAGGAGCCTAGCCAACACCACCAACACAAACTCATTGCACATATCCAGCAAGAAAGGTCATGTGGTTACAAAAGGGGTGACTGGCAATCATGTGGTGGTGAGCAGGACCACAGACAGGCCCAGGCTAGGCAAAGTCATGGAGAGAGGCAGAGCCACCAGGCAGAGGAAGAGCAGGGCCACCAAAGCTGGGGCAGACATGGTTGTGAGAGTCAGGTAACTCCTTGGGAGATGCAAGCCAGGCAAACCCATGAAGAGGAAAAAAGCCATCAGAGACAGGACAGGCAAACCCACGAAAGTGAGCAGACCCATCAGAGACGGGACAGGCAAACCCATGAAGATGAGCAGACCCGTCAAAGAAGGGACAGGCAAACCCACGAAGATGAGCAGACCCATCAGAGACGGGAC
>NC_058406.1:103884761-103922943 GCF_002201575.2 Neomonachus schauinslandi | reverse complement strand
GACCCATCAGAGACGGGACAGGCAAACCCACGAAGATGAGCAGACCCGTCAGAGACAGGACAGGCAAACCCATGAAGATGAGCAGACCCGTCAGAGATGGGACAGGCAAACCCACAAAGATGAGCAGACCCGTCAGCAACGAGACAGGGAAGCCCACGAAGAGAGTCAAAACTGTCAGCAACAATGGGATAGGCAAACCCTTGAGGAGGAAGAAAGGTATCAAGGATCCCAGGATCAACAATCTTATGGGACCCAGCAAGGCTGTGCTAATAGAGAAAAAATCCACATGAATGAGAATAGCCAGAGGCGAGGTTCACAGGGAAGACGCAGTAACCTGACCTTCCACCCCACCCAGAGTGGTGGGAGGCCCCCAAGGAGAGAACAGGGTGAAGTCACCCTACCAAAGCATCTCCTACTCCCAACCCCCTCCATGACTATGTACAAGAGCAGAAAAGGAATCAGCATTAGGCTGTGCACACACCAGAGCTAAAAGCAACCTGAAGCTAGGGAAGAAATCTACATGTCAAGTTTATCCTTACTTCTGTTTAAGAGATTGAAAATGTATGTCTTTCTTCTCTCTTCTGTCTGTTTGCAAGGATGCTTTTGAGAACTAGTATTCACTTTTAGGGCATGTCCATTCTTTGAGCAGCAATTCTAGGGTGTTCTGGTTGGGTTAAATCTGAGTGGTAAGTTGGGTGACATAATCAGGTTCCAATTTTGATTACTTTGGGGATTTAAATCATTTCCTGGTTTTCCATCTGTGTAGGTGGGACATGGTTGGATCACTGAATGGTAGAAACTTCTCCCAAAAATTCAGAAACAGGAAAGGTATTCTGAAGATACATATTACAGCCTGAGGACAGGACAGCTGGACTTTGGTGGCTTTGGGCTCCTGTGGACGAAACACTGGGAATTGCAAACCTCATAGCCTACACTAAAATGAAACATGGTGAGAGGCTTCTAGGAGAGTCATCTCTGAAGTCCACAATATCTCCCATGCCCAGGCTCCCACCCTTCACCAGAGGGACTGTCCCCTGAGCTGCTATCACTACAGCTGACTGGACTGGTTCCAGCTTCATATCTATCCAGTTTCTGATCATATAAAACACAGAGAAAGAATATGTCATCTGCTTGCAGCTTCCAGCAAGCCAAAACTGTCCATCCATAGCTCCTGAAAACCCTTCAAAGAAAATCAATGGAATTGTATTAAAATACCCAATAAATGATTGGTGAGCAATGATCTCAATGACTCTTTTCCTTCTTCATGGTGGAGACATGCTATCCTATCTTCACTTGGGTGCAGTTTTCCAAAAATAAGGCCTCATTTCTTGACTTCTAAGATGCCTTTGTTCTTTGAGTTCCTGAGCACTGAAGAAAAAAAGGGAGAAGAAGAAGGAGGAGGAGGAGGAGGAGAGGAATGGAAGAGAAAGGAGAAGGAAGAGGAAGAAGAGGAATTAATATGAAACAAATAACAAAAGGTCAAAAGGAATTTATCTAAATATTTTCAGCTCTTTCCCCCACAGAGGAGTCAAAGTTGACCGTTGCCCTCATTCACTTCCACATTCAAATGGTCATTAAGTCTTGCCAACTTTACATCCTTCATATCTCTTGGATCTCTTCCCACTTCTCCATTTCCACTGCCTTTAATTTCCCTCCTCTTCAGTGACTCCCAGTGACTTTAAGATGAAGTTCACACTCCTTAGCACGACACCTAGGCCCTTCACCATCTGACCCAGATGACCTATCCAGCTTAGTCCCATGAAAAGCCCCTCCAAGGAGCACTAAGTCCTCCAGCCATACCAAGGACTTGACCTTTTCTTAGTTTATCAGGGTCTTTCATTAACTCATATCTTTGAATATACCATTCCATAGCCTGGAGTACCTCCCCACTGCTTCTGCCAGGTAAAAACCTGGGCATCCTCTGTGTCCCAACTAAAACATCACATCTTCTGGACAGCCTTCCTGGACACTCCAAGCACTCCCTCCTTTACATTCCCATTCATTTCTCTTATAAAATTTGTCACACACACACTATTGTGATTATCGCCCCTACCAGGGAATAAGACTGTATTGTACTCAACTATGTACTGCTCAGCACTTAGTGCAACCACCACTGTCCAGGGGCACTCATAATTGTTTGCTGAATAGGTGGGCAGATGGAAGAACTTAGTCTAGCTTCAGGAAAAATTCAGCTAAAAATGTACATAGTAATATTTATGTAGTAACAGACAAAAGAGGCTAAATTTGACCCTTATTCAATCAAGGGTGAAGGTGAATGAAACAGCAACCTTTTTTGATATTTTAAGCAATAGAACATTTAATGCCTAGAATTATAAGAGCTGAATTATTAGAAATCAGTAGGTGATGCCCAGAACTATTGAGGTCAAGACATCCATAGTACTGTAATCCAGCAATCAGAAAGCTGGGATCCAGAAGCTGCTGGCATCGCTCCCAAATCTGCCTGTCAACAACCATGTTCCATAACCCTGTTTACCAAAAGAAATAGCAAAAATCACCGTAGCTTCCAAATATCACGTAAACACATCTAATTGGAAAAACATAATTCATATCCAGAACTCTAGCTACAAGGGAGTCTAGGAAATATAGAAGGAGATAAGAATGGATGTTGAGGGCCATTGTATTCACCATAGGAAGGATATATAGACTCATAACAGCAGCCCCTTCCCTCAAGGAGATTACAATCTAGTAAGAAATATGTGTACAGCAAACAACCATTAAGTAAAGCAAGATGTCGTAAGTACAAGAAAATTGCTGTCATTATAGCAGCAATGTCCACAATAGCCAAACTATGGAAAGAGCACAGATGTCCAATGACAGATGAATGGATAAAGAATATGTGGTATATATATACAATGGAATATTATTCAGCCATCAAAAATGAAATCTTGCCATTTGCAACAATGTGGATAGAACTAGAGGGTATTATGCTGACTGAAATAAGTCAATCAGAGAAAGACAATTATCATATGATTTCACTCATATGTGGAATTTAAGAAACAAATCAGAGGAGAATAGAGGAAAGGAGGAAAGGAGGAAAAAATAAAACAAGATGAAATCAGAGAGGGAGACAAACCATAAGAGACTCTTAATCATAGGAAACAAACAGGTTGCTGGAAGGGAGGGGGGTGGAGGGATGGGATAACTGGGTGATGGACATTAAGGAGGGCATGAGACATAATGAGCACTGGGTGTTACATAAGACTGATGAATCACTGAACTCTATCTCTGAAACTAATAATACATTGTATGTTAATTAAATGAGCTTAAATTTTTTTAAAAAGGGGGGAAAAATGTTCATAGCAGCAATGTCCACAATAGCCAAACTGTGGAAAGAGCCAAGATGCCCTTCAACAGATGAATGGATAAAGAAGATGTGGTTCATATATACACCGGAATATTACTCAGCCCTCAGAAACGATGAATACCCAACTTCTACATCAACATGGATGGGACTGGAAGAGATTATGCTAAGTGAAATAAGTCAAGCAGAGAAAGTCAATTATCATATGGTTTCACTTATTTGTGGAACATAAGGAATAGCATGGAGGACATTAGGAGAAGGAAGGGAAAAATGAAGGGGGTGGAAATAGGAGGGGGAGATGAACCATGGGAGACTATGGACTGTGAGAAACAAACTGAGGGTTTTAGAGGGGAGGTGGGTGGGGGGATGGGTTGACCCAGTGATGGGTATTAAGGAGGGCACATACTGCATGGAGCACTGGGTGTTATACGAAAACAATGAATCATGGAACACTACATCAAAAACTAATGATGTACTGTATGGTGCCAAACATAACATAATAAAAAAATTTTTTATAAAAATAATAAGTAAATAAATAAATAAATAAAAAGGGGATAAAGAAAATTAAAAAAGAAAAGAAAAGAAAATTGCTGTCATAACACCGAGAAGGGAGTAAGTAATTGTGTGGAAGGACTGAGATAAGCTTGCATGGAAGAAAGCATCTAAGCTAGGGTCATGATCCTGAGGGAGTGGAGATGAAAAGGGTCATGGCTTGTTGTGGGCCTTAAGCTCGATGGGGATGTTGGCTGCTGTTTAAATGGCATAATAGTCCAGGAGTAAGATGGGTCTTCTTCACAAATATTCTCTGTAACTGAGGACTTCCCCAGAAAGCTAAACTAGAGGGTGGAAAATAAACCCAAAGCTGAGAGGTTTCAAAATCTATAAGCTGCTAAGGGTTTCTGGGGGCTTTCAGTGGGTCAGCTGGGCAGTGAAGGGTGGGAGGATTTAGGCATTCTAGGCAGGGGGAACAGCATGAGTGCCACATGGTGAAGGAAGTTCCAAGGGAACACTAAAGAGAGAAAGCAGAGAGTAAAAGCTGGAAGGACAAATAGAGCTGGATCACGGAGGACTTCAAAATCCACCTTGAAGAGTTTGGAATTTTTTTTGTTAGTAGTAGGAGCCACAAAAGTTTTCTGAGCAGAGAATGAGAGGAAAAGAGGAAAACCAGCAGGAGATAAAGAGATGATGGGATAAAGAGAAATGGCTACTATAAGGAGGGACATGAATTTGGTCTGGGTAACTCCCCATCACAGGTACAACATAAGCACAGACTGGGGGGTTATCCAAGCTCTAAGGCCAAAAGACCAGAAAGGGGGTCTACCCTAAGATGGTGTGAAAGCATGGAGGAGAGACGTCCTATTACACTGCACTGACTGCTCTGCAGCGGGTAAAAAAAGCAGCTCTCTGGATCTAAACCAGAAAGCAACCTTCCCAATTTCCTCAACTGGAATGACCAAACATCAGATCGCCCCCGCCTTAAGCACTGTCTCTACTCTCAAACTCTGAGAGAACCATGCACACCATGAAGCTAATTCACAAAAGGTCCTCCAAATCTACCCACACCAGGAAGATACCATTCCTTTGTAAAAGATATCTTCCCCTTGGGACCCACTCCTCAGCCACCTTCTCTTTTCTAACTATGGTTATCTTGTCCAGTCCTACAGCTCCAAATATCACCACTATTTCTAAGACTCTCAGTCTTCATCTCTAGCCCTACCTTTTTCTTAAATCCCAGTCTCCTATATCCAATTATCTCTTTGGCATTTCCACTGGGACATCAAATAGCATCTCGGTCTTAGCATTCCCAAACAGGAATCTTGACTTGTTTCTCCCTCAATTTTCCCCAGTTCAGTAAGTTGGTAGGACCATCCACACTGCTCAAGTGAAAGCATAGGAGAGACATTCTTTACTGCAATCATTCCCTCCCCCCAATCAAACTCATCAGCAGTCCCTTTGTTTTTATCTCAAAATACAGTGTAGCCCAGATCCCACCATTCCTGTCATCTTCCATGTCATCAACCCTCCCTCCTAGAACCCAGCAACAGCTTCCTGATGGGACTCCTTACTCCTCTGTGAAATGGAAACCACAATAGATCACTCCCCTGGGTAAAAAGCTCAGTGGTTTCTCACCACACAAGAATAAAATCCAGCATTCCTTCCTAGGATGGGGCCCTGCCAAACCCTATCATGCACCACTCCCCTCTGTGCTCACTGTTTTCCTATCACACTGGCCTTCCTCTGGTGATTCCAGCAAGACAAGCTGGTACCCACCCCAAAGCCTCTGAGCCAGCTATTGCTTTGGTTTGGAAGAGTCCTCTCCCCAGCTTTGTGTGACTGGCTCCTTATTTCACTCAAGTCTCAGCTAAAGAATCACCTCCCAGGAGAAGGTTTCTCGACATTTAGTCTACAAGAGTAGTCCCCAGTCACTCCCAATCACATCCTCCTCTTTCTCTTGTTCTCAACATTTTTCATATCTGTTATCTTGGTTTTATGTTACCTGTTTATTGTCTTTTTCTCACTACTGGAACTTAAGGCCCATAAGGACACAGATTTTGTTTGTCTTGTTTACCACTGTACCCTCTGCATCAAAAAGAGTATGCATTCAAGGTGCAAGCCCAATGAGTGTAAGTGTCCACTGAATGTTCACAAAAGGCCTTTGTGATCTGGCTTCAGTTTACATTTCCAGCTTTGTTCCCCACTATACCCCCACCTGCCATCTAGACTCCAGCCTAACCGGACAACTGCCCAGCCTCCACACCTCGGCTTATACCATTTCCCCACTGGCGCCTCTCCTAACCTTCACCTGGCCAAATCCTATCTATTCTATTAATTAGCAGCATCTCTCAGACCTATCACCATTGCAGAATTTATCATATTGCACTGAAACGACTCTACACCCATCTGTTTCCCACACCAAGCTGCAAGATCCTTGCAAGTAGAAACTGCATCTTATTCAGTTGTATCATCGGCACCAAGCACAGTGACTGACCAACTGTATGTAAAGAGACTGAGATTTAGGGGCAACTGGGTGGCACAGTCGGTTAAATGTCTGACTCTTGGTTTCAGTTCAGATCCTGATCTCAGAGTCATGAGATTGAGCCCCACAGATGGGGCTTCACGTTCAGCGCAGAGTCTGCTTAAGACTCTTTCCCTCTCCCTCTGCTCTCCCCACCAGCACCACCCTCTCTCTCTCTCTCTCTCTAAAATAAATAAATAAATCTTTTAAAAAGAGAGAAAGACTGAGATTTAGAATAAAAAGACCTGTATTGAGACCTACCTCAACCATTTACTGATTTTATAATCTTAGAAAACTTCGAAAAGCTTCTTTATCTCTTTAAATCTCAATTCTCTCATCTATAAAATAGGATTAAAAATTCCAATTGTTGCCTAAATATAAATTGAGATGACATACATAAAGTAGTTAATAATCTGATATCTTCTTGCTTATTTATTTAATGTTTATCATCTTTTCCCCTTTGGCATTATTTTTAATAGAAACTTAATAAATGTTTACCACGTTATTAAAAAGCCCAGCTTGGGGTGGAAATCCTTATATCAGACAAATTACATTTTAAACAAAAGACTGTAATAAGAGATGAGGAAGGACACTATATCCTACTTACAGGGTCTATCCAACAAGTAGATCTAACAATTGTAAATATCTATGCCCCTAACATGGGAGCAGCCAATTATATAAGCCAATTAATAACGAAAGCAAAGAAACACATCAACAACAATACAATAATAGTGGGGGACTTTAACACCCCCCTCACTGAAATGGACAGATCATCTAAGCAAAAGATCAACAAGGAAATAAAGACTTTAAATGACACACTGGGCCAAATGGACTTCACAGACATATTCAGAATATTTCATCCACAGTGCTTTGAAACTAGAACTCAATCACAAGAGGAAAGTTGGAAAGAACTCAAATACATGGAGGCTAAAGAGCATCCTACTAAAGAATGAATGGGTCAACCAGGAAATTAAAGAAGATTTTTTAAAAATTCATGGAAACCAATGAAAATGAAAACACAACTGTTCAAAATCTTTGGGATGCAGCAAAGGCAGTCCTAAGAGGAAAGTATATAGCAATACAAGCTTTTCTCAAAAAACAAGAAAGGTCTCAAATACACAACCTAACCCTACACCTAAAGGAGCTGGAGAAAGAACAGCAAATAAAGCCTAAACCCAGCAGGAGAAGAAAAATAATAAAGGTCAGAGCAGAAATCAATGAAATAGAAACCAAAAGAACAGTAGAACAGATCAACGAAACTAGGAGCTTGTTCTTTGAAAGAATTAACAAGATTGATAAACCCCTGGCCAGACTTATCAAAAAGAAAAGAGAAATGACCCAAATAAATAAAATCATGAATGAAAGAGGAGAGATCACAACCAACACCAAAGAAATACAAACAATTATAAGAACATATTATGAGCAACTCTATGGCAGCAATTTAGATAATCTGGAAGAAATGGATGCATTCCTAGAGATGTATCAACTACCAAAACTGAACCAGGAAGAAATAGAAAACCTGAACAGACCTATAACCACTAAGGAAATTGAAGCAGTCATCAAAAATCTCCCAACAAACAAAAGCCCAGGGCCAGATGGCTTCCCAGGGGAATTCTACCAAACAGTTAAAGAAGAATTAATACCTATTCTTCTGAAACTGTTCCAAAAAATAGAAATGGAAGGAAAACTTCCAAACTCGTTTTATGAGGCCACCATTACCTTGATCCCCAAACCAGACAAAGACCGTATCAAAAAGGAGAATTACAGACCAATATCCTTGATGAACATGGATGCAAAAATTCTCACCAAAATACTAGCCAATAGGATACAACAGTACATTAAAAGGATTATTCAGAACGACCAAGTGGGATTTATCCCTAGGCTGCAAGGTTGGTTCAACATCTGCAAATCAATCAATCCAATACATTAATAAAAGAAAGAACAAGAACCATATGATCCTTTCAATAGATGCAGAAAAAGCATTTGACAAAGTACAGCATCCTTTCTTGATCAAAAGTCTTCAGAGTATAGGGATAGAGGGTACATACCTCAATATCATAAAAGCCATCTATGAAAAACCCACAGCCAATATCCTTCTCAGTGGGGAAAAACAGAGCTTTCCCCCTAAGGTCAGGAATGCGGCAGGGATGTCCACTATCACCACTGCTATTCAACATAGTATTAGAAGTCCTAGCCACAGCAATTAGACAACAAAAAGAAATAAAAGGCATCCAAATCGGCAAAGAAGAAGTCAAACTCTCACTCTTTGCAGATGATATGATAATTTATGTGGAAAACCCCAAAGACTCCACCCCAAAACTGCTAGAACTCATACAGGAATTCAGTAAAGTGGCAGGATATAAAATCAATGCACAGAAATTGGCGCGAGCCAAGCTACTCATGCTGTTTGACAAGGTCCAAGTATGGGGGACGATCCTGAAAACAGGAGACTCCACAGCTGGCTCCTGCTATTCTCTTTCATTTTGTTTATGGCAATCTTTATAATTGTGGGAATATTTCTGGGGTTCATGATAAAGTGACTACTCATCTTAGTTACGCCTATCTAAGCAATCATAATGAAACTAATTCCATGAAGAATTAGTTTCTATAGAACAAAATAACAAGACGGTCACACTCTGTCTAGCACCTTTCTCTTTGCGTACAGTTTTTTAGTTTTAGCGAAAGCCAATAATCGGAAATCAATAAAGGTCATGTTAATCATTACAAAGGAAAAATGAAAGAAGGCTATGGCTGTAATCCAGAAAATGATCTAAGATTTGGAAAAACAAAAATATCCTAACATATAAATAAAGTTCCTCTGAGGCTGTTAGGAGGAGATGCTTGCAACCTGATCCTGTGTCTGTGTCTCCTCATTTGCCGATGCCGTCCTTTCCTACGAGAGACCCACCCCGGCTGGAGCTGGACTCGGGCAAGAAATCAGTGGCATTCCTCTACACCAACAACAAGACAGAAGAAAAAGAAATTAAGGAGTTGATCCCATTTACAATTGCACCCAAAACCATAAGATACCTAGGCATAAATCTAACCAAAGAGGCAAAGAATCTGTACTCAGAAAACTATAAAATACTCATGAAAGAAATTGAGGAAGACACAACGAAATGGAAAAATGTTCCATGCTCATGGATTGGAAGAACAAATATTGTGAAGATGTCAATGCTACCTAGAGCAATCTACACATTCAATGCAATCCCCATCAAAATACCATCCACTTTTTTCAAAGCAATGGAACAAATAATCCTAAAATTTGTATGGAACCAGAAAAGACCCCGCATAGCCAGAGGAATGTTGAAAAAGAAAAGCAAAGCTGGCGGCGTCACAATTCCGGACTTCAAGCTCTATTACAAAGCTGTCATCATCAAGACAGTATGGTACTGGCACAAAAACAGACACATAGATCAATGGAACAGAATAGAGAGCCCAGAAATGGACCCTCAACTTTATGGCCAACTAATCTTCGACAAAGCAGGAAAGAATGTCCAGTGGAAAAAAGACAGTCTCTTCAACAAATGGTGTTGGGAAAATTGGGCAGCCACATGCAGAAGAATGAAACTGGACCATTTCCTTACACCACACACAAAAATAGACTCAAAATGGTTGAAAGACCTCAATGTGAGACAGGAGTCCATCAAAATCCTAAAGGAGAACACAGGCAGCAACCTCTTCGACCTCAGCCACAGCAACTTCTTCCTAGAAACAACGCCAAAGGCAATGGAAGCAAGGGAAAAAAAGGAACTATTGGGACTTCATCAAGATAAAAAGCTTCTGCACAGCAAGAGAAACAGTCAACAAAACCAAAAGACAACTGACAGAATGGGAGAAGATATTTGCAAATGACATATCAGATAAAGGGCTAGTTATCCAAAATCTATAAAGAACTTATTAACTCAACACCCAAAGAACAAATGATCCAACCAAGAAATGGGCAGAAGGCATGAACAGACATTTTTCCAAAGAAGACATCCAAATGGCCAACAGACACATGAAAAAGTGCTCAACATCACTTGGCATCAGGGAAATCCAAATCAAAACCTCAATGAGATATCACCTCACACCAGTCAGAATGGCTAAAATTAACAAGTCAGGAAATGACAGATGTTGGCGGGGATGCGGAGAAAGGGGAAGCCTCCTACACTGTTGGTGGGAATGCAAGCAGGTGCAGCCACTCTGGAAAACAGTATGGAGGTTCCTCAAAAAGTTGAAAATGGAGCTACCATACGATCCAGCAATTGCAGTACTGGGTATTTACCCCAAAGATACAAATATAGGGATCTGAGGGGTACATACACCCCGATGTTTATAGCAGCAATGTCCACAATAGCCAAACTGTGGAAAGAGCCAAGATGTCCATTTACAGATGAATGGATAAAGAAGAAGTGGTATATATATACAATGGAATATTATGCAGCCATCAAAAGGAATGAGATCTTGCCACTTGCAACGACGCGGATGGAACTGGAGGGTATTATGCTGAGCGAAATAAGTCAATCAGAGAAAGACATGTATCATATGACCTCACTGATATGAGGAATTCTTAATCTCAGGAAACAAACTGAGGGTTGCTGGAGTGGGGGGGGTTGGGAGGGATGGGGTGCCTGGGTGATAGACATTGGAGAGGGTATGTGCTATGGTGAGCGCTATGAAGTGTGTAAGACTTTTGAATCACAGACTTGTACCTCTGAAACAAAAAATACATTATATGTTTAAAAAAAAAAAGACGAAGAAGAAGAAGAAGATAGCAGGAGAGGAAGAATGAAGAGGGGGTAATCGGAGGGGGAGATGAACCATGAGAGACTATGGACTCTGAAAAACAAACTGAGGGTTCTAGAGGGGAGGGGAGTCGGGGGATGGGTTAGCCTGGTGATGGGTATTAAGGTGGGCACGTTCTGCATGGAGCACTGGGTGTTATATGCAAACAATGAATCATGGAACACTACATCAAAAACTAATGATGTAATGTATGGTGATTAACATAACATAATAATAAAAAAAAAGCCCCACTTCTGTGCCAGTTCCTCCAAGAAGCCTTCCTTGATCCCCCCCTTCTTCCTAGACAATAGTAACCACTTCTTTGTCTTCAAGCAGTGTCTTTGGAAAGTTTCTGTGATCATCATCACAGTCTACATTATTGTAGGTACTGGTGAACATTCTTGTTCCGTGACTGTATTAGAAGTTCCTTCAGAAAAAGGTCCACACTTTGTTCTTTACATCATTGTCAGCACCCAGAATACTCAGAATAAGGATTTGGTGAGTGGATGTTGAATCAAATTCAACTAAATTGACTCTCCATTACATCATGGCTCTTTCCCTCCATGCCTGGCACCACTACTCTGTCCCCTTTGTTCTATTCTGCCATTAGTGTGCTTTCATCCCTCCCACCTTCCCTCACAATCCAGGACCCAGCCTATCTCTCTCTCAGATTTCCTGTGCCTCCCTGCCCAAGCCCCATTTATTATTTTCTTATATTTTTTTTATTGAAGTATAGTTGACATACAATGTTATATTAGTTTCAGGTGTACAACATAGTGATTTGACAATTTTATGCATTACACAGTGCTCACCACGATTAAGTGTAGTCACCATCTGTCACCATACATTATTACAATAGTCCTGACAATATTGCCTAGGCTAAACTTTTTATCCCTGTAACTTATTTATTGTATAACTGGAAGTTTGTACTTCTTCGTCCCCTTCACCCATTTTGCCCAACCCCCACCCACCTCCCCCTGACACAACACTGTTGAAATAGAACTCCTGAGGGGTGCACAATCTCCCCTCAGCACCAACACTTTCCATGATTTGCAGGATCCCAGACTATGGCCATTCTATTTTCTTAATCCTCGCTCCACTTTGCCTCTTCTTCTCCGTTGCAATCCAAACCCAACAATTCCTATCCCCCAACTCCTCAAAAGGCCAGTTCCAAATTCACCTCCTCTAATCCTCCCTCCCTCAGTGCTCTGTTGACTTTCATATACTCAGGCTCCCCTGTGTGCACTCTGCTTTTTTTTTTAAAGATTTTATTTATTTATTTGACAGAGAGACAGCGAGAGAGGAAATACAAGCAGGGGGAGTGGGAGAGGGAGAAGCAGGCTTCCCGCTGAGCAGGGAGCCCAATGCGGGGCTCGATCCCAGGACCCTGGGATCATGACCTGAACCGAAGGCAGACGCTTAACAACTGAACCACCAGGCTCCCAAGGGAAAATGCACTCTGCTTTCTGATGGAAGCATATACAAATGTTCTTCTGTTGCTTCGCTATGTCATCTTTCCTTCCACTGAAGCTATGAGGCCATTAAGAAGCTCATGAGTTGCCTGCTCCTTCAAAAACCCAGCACAATGGATTTGCAGCCACTGGTGTTGGTTAACTTACTGGGAGACCTACTCAAGCAGCTGGAACCTAATTGGAATTGAACATTTATTGAGTACCCACGGTCAAAATACATTTTGCATACAAGCAACTTGCATTCGTGAGAGCAAAGGTCACTAAGAACACCTATTAAATAGATAGCAACAGTCTAAGAGAGAGAGCACAACGAACTGGGAGTCAGAAAACTTGAGTTCTAGTCCTGCCACTGCCGCTAATGCCACATATGACTGGGTACTTTTTGTCCTCGTACTGTACTCCAGTGTTCTCATCCTTAAAATGAGGAGTTGGCACAATACAATTTACAATGTAGATTTCCTTAAAGTTGTATTGCTCTGGTTTTATAGCTAAATGTCTAGGTGAATCAGCCAGGCTGATTAAGGACAGTAAATATTTCAGAGGCTTAAAAACACCTTGATAGCAAACTGGAAAAAATATCATATGGGGTTCTAGTGCCACCTACAGATCACTGGATTCCCTGTGTCCTGAGATGTCTAGAAAAAATGAGACTGTTGAGAAGGAATAAGTCATAGTATGGCACTGTCTCCCCAGTAAACTGGTAAGACTTGTCAGATGGACTCCTCATCAGTTTCTACTACACCAGCAACTGTGCCTACCTATGCAGAGTATATGCATTGTATAAATTGCTATGGAGTGAGGAAGAGGAGTCTGGGAGTCCAAAAGAAGTGAATTCCAATCTTGTCCCAACCACTTAAGTTCCTGTGTGACTTGAGCCTCAGTTTCCTCATTTTAAAATTCCAGTAATAGGATCTTCTTCATAGGGTGACTAAAAGGACCTGTGGAGTGCCTGGCATAATGCCTGGCATAATGCCTGGCATGTTCTAGGCACTAGAGAACTGTGGAAACACAACTCATGCTCTAAAAGAGCTTGCAATTAGTCAGGGGTAGAGGCAGGTGCTAAGCTAAGTATATAAATAATAATGATTCGATGCACATCTTTGATCACCTCATACACACCAAGGGCTATAACAGAAGGTGGTATGTAATAAGAAAGAAAGCACCATGGAGACTCAAAGGAGGGGTAGATCACATGTGGTTTGGGCAAGATAAATGTCTTCATGGTAGAGGCAGCATCTGCCCTGGACTTTAATGACTGGTTAGGATTTAAATAGGCAGATGGATTTATTCAATCGATATTGTACTCGTCCTTAAAATCTCACTTCAAATTTCACCTCCATAAAGCCACCCCTTACACTTACTTTAGTCATACCCTTTCCACATCACCTTATCTGCACCTACTCTTCTCATTCCTCTATTGTGGCATCCTAATTTACTTGCTTAATTTAAAGTTCACAATTTGCAAGTCTGTCTTTCATGCTGTCTTCCACACACTTCCCTAAAGTCAAGGAAATCATTGCTAGTATTCATTTATAAGACCCCACAGTGCAATGCCTACAGCATTTACATGTGGAACATTGGGGCTGCAGTTCAAAAGTCTCAGATTCATTCATTCATACATCCAACAAACACTGATGACTATAATTTGTTAGGCACTGTGCTGGCACTGAAGGGTTACAGAGATAGGGGGTCCACTACCAAAAATTCACAATCTATGGGGCAGGAAGATGATCACAATTCCATGTGATGGGTCCAAAAGAACAAAGTGTTTGCAAATACAAGTGAAAAATAGCCACTAACTTTCACAGAGCACTTAGTGTACACTGGGTACAATGCTGAGCACTCACATGCCTATTCCATGCAATCCTCTCATGAGTCCTCATAAGTTAGGTGCTTTTTATCATCCCCATTTTACAAATGAGAAAACCAAGGCATGAAGAGATTAAATAACTTCCCCCAAAGTAACAAAAACAGAATTCAAATCCAGTCCTGACTTCCAGAGTCCATGTTTTTGAATCACTTTATTGCCTCCCAAGCCAATGAAAAGAGCCTACTTAATGAGTACTATAATTCATGGAGCAGAATCCGGCATATAACTGCCAAGTCTACCAGTCTTTGCTAAAACAGCTACACGCAAGACATGATGCTAGTATGGTGGGGGGCATGATCATGAACCAAACTGTTCCTCCCCTCAGGGAGCTCACAGTCTACTGAAGGAAGTAATACATATAAGCCAATACATTTAATCCAAAGAATACTATGACAGGCTTATAATCAAGCATAAGGTCCAGAGGAAGAAAAAATTACATCTGACTGGGGAATGCTAGTTGGATTCTTGCTGAAAGAAGCATTTGTCCTGGGTATTAGGGATGAGTAGGCTTTAGAGAAATGTAGGTGAGCAGGTAGAATGAGGGTCACCAGGCTTAACAGCATTAGGCATGAGAGCTCTGACTATGGCTTTTAATTGATTGTCATCATAACAGGAAAGTCATGAACTGTGATTGCTTTAAGAAAAAATAAAACAGGGGCGCCTGGGTGGCTCAGTCGGTTAAGTGGCTGCCTTCGGCTCAGGTCATGATCCCATGGTCCTGGGATCGAGCCCCGCATCAGGCTCCCTGCTCGGTGGGGAGCCTGCTTCTCCCTCCCTCTCTCTGCCTGCCTCTCTGCCTACTTGTGCTCTCTCTCTATCTCTCTGTCAAATGAATAAATAAAATCTTAAAAAAAAAAAGAAAAGAAAACAAATACAGCCTAAAGCATCACACCAAAAGTAAGACAACAAAAGTAAAAATTGATAAATTGGACTACATCAGAATTAAAAATTTCTGTGCATCAAAGGACACAATCAATAGAGTGAGAAAGTAACCCACAGAATGGGAAAAAAATATTTGCAAAATGTACATCTGACAAGGGATTCGTATCCAAAATGTACCAAAAAAACTCCAAAAACTCAACAGCACAAAAGCCCCAAACAATCCAATTAAAAAGTGTGTAAAAGATTTAAAAAGACATTTCCCCAAAGAAGATACACAAACAGCTAACAAGCCACATGAATAGATGCTTAACATCACTAATAATTAGGGAAATGCATATCAAAAGCACAATGAGGTAACACCTCACACACAGTAGGATGGCTACTATTAAAAAAATTTTAAAATTTTTTAAAAACAGGAAACAACAAGTTTTGACAAGGATGTAGAAAAACTGGAACCCTGTGTGCTGCTAGTGTGTATGTAAAATTGTGCAGCCATTATGGAAAACAGTATGGCGGCTCCTCAAAAAATTAAAAATAGAATTATCATATGATCCAGCAATTACACTTCTGGTTTTATATCCAAAAGAACTGAAAACAGGATCTTGAAGAGATAGTTGTACATTCATGATATAGCAACACTATTCACAATAGCCAAAAGATGAAAATAACCCAATAGTCCATTGATGGATGAATGCATAGACAAAATGTAATATACACATAAATGGAATATTATCAAGACTTAGAAAGGAAGGAAATTCTGACAGATACAACAACATGGCTGAACTTCAGGGACATTAAGCTAAATGAAATATTATATGATTACATTCATATGAGTTATCCAGAGTAATCAAATTCATAGATACACAAAGTAGAATTATGATTTCCAGGGGTTAGGGATAGAGGGTAATTTTTATGAGTACAGAGTTTCATTTTTTCAAGATGAAAAGAGTACTGGAGATAGGTTGCACCACAATGTGAATGTACTTAATGCTACCAAACTATATACACTTAAAAATAATTAAGATGGTAATTTTTATGTTGTATATATTTTACCACAATTAAATTTTTTAAATTGTTTTAATTTAAAAAAGGCAAAGCAATCTTAGTTTAAATTAACAGAAGTAATGTCCAGATAGGAAGGAAATAGAAGTCTCTGCCCTGCACTGCTCAGTCCAGACATAATGAGTGGCAGGGCAACATGGAATTCTTCCAGAGGAGTATGATGAGGACTTCTCTCCTAGGAAGACTTAAAGGATGTTAAGATGGTCCCATAGAATAAGGAGCAATTCCACATTGCTTGAGAGTAAGACTAGAGACAATAGGTACAAGTCAAAAGGAAGGCAATTTTACCCAATTTAAATTGGAAATTTAATTTGGAATTGGAAATATCCTTATATTTATAGCAGAGTCCACTGCTTTAGGAGGTAGTGATCTTCTCATCACCAGCCTGCCTAAGCGTCTGTGTGACCATCAGTCAGGGTCACTGCAGAAGCACTTCTGCTGTAGATGGATCTTGAGTTGGATGATTTCTAAGTTGAACTAGATGATCCAACTCTAAGATTCTTTGATGTAAAGGGGTCACCTTACATACCCACATAAGCCAGAAATCTCTGCCTTGGCATCCTTGCCAAATCGTTTCCCACACTCTGTCAAAACCTGGTTTAAAAAACAGTAAAGCTCTGAGATATTTTCACTCATGTGTCTTACTCCCACCTATGATGTAGCTGGATGAGGTAGAGGTGAGTCAGATGAGAAATGAAAAAGCCACAACTCACAATTAGTCCTTCCATGTGTCTGAGCAGAGCATCCAGGGGCTGTGAACCACACCACAGTGGCTCTCTTGGGTATGACCAGTGGTCCATGCAGTCACTGCTTGTACACTCCCTATGAAAAAGGTGGAGGGAGAGAACAACTTTCACACACATTAGGATGACAGTTCACAAGCAGCTCATTGTGCTTTCACTTCTGCAAATTTGTCCAAGCTCTTCTGGAAAAAATCAGCACTCCCAACCCTATCAACCTCGTCATCCCACATAATCCCACATATTTATAAACCATAATGTCCTAATTCTTCTCTCTTCATTTGACTTTGAAGTTCAAAGTTGTGGTCCACTGTTTTTTTAGAAAATTCCCTCCAAAAAAAGGTAGGAATTTCAAGATGACTAGGAGCCACATTCAGGAGATATAAGAGGAAAGAGCTTGAAGTAAGATTCAATAAACTACCAAAACCCTCTCCTCTTTAGGATTTATGCCCTTTGAGAGAAAACAAAAAAAAAAAGCCAGGAAGCTAAAGAGCCATTGCCCCACAGGAATTAATAAGAGTTTTCACCATAATGGATTAAATAAAACTTGATAAACAAACAGGAAATCAGAGTAAAGAAAGGAGTCAGACTCCTTGACCTACTGGGTCTCCACGAGTTCAAAATATCTTGCCCATTGATAAGTAAATTTTATTCATTCATTCATTTACTCATTTATTCATTCATCAACAAATAGTGAGTGCCTACTATGTTCAAGAACCACCTAGGCACCAGGGATACAGTAGTTTTGAAAATCAGACAGAAAAAAACAGACAAAAAAACATGGTCCTCATAGAATTTCAATAGGAAATAAATAAAATACATATTACATCAGATAATGACAAGTGCTACAGGGGAAGAAGTAGTGGAGGAAGATAAGGAATGTTGAGGGTCATGATTTTAAATAAAGTGGTCAGGAAGGGTCTCCTGAGAAAGCGAAATCAGAACAAAGACCTAAGAAGGGAACAAAGTAAATGAACACCTGGAGAAGAGCGGTCCAGGCCTAGGGAACAGCAGCTATAAAAGCTCTAAGACAGCAGCACACCAGGTGAGTTTAGGAACAGCAAAGAGACAAGTGGCTACAAAATGTGTAAGGGGTGGGTGAGTCGCAGGAAATGAGATCTGAGAAGTCACTCTGCATATCCACTAATCATGCAGGGTCTAGTAAGCTTAAGGATTTTAGATTTTCCTCAGAGCAAGCTGGAAAGCCATCAGATGGTTTTGCCACAATCCTTTCTCACTTTCGGCACACACCTAGGATTTGTCCCTTATATGTTTGGAGCCCACAGATCTGAACTGGATGCTACTGACCCAAATAGCATCCTGTGCCTGTGCAGGCTGTCATCTGACTCTTGGTCCCTGCACAAAGGTCCAGAAGTCCTGTCACCTGGGAGCAACATCCTCAGGGATGCTGAGGTTAACCAGCATGATCCCACAAAAGACGTTGGCTGCCTAATCACAACAGCCCACTAAATCCCCTTTTAGGGAGGCAGAAAAGAAACAAAACAGTTTCTGTCTCTAAGAAGTTTATAATCCAGTTAGAAAATCAAATGAATGCACACACACGCGCGCACGCACACACACACACACACACAGGCTTTGCTTGTAGAGCAACTTATTCACAAGTGTAAAATTTTATACCACATGTATAGCTTTCTTATAATCTCACACACAAATCTTACATGAACCCTTCAAAGTATAGTTATGAATACTTTACAGATAAAGAAACTGGTGACTTCCCCCAAAAGTTTCAGCTAATTAACTTGTAGCAGAGTCAGGATTTGAATCCAGATCTTCAGAGTCCAAGTCCAGGGCTCCAGGCACTGCCCCAGAGCTGGGTCATCTCTGATGAACCACTAAGTGTATGAGGGACTATCTAAAGAGAAGTCCTCAGAATCTGGCAAAATTAATCAGATCTTTGGAGGAGGAGCTTTGAGCCAAGTCTTATACATGGAACTGAAGTGGACTGGTATCCTGGCAAAAGGCAGGAATCTGGGTATCTAGAGTAGTTTGAGCAGAGATACAGAGGACCATCTCCCAATTTAATGCAAGAAATAGCCAACAGATTGGGTGCTTGTGGGAAAGGGTCATTTTAGGAACTGACTAAAGAATCTGTAAAAGAGGGTGTTCACTCCTTTTTCCAGACCTCTCACACCTTTAGCACCCATGACCCCTTCTCTCCAGGCTCTCCTTCTCCTCAGGAAACTTAGGCTCCTTCACAAACTGGTCCTCCCCTTCTGTCTCCTCCCATTCCTCTTTCTGTATGCCAAGTGCTTCTCTACCATGGCTGCCACTTCATCATCCAGCAAGTTCTAAAAAGAGGGTGGGGGGCACCTAGATCCCATTTCCAGAATTTCTAATGTTACTGTGATGTGACCCAAGCTATCTGGATTGTTGGAGTCCCCCCACCCCATCCGTGATTCTAATGCACAGCCCAGGTGAGAACCACTGTGCCCCCCCCACCCAACACACACACACAGCTCACTCAATTTCATCTCTTCTTGAGGCTACAACCATCTCATTCCTGCTAATGGTTTCCAAATCCCTGTCTCCAGCCCAGACTTTACTCCTGGCTTCCAGACCTATGTGTCCTACTGCCTCTTGGGCCTTCTTATCGGTGTCTCACAGGCACTCAACATGCTCAAAATTGATGTCTTCCTCTCGTGTCCCTCTCCCTGCTATCTATCTGTCCAGAGGCTCCAGACAAACCCAAACCTCCTCCTGATTCCTTCCTCTTTCTTGTCCTCTATATCCAATATGTCAGCAGGCTTTACGGGTTTCTACTTCTTAAAACCTGATTCAGGGGCGCCTGGGTGGCTCAGTCGTTAAGCGTCTGCCTTCAGCTCAGGTCATCATCCCAGGGTCCTGGGATCAAGCCTCACATCGGGCTCCCTGCTCAGTGGGAAGCCTGCTTTTCCCCTGCTTCTTCCTCTCCCACTCCCCCTGCTTGTGTTCCTGCTCTAGCTATCTCTCTCTCTGTCAAATAAATAAATAAAATCTTTAAAAAAAAAAAACCGATTCAAATGATTTTCTCCAGCCCAACTGTAAATACCTTAGTTTAAGCCTCCATTTCTCAACTATTTCATTGCAATGGATACCGAAGTGACTTTGCCATCTCCTATCCAGCCCTCCCTCAATCCATTCTCAGTGTTTCTGCCATAGTGATGTCTGCAAAATGCAAATCTAAGTATGTCATCAGGTTTTCTCCTGTCTTAAATCCTATAATGGCTCTCCATAGTCTATAGGATAAAGTCTAAATTCCTTACCTTTGCCCATAAAATCCTTCATGATCTTTCCTGCTTTGCTTTCCCACCCTCGTCTCTTATCCCTCCCTATCTCACACCCTACCCTCAACTTGTCTCACAGGATTCGATATAAGCCCCACCTTCTCTAAGCTGCCCTCCTTGAGCCTACTGTCTGGGTGACGTGCCCCTTCAATGTACTCCCACAACACCCTCTACCATAGCTTTTATTATCCTGGATTAAAATTATGGGTTGACCTGCATGACTCCCTGACCACACTGTAATCTCCTCAAGGGCTGGGACCAGGTATTATTCCTCTTTGTATCCCCGGTTCTTCACACATCACAAGTGTTTAATTAAGATTTGTTGAATAAACGAATGAATGAATGATGGATGGGGAAGGCCAGCTGGCAAAGAGAGTTGAACAACTGACTGTTAATTGTATATTTAGCAATAGACAGTCACTGTAGGATTCTTAATCAGAAAAGTAGCATAATAAAAATAGTACTTGAGGAAGAATATTTTGATAATAGATTATATGGTATAGACTGGACACCAGATAGTGGGATGTTGGGCAAATCATTAAGCTTTATGAGCAGCAGCTTCTTCATCTAAAAAAAACTGGAGTATTATTACCTGTGGTACCTGTTTCATAAGGCTGTTGCAAGAATAAGATAAAATAAAATTTGTAATAACTTTCCGAAGCCATAAATCACTATACAAATGTATGAAATTAAGATTATGTGGAAACAAGAAGTGTAGCCACCAAAAAATTTTTAGTAAAATCCAAAGCAGCGAGGCATAGTGGCAAACACAGTGGCTGAATGGGACATCAGACTAAAAAGCTTCTGCACAGTGAATGAAAAAATCAACAAAATGCAAAGGCAAACTACTGGATGAGAGAAGATATTTGCCAATCATACATTCAATAAGGGGTTAATATCCAAGATACATAAAGAACATACAAGTCAATAACAGATAAAATCTGATTTATAAATGGACAAAGAAACTGACATTTTTTTTCAAAAAAGATATACACATGGCAAACAGACAAATGAAAAGATGCTGAACATCACTCATTATCAGGGAAATGCAAATCAAAACGACAATGAGATATCACCTCACACATGATGGAATGGCTAGTATCAAAAAGACAAGAAATAAATGTCGATAAGGATGTAAAGAAAAAGGAACCCTCATGAATTGTTGGTGAGAATGTAAATCGGTACAGCCACCATAGAAAACTGTATAGAGGTTCTTCAAAAAATTTAAAATAGAGTTACCATATGATCCAGCAATCCCACTACTGGGTATCTATGCAAAGAAAAAAAAATATTAATTTGAAAAGGTATCTACACCCCTATATTCACTACAGCGTTACTTACAAATAACCAAGACAAGGAAACAGCCTGGTATCTATCAATGGATGAATGGATAAAGAAGATATACATATGCATATATATACATATATGTATGTAAATATATGTACACTTTATTTACATATGTTCATTTATTTTATTTATACACAGACACACAACAAAATACTACTCAGCCATAAAGAAGAATGAGATCTTGCCATTTGAAACAACATGGATGGACTTAGAGGATATTACACTAAGTGAAATAAGTCAGACAGAGAAAGACAAATACTTCATGATTTCACTTATATGTGGAATCTAAAAGATAAAACAAAATAAACAAAACCCAGCCTCACATATACAGGGAACAGATTGGTGGCTGTCAAAGTGGCAAGGGATGGGGGGCACAGAATAGGTAAAAGGGATCAAGAAGTACAAACTTCCAGTTATAAAATAAATAAGTCATGGGGATGTAATGTACAGCATGGGGAATATAGTCCGTAATGTTCTATTAACTTTGTAAGGTGACAGATGGTAACCATACTTACTGTGGTGATCGTTTTACAATGAATACAAATGTCGAATCACTATGTTGTACACCTGAAACTAATATAATTTTGTATGTTAATTACACCTCAATTAAAATTTTAACAAAGAATGTGGGCTGAATGTCATGTGACCTTGGGCAGGTCACTTGGCCTCTCTATGCCTCATTTTCCTCATCTGCCAAATATGAATACCATACTCATAGGTTTATTATGTTATTTTTGTATCTAATATAGAGCATGACAAATGGAAGGCATTCAATAAATTATAGTTTCTCTTCCCTCCTGAGCAACCACTCTGCACTTATCACTCTGAGATATGATCCCAAGCCTCTGACACAGGGACCAGAGCCCAGAGAAAAGGAGGGTAGGTGGAGAGCTGCACTTACTGAGACTTGTACTAGTACTTAAGTAGAACAAGAGATGGGGAACTCTTTGCAACCAAGTGAGAACCACAAGGAGATAATGGGCTAAATGATGCCTTAAATAAATTAATTATGTCAAAGATAAATGATGGATGGGAGGAGGCAACAAAATAGCTCTGGAACTGGGTTTCCAAGCAAGCAAGTTCATGGAAGGGAATGGGCTAGATGGTGTGGGGTCTGGGAGTGAGGTCAGGGGAGAAGAATCCCTCCCTCACATCCTCCTTTTCCCTTGTGCTCATGAGTCACCCTGCAGCCCCAGGCAAGTCCATCCCACCTCTGCCTCCATCTCATCCTCAGGAAAATGGGCATCATAACAATATACACATAGCAGAACACTGAAATGGTTCAGGTTCCTGAGAGCAAAAAGCCTCTGAGATGCCAGATCCTAATGATCAGAGATAAAGAATAGTCTAAGACACCAGTCCTAGATGTCCTGGGCACATGATAAGAAAAGGCCAATGGCAGGACAAATGTCCAGCAAATATGTCTCAATTTCAGCAAGTAGGTTTTTTGGTAATTTTCATAAAGAGACTTTGCCAGAATCCTGACACATAATAGAAAAAAGATTTAATGCAGAAATATAACATCAGACTGAACACCCCACAATTAGAGAAGATGACTATCAACTGATAGATAAAGGACAAAGATAAAGGACAGAGAGGAAGATAGATAAAGGACAGAGAGGCAAATCTCCTGAGTCACCGAGCTTTCAAGGAGGGTGATGTTCCAGGCAACACTTAGTGAAAGCAAGAGTCTGTGAAGGCCCATAAGCAGCTCCACGAGCAGGCATCTCTTCCTGACCTCATTTCTCTCTCCTTGGGATCCGATTTCCAGGGATCTATTCCCAGGATTCTGCATTTAGATGTCAAGGGAAGGGGGAAAAAAATGGAGATACATTAAAAAATTCTCTTCTTGCTTTTTTTCTCTAGGCTCAAAGCTTATATGATCTCATTTCTTCTAGCACCCCCACCCCCAAGAGGAATGGAGGAAGCAGGAGTCATTATCTTAATTTCATACATAGACACTCAGGACCTGGTGAGTTTAAGTGACTCACCTAAGGTCATAGAGAATACAAATGTCTAAGCTGGACCCACAGCAGGAACCTTGCCCCCCACCCTGCCAGCTCCCAATTTACCACATGGCTAGCCAGAGCTATTTAAAAATTAACTGTTCCTTAAAAAGATACATTTTTACCCCCTGACACTACCATGTACCAAAAATATCTAAATGCACAGTTCTGGGAGGAAATTTGGTGGGGATAACACAAGACCATTCTTTTTTTTTTTTTTAAGATTTTATTTATCTGAGATAGAGTGAGAGCAAGAGAGAGAGAGAGCACAAGTGGGGGGAGAGGGGCAGAGGGAGAGGGAGAAGCAGACTCCCCGCTGAGCAGGGAACCCGATGCGGGGCTCGATCCCAGGACCCCGGGATCATGACCTGACCTGAAGGCAGACGCTTAACCGACTGAGCCACTCAGGTGCCCCAAAACAAGGCCATTCTTATGTTGAAAAATTATTGGTACAAATGATTTCAAAATGTTGCTTATCATATAGTACAACCTGCATGATCTGTACTCCTAAGACCTGTATAATAAGTTATGTCCAAACACATACCCCATAATCAATACTCATTTATTAAATTACAGTTGGCATAATGAGCCAGGGCAAAAATGAAAAGTTCAGTTCAGGAGATGCGTGGTTCATCTCCTGGCCTTGGGTACAAGCTCATGCCTAGAAGGTTCGTGCAGTAAGAATGATCTCTCACCTACGCTTCCCATGAGAATTATGAGGGGAGCATTTTCTCCCCTCCCATGACTCCACAGAGTGCAGTGAAGTCCCATAAAGAGCCACTGAAAGAAGGAAGGGGACTGTGAACTGCCCGTCTGAGTGGGATATGCTTGAGAATCTCAGCTTGAAGTTCCTCAGGGGTATTCCATGCAATGTCACTGTCAGAAGGCAGAGCAAAGGAAAAAATAGAACTGGTGGTCTTTGAGTTTCAGATATGGTTTACACTAGAGCTCCCCTTTGGAAACTCACAACACACAGAGGCTTTGAGAAGTCCTACTGTACAAGAATAATAAATAATGTGTTTCAATATGCTTAACCCTGAGTTTCCAATTAATGTTAATGTTAGAGCCTGAAGTACCTGGTTCCCTAGGAAGATCCTATGAAACCAATGTTTTAACCAGAGACCCTCTACGGAGAATGAAGGGATATCATAATGCTAGCTCCAAACAAAAGAGAGCCATCTCGTGATTCTCATGTGGCCAGTAATTAATTAGCATGATCATAACCACCCACTACCTGGACCCCTCTCTAAATGCCTGGAACTTGAAATCACTCATTCAAGACCAACCCCTTCTTTTGGAATGTAGAGGAAAATTTAGCACATAAAAAGGGGAGAACCACAGAAGGGGAATAGGAATGACTGAGCTCTTCTATTTTTGATTGATCAATTCTGGACACCAAAACCAAAATTCACACTGGAAGACAAATTTCAAACAATGCATCCTACTACCTTCCAGACCCCAAGGTATTATTTTATTAGCTCTAAATTTCCCTGTTTCCCACATCAACAGATTGGCCCAAAGGAGCAGACCACATCTGGCCAAGCCAGCTAGTCGGAACACCAGCTCAGCTGCTGGGTGACCTCTGGCAAAAACCTTAACCTCACCATGGCCCTGTTTTCACATCGGGAAAGCAGAGGCGGCAGCCCTTCCATACGGTTAGGCTGGATGGGGAACAACTAATAAAAAGAAGGTTGTAAAACACTTGGCAATACATTCAGTGTCCTGTAAAATCTTAATGATTATAATCAAGCTGTGGCTAGAAGTCTGCGAGGTCCACACATGACACTCAGCAATCACTGTGCTGGTATCTGATAACAGGACACTCTCAGCCTCAGTGCATCAGCTGCACAAACTGGTCTAGACAGACTTTGGTTTCTTCACACAAAGTTGTCAGGGGAAAAATATCACAGAAGTCAAGTTGTCTTCCAGGTCTCATGGGAAACAAGATCCTCACAGCCTCCCCACAAAAACCATGAACTTCTGTGTACTTGTGGCTGAGGGAACAGCCTTCGTGAAACTGATACCTGCTGCAGAGGGCTGCCCCACTATACAGCATGTGTTTGTTCTAACCATATCACAGTGTTGTCACCTCCACATAGGCAGCAAAGAACTAAAGTAGTACTGAAGATGGTAAAGAGCATGGGTTTTAGATTCAGATAGAGCTGGATTCAAATCCAGCCTTGCCACTTGCCAGCTCTTCAACCCTAGAGAAGTCACTTCACATCTCAAATGCAGTCTCTCCACCTACAAAATGAGTCTAAGCATGCTCACCACACAAAACCAGTTAAGAATGAGAGACAACAGCTACTATCATGTCTGGCTTACAGTGATGATGATGGTGGTGATGGTGGTGGTTGACGGTCACAGAAACACAAAAAAACTCCACCACCATGCCACATAGGCCAAACTCCCTCCACCAAACTGGCGATGTAGGACAGAGGTATCTCTCATCCATCTTTTCATTCTCAGTACCTGGCCCAGTGCTCAGTAAATTTGTTTAGACTTAACTGATTATAGGATGCTGAGTGCAGATGATCAAGCTGAAATATGGCAGATGCTTGGGTTAGAAAGATGAGGTCTCCTCCAGGAGCCATTGTCTAAATATGGGCAAAGCCGGTCCACTTAGCCCTGCCTAGGCTGGGGCCCCAGGAAATTTCCTCACTGCTGCAAATTCTGCTTAGTCAAGTCCTTTCTGAATAATAATAGCAGAGGAAGCTCAGACTGGCTCAGGTGACACTCTTGGAACTGCTTTTAAATTATAGATACGAAATTAGCCCCTTGGTGAATATAATTTCTTTCTCCCAACCTTTGTTTCAACTCTCCAAAAGAAACCACTGACTAGGCCAGTGTAGTCAGTCAAAGAAGTAGGATATTAGTTTTATTGTCATTACCCTTGCCCTCCCCATCTGCATTCCCTCATGTCCTGGACAATCCAGCCACCCATTTCACACTCCCAGCAAGACTTAAAAAATAATATTATGCTCTCCCTCCTATCTCGTGGTTCATCCTAACTTCTCTCACGTGCTCCTCTTCCTCCTAATCTCCTAAAGTCCTAAAAAGCGACTTCTAAATTGAGAGGGAAACAAAGCATAAGAAACTCTTGACTATAGGAAACAAACTGAGGGTTGCTGGAGGGGAGGTGGGTGGGGGGATGGGGTTACTGGGTGATGGGCATTAAGGAGAGCACGTGATGTGATGAGCACTGGGTATTATATGCAACTGATGAATCACTAAATTCTACCTCTGAAACTAATGTACTATATGTTAATCAAATTGAATTTAAATAAAAATAAATAATTTTTAAAAAGTGACTTCTTCTAAACTCTTATAGGTCTATTTTCCGATCACGGTACTTATATGTGGTCTTGTATATGACACAAAAATGCAATTCATTCATTCTCTCAATCAACAAATATTTCCCAAGTCTCTGCTCTATAACAGGCACTGGGAATACAACAGCAAACAAAACAGATATGGAACCTGCTTTCATGGAACCTATATCATACTCAATTCCTTCCTAAATGAATGGATGGATGGTTGAAACCAACATCTCTTCTGTAAGGCCAAACCATGATAGGACCAAGGAGAGTTTATCAAAGAGTGATAAAATCTCCAATATAGTCTGACTGGTCAGCTATATTTCTCAAAATAGACTTTGCCCGTTCCTACTCAGCTTTCCACACACTACCTAGAATGCCTCCCCATTCCACCTGGCCCACCTGAAATCCCCTCATCTTTTTTTTTAAAGATTCTTTTTTTTATTTTTTTAAAGATTTTATTTGTTTATTTGAGAGAGAGAATGAGATAGAGAGAGCAAGCATGAGAGGGGGGAGGGTCAGAGGGAGAAGCAGACTCCCTGCTGAGCAGGGATCCCGATGTGGGACTCGATCCTGGGACTCCAGGATCATGACCTGGCCGAAGGCAGTCGCTTAACCAACTGAGCCACCCAGGCGCCCAAAGATTCATTTTATTTATTTTGGAGAGAGAGAGCACGGGGAAGGGCAGAGAGAGAGAGAGAGAGTACAAGCGGACTCCATACCAAGCACAGAGCCAGACACGGGACTCGATCCTACCACCCTGAGATCATAACCTGAGCCGAAACCAAGAGTCAGCTGCTTAACCGACTGAGCCACCCAGGCACCCCTGAAATCCACTCATCTTATCCAGAACAAGCACCATCTCCTCCCGGAAGCCCTCCCAAACTACTTTAGCCAGCAGTGGTGCCTTCCTTCTTTAACCCATAGAGCATGTTTGGATTACAACCAGACTTCACAATTATATCACATTCTCTGAATGCCCAGGACGATGTCTTCTTTTCACCCAGTGCAGTGCCTTCCATTTAACAGGTTTTTAGTGAAAGTTTTTGATTACCTGAGGAGCAAGGTGCTATGGACATTCATGGGAGAGGTAAGGTTATACAAGCACTATTTTGCATTCAGAGACTTTCAAAGAGTTTTGCACCTTGAAAAGCATGAAAAAAGAACCCCAAGTCTGATTTTGAAATATATTGGCACTGAAAGGAGGGATTACATTAATGTCAGAAAAACTGATTTTGCTCTATGAGAAGTTGTAATCATTCCCCACTTGTAACACCTACACAGGATATGGTTCGCTTCAAAGACTCAATTTGTGCTGCTGAAAGCACTTTTTCTTGTAATTTGGGAAATGCTTTCAAACGATGCAGTTATAGATGAGCCATTAATGATGTACTCTCTGACCAGATCTGACAGCAAGCCAACTGAGAGCCCAGAGCCAGGTGGGGTTGGTTAGACACCTAGAGAAGCAACATCCATAGCACTCTCATCTGCAGATAAGGAAAAGCTTCAAAGAACTTTCTGAAAAGTTCCAATTACACATCTGACAGAATTGCTAAAAGGCTAGAATGAATGCTTAGTGTGTAACCACTTTAGTGAGTTTTAAGGTTCAAACATTTTAAGAGCTATTTCATTTCATTGCATGTAAAATATATATATTTTTATGTATTTATAAATATATTTGTACATTTATATATATATATATTTATAACATATATATAAAATAAAAATATTTAGGGCGCCTCGGTGGCTCAGTCGTTAAGCATCTGCCTTCAGCTCAGGTCATGATCCCAGGGTCCTGGGATCGAGTCCCACATCAGGATCCCTGCTCTGCGGGAAGCCTGCTTCTCCCTCTCCTACTCACCCTGCTTGTGTTCCCTCTCTCTCTGTTGAAAAATAAAAATAAAATCTTAAAAAATAAATAAATAATAAAAATATTTATATATCCCAAGTACCCTGCCAGATGCAATACCAAGTGAGTAAATAAGATGCATTCTTGTCTTCTAGAAGCACCGTTTCAAGTTTCACTAGAAACTCTCCTGTTCGGCTCTTTTACATCTTAGAATAAAATGTTTATTTCCCCCTATCTCATATTCTGCTAGCTACCTTCTCTTTGTTTCACTCTTTTCTCTTGGAATTAAACTTTTGTTTTTAGGATTTAATGTATTTAATTGTTGAATAGATAACATATTCACATGGTTCAAATATCAAAAAGTATAAGAAAGTAGACAGTAAAAAAGACGCTTTCTCATCTCTCTCCCTACAGGTAACCGCTGTTACTAGTTTTCTTGTGTGTGTTCTTAGAAAAACCTTTTTTGCATATACAAGCAAATACTAACACATAGCCTTATTTTTGGAATTACCATGTCCCACTCCAAATCATCAGGGGGCAGGGTGGAGCGCCCGGTGGTGAGAGTTTCGGTGTCTGGCACCATGCTTGGGGCAGAACAAGGACTTAAAGCTTGTGGGCCAGAGAGACAAATACAGGAGGGAAGAATGGAGAAACACACAGCCTGTCTTCTGCATCTCCAAAAATGCTAGGAGCCCATTCAGATTCTCATTTGAGCCAAAGGGACAAGAACCTTGACCAGTGGAGAAATGGAAAATTTTTTCAAAAGAAGAGAAGCGAAACGAGCAAAGGAAGGCAACTGAAAGAAGGTTGCCGGAGGGTGGCAGAGGCTGACCAGGGAAGAATGTGCCCCTCTGCAGGGGAAGGGTCAGAATGAAAACCATGAAAAATTCTGAACACTGGCCTCCTCCTTGTTCCACTTCCATCCTTACTTCAGGGATGGGGTGGGATTCAAGGGGCTGAAACACCTGGGAGTGGGGCTCAATAGCTGGGTCATGACACAGGTGACTGTTGAACGTCTGGGCCTAGAGAAAACATTCCAAAGCAGACTGGAGCGTGCCCGCCTGTGCTGACAGTGCTCTTTTCCACCTTTGGGAGGCTGTGACTTTTTTTTTTTAAGTTTTATTTATTTATTTGACAGAGAGAGACACAGCGAGAGAAGGAACACAAGCAACAAGAGTGGGAGAGGGAGAAGCAGGCTTCCTGCGGAGCAGGGAGCCCGACGCGGGGCTCGATCCCAGGACCCTGGGATCATGACCTGAGCTGAAGGCAGACGCTGAACAACTGAGCCACCCAGGCGCCCCGGGAGGCTGTGACTTTTATCCCACAACCCAAACTTCTACTAAGTGTAAAGCCACAGCTCCCAATCTCCTTTATGTTATGCCTTACTGTCAGAAGTAAAACCTCTCTCAAAAAAAATTTTTTTTTAGTTCTTTAGACACAAATCCTCTTATCTCATCCCAAAGAGTGATTTACCATTGCACTAGGAGCAGATCTAAGTCCAATAGAGAATGTCACACAGCACCTTGACCCCTGAGGACCCATGGCCCTTCTTTCATATGGCAGCTGTAAGCCTTTCTATAATAGACATCATAAAGTCTCCATCTAACCAACCAAAGATGCCTGCTTCTATCATTCAGAGTATTCATCAAATTATGAAAATTAAATTCATTTTTCCCATTCAATGTGTCTTTTGACAAATCCCAACACTCTGTGAAACTGAGGAGCTGCTGGTTAGGATATACAGTTACAACAGAGAAAACAAATCACTTGAAATCTATGACCAGTTTAATGACAAAGAAAGCCAGGGGCCCTCTGCTATTCTGGGTGAGAGCGGGAGTGAGCAGAAGGTAGAAGTACCCTCCCTGGGCACTCATGCCCAGTCACCCTGCATGGCATGATGTAAGATGAAAGCATCTGCTGACTCTCAGAGGTATAATTACCACCAGGGTGGGGGTATAATTAGAGTAAGAATAATTTACCTTAAAGAAGATAAAAATTAAGAATTATTAATGATCATAATAATTAGCCCTCTTATATCTAAGAATCACAAATGCTTTACAAGCCATAATTATCACAGCTCCCCTCTGAGGAAGGGATTCATATCTTACAGCTCCTAACTTAACAGAGGGGTGAAGTGATGGGCATGCGGGAAGGCAGAGAGGGGTGGAGTAATGCCTCTTCCATCATCTGTCCCATATGTGGCAAAACTAGAAAGAGGCCCCAGAGGGGCTGACTCCCATTATGGTGTGTGCCCTCATCCCCAAACCCACAGAAATCCATCCCAGATCAAGCAACTCATCTCATTCTAACCTGCTGGCCATTTAAACTGCTGCAATGCGATAAAATTATATCATACCAGCAAGGATTTTACTAAACATCTAGTCACAGTAAAAGATACAGCATTGCCTTCAAGGAACTTAAAACCTAACTGAGAAGACAAAACAAGCCCTCATTAAATTAGAGAAAAAAATGTGGAAAATACACATTAACTAGTGCTAGATTGTGTGATGCTGACTACGCATGCCGTGTTAATTTTTTTTTAATTGCAAGATCATTATATGCAAAGGTCAAGGAAGGTTTTGGGAAGAGATGGAACTTGTACAGAGCCTCAGAGAAAATATATTAGGTCTTAGACTGACAGAGGTGTGGTCCCACTGGGTGGATCAGTGAATAAGAAGAAACAATAGGAAAACTTGAAAAATTTAACACATAATTTTTTTTAAAAAAAGTCTTCATTGGAGAGATGTTTAGAGAGCTTACCAAACTTAATTTTTAAGCCATCTCAAATCACCCTATTTGGGGGTGCCCGGGTGGCTCAGTCAGTTAAGTGACAGACTCTTGGTTTCGGCTCAGGTCATGATCTCATGGGTCGTGGGATGGAGCCGCATGTGGCACTCCACACTCAGTGGGGAGTCTGCTTGAGGATTCTCTCCCTCTGCCCCTCCCCCCACAGGCATGCTCTCTCACATGCGCTGTCTCCCTCTCTCTCTGAAATAAATAAATGAATCTTTAAAAAACTAAAAAATAAATAAATAAAATAAAATCACCCTACTTGAACATTTTCCCAGAGTTCCACATCATGGCTCATATTGTGTTCTGGAGAAGCCCATTAGGCTGCCGATCACACTGGTACCTTCTCTGCTTCACCTAAATTTTCACTTTGGTGGTTTTCCAGCAAAGCAAAGACAGGACTGGTCCTGGTAGATTGCCACAGAATGTCAAATCTATTATCTACTTTTTCTGGGTTCTGACAACAGAAAATGGGACATGAGCCTTTGACTGGGATATAGACAAGGAAAACCTAATACTTCCTTAGTTCTATTAATCCATCAGAGCTCTACCCTGAGATTTCAGCATGGACAAGTCTTCATGACTGACACAATATTAAAGCATCTGAGTGATATAAATTTTATTTTTTCTTTTCAATTCCTCTGTAATGAAGAGCCCAAGTCTCAAAGCCAAGTAACAGTACAATACTGTAACTGTGCTCTGGACCCAGCAGCATTAACCCTTGATAAAGAAGGACCATTCTTGCAGAATGGAGCAGAGGCACTTGGGTCCTTCCTGGGCCAGTCAGTATAGTTAGTATTCTCTGACCTCTCAGTGCTTCAGTCTCCAGTCTTATAAAAGAAAGATAATGAGATTTTTCTGTCTGTATAAACAGAATGGGAATCCTCAGATTATTCTTTTTTGATGAACCATGATGAGTGAACACTGCTAGATTTTAAGGATTCCGTGTTGGTCTTAAAAAAAAAAAATAGACTGGGGCGCCTGGGTGGCTCAGGCGTTAAGCATCTGCCTTCGGCTCGGGTCATGATCCCAGGGTCCTGGGATTGAGCCCCACATCAGGCTCCCTGCTCAGCGGGAAGCCTGCTTCTCCCTCTCCCTCTCCCACTCCCCCTGCTTGTGTTCCCTCTCTCGCTGTGTCTCTGTCAAATAAATAAATAAAATCTTTAAAAAAAAAAAAAAAGACTGAACCAATATGTTAGGTCTTGATAATTTTCTACATTCTTTGGCATTTACCAAACTTTTAAGAAACTAGAAAACAATAAAAATTATTTCCCTATCCAAACATTATGTCAGAAGCTTCTTTTTAAACAGAATTTTAAAATAACGATACTGTGTTAAATAAAAGAACATTATATAGTAATGAGGGCCACTTCATTAGGATAATATCAAACCTGATTTTAGAATTTAGCATTTGAATCTACATATAACCTTTCTGAGGATGGACAAAGTGCAGCAAGAAAGATAAGCTAATTCTCTTAGGTTTTTCAGGTTTCTAAATATTTTGCCTTATGTTGTGCTGACTTTAAACAACAGTGGGTAAGAGAGACATCACTGGATTAAAGATCAATCTTCATTCATAATGGAGAAGGAGTTTTTCTGTTACTATGAAAGCTATTTCAGCCATTTTCTCAAGGCTATTCAGAAGCAATTTGGGGGGGAAGTTTGCCTCTGTATTATTTTGCTTGCTCGACCATGATTTTAGAATAATTAATACTTTCCCTTTATTCTCATAGAACCTAATTTCTGTCCAGCCTCCTTTTGAGTGTATTGACTACAGGAAGATAATGGAATCAGACAAATGCATCCCACCACCTGGGCTGAGGTTCCCAACAGATCACATACTGGTGGATGACAACAGAATCAAACATAAAGCAAGGTTTGTCCAGGGAATTCCTTGAAGGACACCCATAAATAAGGCTATCCCTCTGTGAGAAATAGAGATTCTGAGATTATCTGTGGTTACATTGTACACAGTGTTCGTGATGGTTCTATCATGATGGTTCTATCCTAGAATCCAGAGATTAAGAGAACCATATAAACCCCTAAATAGAAAGGTAAAAAGAAAAATGTTCACTCTTCACTAAGTACTTTATTACATTAAGTTTGCTACCTGATCCCAAGAAACAGTGACAGTTCTAGGAAAATCCCCAGATCATAGGCTTCAGTGCTAAAGTCCTTAAGGATGCAGGAATGAGCCAGGCTTACAATTGTCTTCTCACAACTTATCACTTCCACTTTCCTCTTCACCCACCTCTGGAGTAGCAGCAAGTGAGGGGAGAAACAGAAGTCAACTCTATTATCATTTGGACCAATCTGCACATAATGTACTAACCATCAAGATTTAGGTTCTAAATCTTCACATTCTATTAAAGGGCCATACAGAGTCTCCTCAAAATTCAGAAAACCAATAGTTGGATGTGTTGGACAAAGGAGGGATAGAAATGCTGAAAGCCATTGAATCATTTAATAGTCTCCATAAACCTATTGTGAACCAAAGTTTCATATAGTCTGAAATGTAAGGGTGGAAGTCACTGACACCAGGGATAAAATCCAGTTCCTTACAATAAAACAACGCTGAGATTTGCAAATGATCGCCAGGGTTGAGAAAGCCCTGACAGATATAATGGGCTAGAATGACCGATTACTTTAATGTGCTTCCAGGAGAAGCAGACCCAAGTGTTTAGGTGTCATAATCATTAGTAACTTAGGCTGAGTAGGATGATTGTATCTACAATAATGCATTACACCAGCTCTTTTTCTCCAGGGGCATTGATATGCTAACGAGAAAAGAAATGAGCAAACTTCATTTAGATGTAATATCCTAAGAATGAAATTTTATAGATTTCATGTTCTCTTATGAACAATTAATGAAAACATATTTTTAAGGTGCCAAAATTGCTTACCATGGAGGTAATCCCCAATCTGTAGGAAAATCATCATTAGACCCAAAAATATAAATGCAAACTTTTCCCCACCTGCATTTTTAGAGAAAAAACTGAAAACAATTCCTTACACCTTCTCATCATCCTAGAATTGCTATATTAATTTGTTCTCATCAGTTGATGCTAAAGTTTCTGTTCAACCCCACTCTGTAAATGGCTTAGAGATTACTATTTTTTTATGAAGTCATAATTAAGATTCTGAACACTAATTTCTTTATTTCATTATTTTACTTAATTTTAGCACTTTAAGAAAATTACAGATTCTGTCAAATAGTCTATCCATTCATGTTAGGTAGGACTAGTACCTTAACTGTCAGAAAGCAAGGTCTGTGAACCTCGTGCCAAATAACTACGTGAGCAAATAGTGAGATAAACAAGTCCTTCGTGGAGACAGAGGTGGAGCTGGGCTTGGTTAGGAATGAATCAGGCCATCCCACAGAGTGGGTGTCTCCTTCCCAAGTTGCTCTTCAGGGCACAATTAAATCCCCTATAAAAGGCCCAGCTCCCAACTGTCCAGTACACTTGCCAGCAGTGTCAGCGAGGGCTCAACTTCCTTTGGTGAAGTGGGTAAGTCCCAGTCAGTGGGATCATGTTCTTCTGTACGATTCATTTCCAACTATAGTAGATGTTTGGTGGGGGAGAGGAGGGTCTGTGTGCCAGAAAGGATCAGTATCTTACAGTGATGTCAAACTCCCACTAACTCCATGCCATCTTATAGCTGAAGCCATCACTCAAATGGAAACATGGCTCTTCTCCCAAGGCTTTGAATTCTATAAGTTTGTTTGCATATCAGGGGTTGGAGGATGTCATGTGTAACTCTGATGGGGTTCTTCTTCCTAAAAACTGCCATCTCAAAAGATCGTCAACCCTCAGTACTCTTTCTATATTGGTTCTACTCAATATGGGCCATCTTCATGTAGTTATGACATCTGAGGTATTGGAGTTGAGAAGTAATTAAAGAAGCCAGCCAATAACTGAGTATTTGCAACATATCTGGGTTAATGCAGATAACATATACGCTGTTTTCTGCATAGTTATATCTGAATATTATAATGCCATCTTTGACTAGGAAGAAGTGGTGCTTACTCTTAGAACTGGTGGCTTATGAATTATCCTCATAGATGCATGTACTATAAGGTTGGAAAATAATCCACATTCCCTTTTTATTTTTCTGGTTACCACCAAATGTTTTGCTGCCACAATTAGATCTACACGGCTTCTTCTATCCACTTTAAGATACTTTTAAATCTGCCTTTACCTTTTGGCTTTCACCTATTCTCTTTATTCAACTTTAGAGGAAGATACTTATGAGTAACAACATATCAAATGTAAATTTCTACACTCTTCACTATCTGATCTGACCTATGCTAGGGAGCAGGAAGAGAGAGAAGGAAAGGATATGGATAATCCAGATTGAGTGGACAATCAAAAGCTGACTACAAGATAGTCTGAAAATAATTCCTGGCTTGAAATTTCTCAAAATCTGTCTTCCCCTTTCTAAGTACAATATTTAAAGATAAAAAATTTTGAAAGCCCAGGTTGAAATTAACTACTGTTGTAAATTTTGTTCTGACTGAAACAGTGTGGATGAAGCCTCCCCTAGATCAGAAACAGAGTTGTGATTCTGAATCCTACTTTATTCTTCTAGATTTACTTGAACTTGAAGGAAGGAAAAAAAAATGTCTCCACTTCTGAGAAGCATCTTCAATATCACTGAAATGTTCAATCAATATGCCTCATATGATTGTGATGGGGCAGCACTAAGCAAGAAAGACCTGAAGAACCTCCTTGAAAGGGAATTTGGAGATGTCCTTCGGGTAAGAACAAAAGAAAATCTATTGATTTAGGGTTATAAAATTTCTTCTCAGGAGAGATCATAGCAAAGAATGGTGACTTATATCCATTTTGTACCATCACAGCTCTACACTACATTCCCTATTCATTTCTTTTTAAGATTTTATTTATTTATAGGAGAGAAAGACTGCATGAACTCAAGTGTGGGGGGAGGGAGAGGGACAAGCAGACTCGTGCTGAGTGCGGAGCCCCCTTCGGCTCAAATCCCCAACCCTCAGATCATGACCAGAGCAGAAACCAAGTGTCCAGCCACTTAGGCGCCCCCACCTCCATTCATTTCTGAGTACTTAGCTGGCATTGTAGTCCGAGAACTAAGGAAGTTGCTAACAACTATTTCATGTACTTGATGGCAATATCATTGTGAATGAACTGTTCATGGGAAGTTATCACCAAACATGTTAGATCAAACTAAACTTGGAAGGAACTTAAATTTATTTCCAAATTTTAATAATTAAAATCAGCCTGTTCTCTAGTAAAATGGTGTTAACATAAATGTCTTGTTCTGTTTTCAAACATGGGATAAAAATCGAACAGGGGTACTGGCTATTTCAGACAGAAATGACTGCTGTAAAATTTCATAAATTTTCATTGTATTTCTCTCTTGAGCATGAGTTCATTCTTATTCACCCAGCTCAAGAGAACATGGATTCTTTTGATCATTAAATTACAAGTTACAAAAATTTTCAACAAATGTATGTTTTAAAATGAAGTGTTCACATTTTAAATAGGGACAAGACTTGATACACACTGGATGTTTTTCTAATTGCTCTTAATGTCTTCTGAGTGTCGGCATATTACAAAATACTCATTGTGTGTATTAAAGTTTACTACTGTAAATAGTACATTGTAAAATTTTTGTTTTCTTTTCTTTTTTTTAATAGAGACCACATGATCCTGAGACAGTAGATCTGATCCTGGAACTTCTGGATCGCGACTGTAATGGGCTTGTCGATTTCAATGAATTCCTCCTGTTCGTTTTCAAGGTGGCTCAAGCTTGTTATTACGCTCTCAGCCAGGCTTCCGGGCTAGATGAGAAGGGGGCCAAATGTGAGGGAAAGGAGAACCCATTACAAGATGCCAGGCAAGAAGACCAAAGGAGATTTGAGCCCCAGGACAGACAATTGGAAGAACGCAGGCCGAAGAGGCAAGAACTGGAGAGGGAGCTCGCTGAGGAAGAGAAGCAGCGGCCGCAGAGGCGAGAACGGGAAGAGCGCTTTGAGGAGGAAGAGTATCTGCAGAGGCGCAAAGGTCGGGAGCCAGAGAAATTTCCTGACCAAGAGCGAAGGCGAGAGAGGCGGGAGCAGCACCAGCTCCAGGAGGAAGAGCAGCTGCAAAGGCTAGAGCGCCAAGAGCAACGAGAGCAGGAGCTCCAGCAAGAGGAGCAATTGCAAAGGCAGAGGCGCGAGGAGCCGCGCTTGCAGCAGGAGCTGAGACGCGAGCAGGAGCAGAGACGCGAGCAGCAGCTGAGGCGCGAGCAGGAGGAGAGACGCGAGCAGCAGCTGAGGGGAGAGGAGCCGCGCTTGGAAGAGGAGAGGCGGAAAGAGCAGCTGAGGCGCAAGGAGCAGCGCTTGGAGCAAGAGCTGAGGCGCGAGCAGGAGCAGAGACGCGAGCAGCAGCTGAGGCGCGAGCAGGAGGAGAGACGCGAGCAGCTGAGGGGCGAGG
>NC_058406.1:103883684-103884751 GCF_002201575.2 Neomonachus schauinslandi | reverse complement strand
ACAGGAGAGGCGGAAAGAGCAGCTGAGGCGCGAGGAGCAGCGCTTGGGTCAAGAGCTGAGACGCGAGCAGGAAGAGAGACGCGAACAGCGGCTGAGGCGCGAGCAGGAGGAGAGACGCGAGCAGCTGAGGTGGGAGGAGCCCCGCTTGGAACAGGAGAGACGGAAAGAGCAGCTCAGGCGCAAGGAGCAGCTGGCTGAGGAGGAGGTGGAACAGGAAGAGGCCCGTGATCCGCGCAAGAGCCGCACCCCAAGGTGGCAGTGGCAGCTCGAAAATGAGGCAGAAGCTCGTCAGAGCAAAGTCTACTCCACGCCCCGCAGGCAGGAGCTGAGGCACTGCCAGGAGCAGGAGGTGGAGAAGAGGCGGCGCCAGGAGCGCGAGCGGCAACTCTGGGAGCAGGAGGAGGACCGCCAATGGCAGCGCGGGTTCCGGCCCCTCCGGGAGGAGCGCGAACGACGGCTGCATCGGGAAGAGCAGGCACGCTTGCAGAGGGAGGAGGAAGAGCGGCACCGCGACTTCAAATGGCAGTGGCAGGCGGAGGAAGAGAGCGAGAGGCGCCGCCATAGGCTGTCGGCCAGGCCCGCGTTGCAGGAGCTGCGGGAGAGACAGCTAAGAACGGAGGAGCGGCAGGAGCGGGAACTGTTCCGTGAGGAGGAGCTGCAGCGCCGCCAGCAATTCGAGAGGGGTCAGGAGCAGCAGGTCCGTGAAGAAAAGCAGCTCCAGTTGGAGGAGAGCTTCCAAGAGGATCGGGAGAGGAAGCTACGCCAGGAAGAGAAGCGCCGCGAACAAAAATGGAGGTGGCAACCAGAGGAGGAAAGCCAGAGACGCCGCCACTCTCGTTCAGCCAAGCCAGCTGAACGAGAGCAGCTGAGGGAAAGAGAGCAGCTGAGGGAAAAAGAGCAGCTGCAGAGAGAGGAACGCGAGAAGAGGCGGCGCCAGGAGCCGGAGAGACAGTATCGCGAGGAAGAGCAGCTGCAGCGGGAGGAAGAGCAGCCGCAGAGAGAGGAACGCGAGAAGAGGCGGCGCCAGGAGCAGGAGAGACAATATCGCGAGGAAGAGCAGCTGCAGC
>NC_058406.1:103883014-103883674 GCF_002201575.2 Neomonachus schauinslandi | reverse complement strand
GCGCCAGGAGCAGGAGAGACAATATCGCGAGGAAGAGCAGCTGCAGCGGGAGGATGAGCAGCTGCAGAGGGAGAGGAGGCGCGAGCAGCGCGACAGGCAGTATCTGGAGGAGGAAGAGCTGCAGCGCCTGGACAGGAAGCGGCAATTCCACGATGAGGATCAGCGCCGTGATCTGAAATGGCAGTGGCAACCAGAAAAAGAAAATGAAGTTCGTAATCACAGGGTATACTCCAAACGCAGAGAGAATGAAGAAAAGATCCGGCAATTGGAAGATTCCCAGGTTCGAGAGAGACCATTCCAGCAGGATCGGTGGCCCCTACAGGATGAACAGAAAGAGGAGAGAGCGCGAGAAAAAGAAAGGACCTGGCAGCAGCGCGACAGGCAATTCCCAGCTGAAGAACTGCTGAAGCGAGAGGAGCAAAAGGAAGCCAACAGGCGGGACAGGAAGTTCCGCGAGGAAGAACAGCTCCTGCAGGAAAGGGAGGAACAGCTGCGCCGCCAGAAGCGCGACAGAAAGTTCCGAGAGGAAGAACAGCTCCTGCAGGAAAGGGAAGAACAGCTGCGCCGCCTGGAGCGCGACAGGAAATTCCGCGAAGAAGAACAGCGCCTGCAGGAAAGGGAAGAACAGCTGCGCCGCCAGGAGCGCGACAGAAAGTTCCG
>NC_058406.1:103751324-103883004 GCF_002201575.2 Neomonachus schauinslandi | reverse complement strand
CGCGAGGAGGAGCAGCTCCTGCAGGAAAGGGAAGAACAGCTGCGCCGTAGGGAACGTGAGCAACAGCTTCGCCAGGAGCGCGACAGGAAGTTCCGTGAGGAGGAGCAGCTCCTGCAGGAAAGGGAAGAACAGCTGCGCCGCCAGCAGGAGGAGGAGCAGAGGCGGCGCGGTGTCTGGGAGGAAGGAGACAAGGGCAGTCAGCAGGCTCTGGAGCCGAGCAAGCGTCAGTTTGCCAGTGTCCCGGTGCGCTCCAGCCCTCTGTACGAGTACATCCAAGAGCAGAGATCTCAGTACCGCCCATAAGAGATGCTGCCAATACCCGGACACCTGCCAAAGCTTCCAGCAAAGGAAAACGAGAAACACTGGATACCAAATGACTCAAATGTTTCTGGTTGTGGGAGAACTCTCTGATGTTCTAAAATCTTTTTTTTCCAAAACCTTAAACTACACTCATTTCATGTACCTTGTACTCTTGCCTTTTATTCTTCCTGAAATAATTCTTTACTGCAGGGTGTCTTTGCTCTTTGGTGCAGATGTGGTGTGCATTTTTTAAAAATATAAATCATTTAATTTGTTTAAGGAGTTTTGTTTGGGGAACATTAATTTATTGCTTTGAAAAGTAACAAGAATAATATGATTTAAGATTCAAAAGAACTGGGTCTGTTTTTTTAATGGTTGATCCATCTTTTGGAGAGTTCAAATATTTTTAATGTTCCAGTTGGCATTTCTTCTTGAGCCTAAAGTACATTAATATTTACCTCCAAATAGACTCGCTTTTGTGGCGTAATTAGCACAGATTCTGCAAGGGGACTGAATTTTTACAGCCCTTGAATAGCACAGGGGGAGTGACTTCTACAGAAAAATTCCCTCTGAAATCAGTCCCTAACTGGAAGAAGTATCTTTATTTAGCTTCAAGACTTAGAATTTGAATTAGATTTTTTTTCACACTTCATAAGCACTTAAAATCTCATGAAGCAAAAGCAAGATGTTTCTCAAACAACTCCAGAGTTCAAATTTTAAAACTGTCTACTGTAGTCTGTAGTGCTCAGTTCTCTTCCCCCAGTCTTTGATGAGTTTGAGAATATTACTACCTTTGTTCATTTTAACTGAGAGGAAACCTGCTCAGTATCCTGTAAACATCTATTTAGCTCTAGAGCCAATAAGAGATCACAGCATTTCGGGGGAGGCAAAGGGAAAATTTGTGAACAGAAGGGCAAATTCCTAGAGGCCCTTGGGTGAGACTCATCAGCCCACAATCCTTTGAGGCCTATTGATACTACTTTGGAGACATTCTTGTTGAAATGATTGGACTGTGTAAAAAATAATAAATGTTTGGCAAACAATTATTTTTGTCTGTTTTGATTATGCATCCAATCATAATTCAAAATCTAATGGTCTGTAACTGATATAAGCTCCCACATAAGGGTATTTGGCTACTATTGTCTATGTTTAAATATGAAAAAGGAAAAAAAAAAAAACCTATTTTCCCCTACCACTTTTTCCCTGTTAGGTTGAACCCTACATTATTTCCATCTCCAAGCTACAATTCTCTTTCCAAGCATTTTTATTCTTGACCCCACAGCTTTCTATCCTTGCAGTGACTCACTAGTCATGACATTGTACAAAATTATTTGTATAATGTGTTTGTTAATTCTTCCTTCTGAGAATACAGCAGCTTCTTGGTATCTGGTGTCTGATAAGCCAAGAATAAAAAATGGCCTGAAAGTTCAGCTCAATATTACAGAAATTACAGATGACCTGTTGACTTAAGCAACATAATCCATGAGGTGACACAGTCAGAAGATGCTTAATACTGGGGCGCCTGGGTGACTCAGCTGTTAAGGGTCTGCCTTCGGCTCAGGTCATGATCCCAGGGTCCTGAGATCGAGCCCCGCATTGGGCTCCCTGCTCCGGGGGAAGCCTGCTTCTCCTGCTCCTACTCTCCCTGCTTGTGTTCCCTCTCTCGCTGTGTCTCTCTCTCTGTCAAATAAATAAAATCTTTAAAAAAAAAAGATGCTTAATACTAATTAGGCCAAAGTATAAAATTGTTATCTAATAATCCAAACACTCCTCTGCCACCTGCTGAAGTCTATATTCAGCATTCATATCTTAGTAACTAGGAATAAGTCCAAGAAGGCCCTGATCCAGGAAAGGATCATTTCTAATTGTGAGGGTCATGGGTGAGAAGATGTTCTAAGTTACAGACACTTAACATTTGGATCAATGGTAGAGACAATAAAGCGAAGCCTATAGCTCCTGAAAATCATTCCAATAGAGTAAGGTGACATTTTCTGCAAGGAGCACCAGCCTCTCTCTCACTTTAACACAAATAGCAGATACCCACAAAAGACAGAACCTGGGAATCCCCTGATACTACCTTGGAACTCCATCTCTTTCAAATGATTTCTAACTGCAAAACTATTTTTCTCTTTAAGGCAAGTGTAAGCTTTTCCTTACTTAATCTTCACAGAAACCCTAGAAGAGCTGCAGGGGCTTTCCCCAGGATCCTCTCAATGGGCACTCATTTCAGAGCCTCCTTATAAATATCAGCCCCAGGATACTCCTGAAATATACACTCATCATCTAAGCTACAGTTCAACTATAACAAAAACAAAGCCCTTCAGACTTCTTGTAGCACTTTACAAGATGAGAGAAGGGCCAATTTCCAAAGAAGAAAGTATGGTTTCATCACAGTTATAATAACATGTTGTTAGGGAAAAAAAATGTCAGCCAGTCCATGCCCTGTGGCTCTTCTTTTAGTGGCTGGCAAGAGAACAGGCTGGCAAGCCAATCTTCCTGTTCCACCTGAATAATGTACACGCATGGGCAGAACCTTGAGGCTGTTGGGCAACTGGCTGCTTAACTATAAACTGGGAGCTCTATTAACATCAACTGGCTGCTACTAGGGAATGGGATTGAGAGTTTAATACATATGATCTGTGATGGAAAAGCTGGTCTCCATGTTATGGGCTGAATTATGTCCTCTCTACAGGTTCATATGTTGAAATTCTAACCTCAGCACATTATTATGTAGCCATATTTGGAGATGCAGTATTTAAATAAGTAATTAAATTAAAATGAGGTCACTAGGTAGGCACTAATCCAATACGAATGTTGTCCTTATAAGAGGAGGAAATTTGGACACAGACATGGAGGGAGGAAAAATGATATGAAGATACAGGAAGAAAATGGCCATCTACAAGCCAAGGATAGAGATCCTCGGAACAGATCCTTCTCTCATGGCCCTCAGAAGAAACCAACCATCCCAACATCTTGATCTTACACTTCTAACATCCAGAACTATAAGAAAATAAATTTATGTTGGTTAAACCACCCAGTCTGTGGCACTTTGTTATGATAGCTCTAGCACACTAATACACCATGTAAGGTGAGGTTATGTTGCTAGGGAAACATCTGTATTATAATGTGATGATTTTTATTTATCCTTTGACATTTTACAAGCAGATCCTGGTTCCTCAAAGACACTTCACTAAATCTGCCATAGTTTCTATGGTGCAGTGGAAAGACTGCTACAAGGAATCAGAAGCCTGGAGTTCATTCATTCATTCCTTCAGCAAATATTTCTTTATTGAGTTCTTGCTATATGCAAAGCATTCTAAGGCACTATACATACAGTAGTGAAATAGTCCTTCTCACCTGTTCCTTCACTTTACTATCTGTGTATCCTTGTGCAAATCACTTAGGCTTTCTGGGCCTCGTTTAGTATTTTGAACTATGAGGTTGAAATAGCTATCACCAAGGTTATTCCTAGGACCGGAAAAAAATTAATTCTTACAATCAGTTTGTTCAACTGAAACTCTAAAAGCAAGTCAAATAATGCCTCACCCCAGTTTCTACCTTGAGCTAAGAGAAAGCAGGAAAAAGAATTAACTGATGGTGATCATCAGAGCCTAGTTCTAGCTTCAAAGATCTTGCCTTTCTAGCCAATCAGATCTGGTTCTGATTGTTCCTTCCGTTTATCTCCCAAATTCCTCTCCAGAGTGGTTTCCTATCATCCCAGGTTTATTCATTAAGGGAGAAGACCCTAAACCTACCTCATTTTCTATGATCCTTGTTCTACTAAAGACCATTAGCCTTCTGATTTATGAACTTCACATATACACTTAATTACTTCTACTTGTTTCAGAGGAGAAATTAAGTCCTGGAACTTGGTTCCACTCAAAGTAAAAGTCAGTGGCCATTAGTTAAGTGTGAACCCATCTCTGTTCCATCTTCTGCACTAATTACACATTGTTAATATTTTCATTCAGTCACAGTAATTAGTCTGTTCAGCAAGTGTACTGGTACTATAAGCCTCTGAAGATTGTGATCTATGTAATATATAATAAGCACATTTCCCTTGTCAGTTAAGAGCTGACAGTGACATGCAGTAACCTAAAATTAATGCAAAAGATAGATTTCTGAATAGGTTATCATTTTCTGAACCATCAGGACATCCATGGCAAGCACTCGAATTACAAAAACTTTTAAAAATTTTATTTCTATTTGTCATCACTCCCCTTTAAAAGAAAAAATGGGTGTGTCATTTTCTGCAAGATAGTCTAAGATCTTCAGTTTGGAATTTAAGGTCCTCCACATTCTCCTGATAATACACCTTCTAACCCTGGCCTCCTCAATATCTCTTGAACCAACCATGTTGTTAAAAGCAGACTAAGTCTGTGTTGTTATCAGGACACCTTATGATTGTCCTTCCTTCAAAAACGTATTGGCATAATTTTATCTATTTGGAATGCCTCCCTCCCTATCTACCTGGATACTTTCTACTCAGTTTAAAAGACCCAGGTTGAGTCCCACCTCTTTCCTAAAATCTTCCCTAATCATTCTGATACACATTCATTCACTGAGATTCTAAGATATCTATCATCTTTACTACTCATTAATTGATTACAACATTCTGCCTTAGTTGGCTTTTTACTTGCTTCATCTCCCAAATAGATTGTAAAGATATTGAAAGCAGAGACTACAATTTGGAATTATTTATTTTGTATATTCTTTCCATGATAAACAATAAGCAATAGAACTCTATGAAATTCTGATGAAATATGTGGACTGTCTCACTAGAAAAATATACATACTCAAAAATTTCACCTAGGATTTCAAAAGTTCCTAGTCCCTATGAAGCCAAGGAGGTGTGAGAATGTAGGCATTCAGTAAATATTTGTCACATGAATTACTATAACCCTTATATTTCGTTTAGTCCAAGGTTTCTCCTGTCCATCTAACATATCATCCCTCCCTTCTGAATACTGAAGCCCTAAGCCCCTTCTTGTATTTTGAAAACTCCTCAATGTTGAGCATTACTAAATGTTCATGAAGGGGAGGAGAAAGGTTGGATGGGGTTTTGGGCACAACGCAGGATTTTATAAAATAGGAGAGACTTGAGCAGATGTAAATGCTGATGGGAAGGAACCAATAAAGAGAGACTGCAGTATAGAAAATAGAGGGAATTATCAAAATAGAAGATTTCTTGAAAAGGGAGGAAAAAACAGGATCCAGAGAGAAAGAGAGATTAGGCTTAGATGGATACCTTTTCTAATGTCATAGAAAGAAACCATGCATGTAAATAGATGCCAGTAAGTTTGTAGTTTGGTGGAAGAAAGTTAAGGGGTTCTCCTCTGATGACTTTTATTTTCTTTATGAAGTAAACAGGCCGGACCATCTTCCAAGAGTGGAGGGGGAGGAGGTTGTCAGATAACCAAAGGGAGTGAAGATGTTTTAAAATAACTGTTGTATTACAAAGCTCTAGTCATCAAAACAATATGGAACTGGCACAAAAATAGACACATAGATCAATGGAACAGAATAGAAAATCCTGATATAAACCCACAACTATATGGTCAATTAATCTTTGACAAAGCAGCAAAGAATATCCAATGGGATAAAGACAGTCTCTTCAACAAATGGTGTTGGGAAAACTGGACAACATTCAAAAGAATGAAACTGGACCACTTTCTTACACCACACACAAAAACAAATTCAAAATGGGTTAAAAACCTAAATATGAGACCTGAAACCATAAAAATCCTAGAAGAGAACACAGGCAATAACTTCTTTGACATTAGCCATAGCAACTTCTTTCTAGATATATCTCCTGAGGCAAGGGAAACAAAAGCAAAAATAAACTCTTGGGACTACATCAAAAGAAAAAGCTGCACAGCAAAGGAAACAATCAACAAAACTGAAAGGCAAACTTCAGAATGGGAGAAGATCTTTGCAAATGACATATTCAATAAGGGGCTAATATCCAACATATTTAAAGAACTTATAAAACTGAATAAAAAAATCTGAATTAAAAAAACTACAATGAGATACCATCTCACTGGTGGTATCTGTCAGATACCTGTCAGAATGGCTAGAATCAAGAACACAAGAAACAATACGTACTGGCGAGGATGTGGAGAAAAAGGAACACTAGTACACTGTGGGAATGCAACCTGGTTCAGCCACTGTGGAAAACTGTACAGAGGTTCCTCAAAAAGTTAAAAATAGAACTACCCTAAGATCCAGTAATCTTTTGAACCCCAGTCTCATTCCTCAGAGAAAGACTCTCTAAAAAAATTTTTTTTGTTGATCTTCTGGTAGCAACCTCTGGTAGTAAAATTTATCCATTTAAAATGATATATCCACGATTGGGATGCCTGGGTGGCTCAGTCGGTTAAGCATCTTCCTTTGGCTCAGGTCATGATCCCAGCGTCCTTGTATCGCGTTCCACATTTGGCTCCTTGATCAGTGGGGAGCCTACTTCTCCCTCTGCCTGCCACTCCCCTGATTGTGCTCACTCTCTCTCTGACAAATAAATAAACAAAATCTTTTAAAAAAATAAAATGATATATCCGCAATGAAAAGAGAGGATTTAAATCACTTACACTGCCTCTCTTCTCCACCCCCTTTCTCAGTGTTTAATGTTTCATTATTCTAATCTTCTATTACCTTTCTAACTCAATACACTTTTCCTTTTCCATCAACTTCTGACAATATCACTTCCACTTTTACATTTCCAACCACACAAATATACCATGATTTGTACATACACAGACTCTAACACTTGGAAACCAATAAATAGCTACATTGTTATGTTAAGCACATAGGCACAGAAGCAAGATTGCCTAGGAGCAAAAACTGGGTTTACCACTTAATAGATTTGTAGCCTTGGGCAAGACACTTGACCTTTCTTTTCCTTATCCTTGATGCTCTGAAATTTCCAAGGATATATCTAGATGAACATTTTGTGGACCTTTTAAAATATGAATTCTCTAGGAAATCTTCATTTAATATTTTGATATTAATCTTTTATCTCTCTCTTTTATCTTTCTGATGTTCCTATTAGTAGGCTCTCCTAAGTTGATTATGTATGTTTCTTACCTTTTCTCCCACTTTCTCTTTTTGCTTTATATTCTAAAATTGTACTATCCAAAGAGGTAGCCACTAGGTGAATGTGGCTATTTGCATTTAAGTTTAAATTAATACATATTAAATAAAATTTAAAATTTAGTTTCTCAGCCACACTAGCCACATTTCATGCCACATAAATAGCTAGTGGCCATCACATTGAACAGTGCAAATATCTAAAGTTCTATTGGATAATGCCATTCTAAAGGACTTTGTCAACATTGTGAGGTTTTTTAAATTCTATTGTTCTTTTTTTATTTCATTTATTTCATTTCATTTTTTATTTAATCTATAAATACCATTTTATTCTCTGATTTTTGTTCTCTGATTGCTCTTTTAGAGCATCCTCGTCTTGCCTCAATTAATCTCTTTGGAGTATATTAATTAGCGGTTTGTTTTTTTTTTTCATTTCTCTTCTGCTTCCTGAATTATATCTATTTCCTCTGGGGTCAGTTTGTCTGTTTATCTTGTTCTTTTTCTTTTTTTTTTTTTCATGCTGCTGATTTATTAATATGCCTGAATATTCTTAGTTGCCTTTTATATCAATTAAAAGATCTGAGTTTCTTCTGATTTGAATAAATAGGTCTGTTTTCACACCAGCTCTCTTACTTAGATGGGAACTTGTGGCAGACTAGAGGAGAAACCTGTCAATTTGCAGAGAAATGGCTGTCAGGCTGCAGACCTGCCCTTTCCCCACCCCCCAACTAATGCCATATGGAGAAGCTTTTCCTGGAGCATTAATATCTATACTAGATGCCTTAGCTTTCAGTCCATCTATTAATCAACAAATATGACAAAGCACCTACTATAGTCCAGATACTCATACAGCTTCTGAGTATAATATGGAAAATAAGATACAGAGTCCTGCCCTCAAGGAGTTTACACTTAGCATTTCTAGGAATTTTGTTCAATATCTTTAGGGAGAGCCATTTGGGGTTTTGCTAGGAAGGTGAGGCAGTATATGCTCAGATGTCTATGTTCTATGCTCCAAAGTGGAGGAGGGATTTGGGAATGGCCACTAAGACAGAAGTTTCTCACATAAACTCTCAATTACTTTCTCTATTTAAAGCGCCACTTCCCACTCCCACCTCCATCATACCTGCTAATTCTGAGTCCAGAGCTTCTCCAGGTTTTGATGGCTGGACCTGCCTTCACCTCTGCCCCTCCTTCATAACATATTCTGGGCTGTGCCTTTCTCTTTGGTAATAGTAGAAGTGTTTGTGGCTTATTGTATAGCAATCTAAAGAATTTGTTTAAACAAAAAAATTAGGGGCGCCTGGTGACTCAGTCATTAAGGGTCTGCTTTTGGCTCAGGTCATGATCCCAGGGTCCTGGGATCGAGCCCGCATCGGGGTCCCTGCTCCACGGGAGGCCTGCTTCTCCCTCTCCCACTCCCCCTGCTTGTGTTCCCTCTCTCACTGTGTCTCTGTCAAATAAATAAAATCTTTAAAAAAAATTATTCTTATCTTCTCCTCCCATCTCTCTCTTGCTTCTGCCATCCCTTGAGTCACTACCCACCCCGAAGAATGGGTATTAATTAAATGGTCTTAAGTAAGTTCTGAAAGAGTAGGAATGCCTGTAAAAGGGCTGGGGAGCCAGCCCTTACCTTGTTCAAGATCCAAACCTGACCTTCTAAATAGAAACTATAACCTAAAAACATAGACATTTAGGGTTGAAAGAGTTCAATGCTCTTCCCTGTAAGCCACTCCGGCCTTGCCTCCTGCTGTGGCAGGACTCCCCCATAACCTAGCCAGTGGATTGTGATTCTGCCTCTATTTGACTGTTCCAGTAACAGGGGTCTTGTTACCTTAGGAACAGTCTGCATCATTGTCAGACAACACTGTTCCTTAAAGAGTTCTTAGTAAAAACTAAAGACTTCTTTTTAGAAATTGTCAATCACTGATTCTAGCTCTATTCTCTGGCATTACACGGAATAAGGAATTCAACATAATGGAGATACCCATGAGCTCAGAGATATTCTTGAGGCATTTCAATTCTAAATCCAGGCTTGCCATTTACTGGGCACATGGCCATAGGCAAGCTACTTAACAGCTAAGAGCCTTAACTTCCTTATCTGCTAAAAGAGGATAATAACTACCTAAAAGACCTATGAGGATTAAGTAAGAAAGCCCATGTAAAGTACCTGACATGTCTTAAGTGTTCAATGAATGTAAGTTCCTTTCTCTTCCCATCCCATTCCTTATCCCCATGAAAACTCTTCAAATATTTGAAAAACAGCTGTTATCTTTCCCCTAAGTCTTTCTTTCTAACCCAACCTTGAAGATTCTCAGTTTCCTTCAACCATTTCTTATGAAACTGGCCTGTGACCTCCAAGGCAGGGAGACAGAATTTATTCAACTTTAAACACCCCAGTGCCTGGCATAGTGGCTGAGAAATAGTTGGTACTCAGGAGATCCTGACTGATCAGAATTAAGATGACCTTCACATGTCAATCCCAATTCTCAGGAGGAGGCTTCTGCTTTTTAGGACAATGTTGAGAAATTTTTTTACAGGTGGGAACTATCAACATGGATTCCCCCCAACCCCAATATTCAGTTCCCTTGTACTTGCTTTGATTATCAGGAAGATCAGAACAAGGTTTTGCTCCATATCAATGCTGCCCTTAGCCTCAGTCTTCTTGTAAAATTACCTCCCCATCTCCACCCCTCCATTCTCTTGGTCTTTGCCTTTTACAGTTGTTTTCATGGGTCTATTTCTTACATGCTTTTACAAGCAGGCAAGAATGTTTTAAAACATACCCTGTTCTCTTTTTAAATATCTAATAAAACAACTAATCTAATTCTCCTGCTAGTTAAATATTCTTTTCAAAGAGGGACCCAGATCTAGAAGGTAACAAAAACATTTACCAGTTTAGCATCTCGGGCTCTCTCTTACCTGTCCTCAGATTGGTGTTTTCTAGGTCTCCCTTTTCCCTTTACAGAAAGAACATAGGAATATGGATGCCCATTTCTAAGCTCCTTGGATTATAAAAGCACCTTTAAAGAGCAGATATCAATCACTTTTTTTATTAAAATAGCACATTCTAGGTAAGCAAAGTTCTGCACACCCAGCAAGATTTTTTTTTCTAACTCTGCCTCTGGGCAAGGAGAGCAGTGCACTGAAACACCTGAATCAACTGTATCTCCACTCTTGTCACATGACTCAATGGGGCCTCTATTTTTAAACACATGATGACACCCATCTGTCCAGCTGGGTCAAATACAGTCCATCCTGTGGGCAGAGGAAGGAATCAGATGACTTCTGAGGTCCCTGCCAGCCCTATGATTTGTCAAACAGAAATGTAATTGTGTTCTTAGGTTGGAAAAAAAAAAAAGCTAACACCAGCCCAAAGATCCTTCAAAACTATAACCTGCAAGTCAGTGAATGAAACAAAATATCCCCTCTTCTTCCTTTGGATGAGTCTGAAGCCAAGACTTAACTGAAGCTGCCTAAAGAAGGAAATAAAAATAAGAGAAGCTGAGAGTAGACAAAGAGGGGAGGCTGGGTTTGGTGGTGATGAATCAGGGCATTAGACCCAGAGGGTGTCTCCTTCCTAACTGTGCAATTACAGACTCAATAAAAGGTTTCAGCGCCTGCTGTCAGCTCACAGCCCGCTGCCAATTTTATTCTACTTGCTCTCATTCGTGAACAAGGTAAGTCTCGTAGACCATATGCTTGAGCATACTTGGGATCTCGGTTGTTGTTCTGCTTATATGTGAGATTATGTAAGGATTCCAGAGAGACATAACCCAAGTCTAAGTTGACCACTATTAATCCCACTAAACTAGGAGCTCCAGCCCCCCAGATGCATTCTTTGCTTTGGAGCTTCTTTGATCATTGTCTTCTTTAAAAAATATGAACTGTATGACATAGGCATGAATACTATTTAATAAGACATGGGACTCAGAGCTATACTAAAATGAAAATACAGAATCATTTAAATGTTGGGTAATGACTGAGGGGTCAGGATTCTATTTGTTTTACCAGTGAGTTCACTGAGCCATGTCTTCTTGGCAAAAACAAGTTGCTTCAGCCTGCATTTATAGGGGTTGATTTTCTTGGCATTACTTTTCTTTCCTCTAGAAGCTTTACTAACTTTAAAAATTACACTTTTCAGGGGCGCCTGGGTGGCTCAGTCGTTAAGCATCTGCCTTCGGCTCAGGTCATGATCCCAGTGTCCTGGGATTGAGCCCCACATCGTACTCAGCAGGGAGCCTGCTTCTCTCTCTCCCTCTCCCTCTGCCTGCCTGCCTGTCTGTCTGCCTACTTGTGATCTCTCTCTCTATCTGTGTCAAATAAATAAATAATCTTTAAAAAACAAACAAACAAACAAACAAAAAAACGTGTTAGGGGAGCCTGGGTGGCTCAGTCGTTAGGCATCTGCCTTCAGCTCAGGTCATGATCCCGGGGTCCTGGGATGGAGCCCGGCATCGGGCTCCCTGCTGGGCGGGAAGCCTTCTTCTCCCTCTCCCCACCCCCCTGTTTGTGTTCCTGCTCTCTCTATCTCTCTCTCTCTGTCAAAGAAATAAATAAAATCTTTAAATAAAATAAAAAATAAATAAAAATTATACTTTCTTAAGAAGAGGAGTTAGACTGACCCAAGGTAGGAGAAACAGGTGGACACTCTCAGTTAAGGCTGGAAGGATTGGTCCCATCTGTTGACATCATTTGTGCATTTCAGTACTTACATTTGCATTCTTTTCCTGCTTCCTTTTGCAATAAAGCTTTCTCTGAAGACATGAGTGTCGTTGTTTTCCACAGGGTGGGATGAAGTGTCGCTTCTAATACCTACCTGTGCCAGATCTGATCTCACTGACATTATTTGGTACAAAACTAAATCATTGAAATTCAGATGCAATATCTTAATAGAGATAGATAGGCAGAATAGAGCAGATGATGCCAGTGGAACTGTGGGAGGGACAGAAAAAAGGATGACTGCAGTATCTCCTTCCTGAAGGACCCTTCCTAGGAAATGAGCTTTGTTTGTTCTTTCTCACAGTCTCCTATGTTGGGAAAGATGCCTCAGCTCCTGAAAGATGTCCTCTGTATAATCAAGACATTCCATAAGTATGCCCAGGAGGATGGTGACAAGGCAACACTGACCTGCACAGAGCTGAAACAGCTCATCCAGGGCGAGTTTGGGGACATTCTTCAGGTGAGGTGTTCACAGAGCTGTGGAAATTCTCCCCCACTTACCCTTTCTCCATAATCTATGCAAGATAGGCAGAGGTGATCCCTGCCTGTTTTACATTTAGCTACCAACTCTTGGCACTCACTGATTTTGAACAACTTTTTTCAGTCTCAGCTCCCTACTCTGTGCAATTGCTTAATCAGTCTTACAAAGGAAAATAAGGTTTTCCTCACTGGGGCTATGCTTCAGCAAAGTAGCTGAAGCATATCTCCTCTCATGCCTCTCCTCCATGAGAGGAGTGATGAGCCAGTATACATCAAAATGCAACTCACAGTGATGTAAAACTTCCTTCTTAGCATAGCTCTCTGATGAAAAATGGCATCCAGAATCAACAAATTCTTACTGTTTGGGGAAATTCCACTAGTTCCTGAGGAATAAGTATAAAAAAAAAAGAAGAAGAAGAAGATTCTTGGGAGACATGCAGACACTCAGGGTGCTTGACCACATATAAATAGGCTGATTCCTCACTGTGTTTTCATGCAGCCACGTGCCATTCATGCTGTGGAGAGAAACTTGAACCTTCTGGATATTGACAGCAAGGGCACCATCAGTTTTGATGAATTTGTTCTTGCAATCTTCAACTTGTTGAACCTCTGCTATCTTGATATACAATCATTACTAAAATCAGAACCAAGACAAGTGTCTAAGCCAGAGAAGAAACCAGATGATATGGATCTTCAGGTGACCAGTGGCACTGGCCAGTGGACAGAGCAAACTCCACCAACTCAAGACAGAGTGGTGCCTCCTTCAGGAATGACATCATCAGCTCAGCCCAGCCCTATGGAAAGGGGAGCAGTTGGACACAATGGGGTTGAAAACACCAAGACTTGCAAATTGCCAGTAGAAGCACCTGGGCACAATGACCCTAAGAACCAACACCTAGATGGAGATCAACAAGATGTACCAGCAACAGGAGACAATGGGACTCAACTTGAGACAAATAAGCCAACAGCAGAATCAGAACAGATCAACAGTCCCACAAAGCAGGAGGGACAGGATAAGGAGAGTCCCATGGAGGGAGATAAGCCAGCTAGGGAGCAAAGTGGCACTAAGATACGGGATCGATTTGGAGAACAGGAAGGGAACCTAAGAACCCAAAGTTCTCCACCAGAAAAAACAACACAGAGGGCTTCCAAAGATCAAGAAGTTGCAGCAGAAAAGGGTATTAAGGAACATTCTAAAACACAAGAACTATCGCCGCCAGGAAAATATGAGCCCAGTTCAGAGCACCCTGACCTGCCAAAACAAGCTGCTGTCCAGAAACCATTGCAGACAGAGAAACCAACTGATCCTGAGGATGATGGTAGAACATCTGAGACCCAAAGACAAGGAGAGGATGTCAACAGGACACCACCTGAGACAAAGAATCCAGCTGAACCTGGAGATGACTTTAGAGCATCTGAGACCCAAGAACCACCAGCACAAGACAAAGAACATGAAACAAAAGACCTGCCTGTCCAAGGTGATAGCAGAAATGTTTCGGAAACACCTGATATTAGGGCTGTAAGGAAACAGAGGAGAGGCCCTGAGGCCCATGGAACAGCAGGACAGAAAGAAAATGAGAGAAAAATTCAGATACTAACCCTGGAAGACCAACCACAGGATGGGAAGTATCAGGAACTCCAAGAGTCATCAAAAGAAAGGGATGCTGAAGAAGGTTCTAAAACACAAGAGTTAAGCTCAGAAGGAGGAGATCAGAATCATCCTGAAATTGAAAGAGCAGTCACCCCAGGAGACGAGGCAAGACATGCTAAGGAAAGCACAGCAAAAGCACTTATGAGCAGCAAAAATGCCCCTGCAGCAGAAGGGACACCAGGAGCAAGAGAAAGAACACAGGAATTAGCACCACTTGAGAACCAGTCCGGAGAAGAAAATAAGAGGGTCACCAAGACTCATAACAAGCCAGTCAAGGATGATGATGGTTACCAGGGAGAGGATCCTGAGCCCACAGTCACACAGAATAATGAGGGTTCTTCTGAAATTCCCAACAGCCTGACTCCAGAGGATGGTGATAGCAGCTCAGAGACAACCGACCTGCCTGTGCAAGGGGATTCCCAGAATCAAGTAGACCATCTCAGAGAGTCTGTGGAAAGAAGTCACAATAATAACCCAGACATTGAGAAACATGTAGCACTGGGTGAGGAAAGCAGAACTCAGGAGGCAGTGGTGCTGGCATCCAGAGGAGAGGATAAGCAGCTCACCGAAGAACCAGAATGGGCTGCCAGAAAAGGGTACAGGAGTCCGGGCTCAGGGACAAAAGGCCCAGCTCCAGCTGTGCAACCCAATGGACATCCAGAGGCACAGGAGTCCACAGCAAGAGGTGAAAACAGAAAGTCACTGGAGACAGAGATCCCTGGTACCCTGGAGGCAGACTTCATTGACCTGTTTGCCATAAAGCAGCTTCCAACAAAGGAAGACAGCAGAAAAGAGCTAAAGGTCCAGGGCCCGAGTACCAAAGGAGAGGAAGGTAGAGCACCAGAGACCCAGGAGGCTCCAGTAAGAAATCTGGATGAGGACAATTCAGCATCCCCCAGAACACACCTTGAAAGAGAGGAATCTGCAACATTGGAAGAGGATGAAAGCCCCCAAAAGTTGGCAGAAGTCAATGACCAACAAAATCCAGCCAAGAAAAGATATGATGTTTTAGTTCCCCAGTCCGGCCTTGAAGAGAAGATGCAGACGGACAAAGAGCTTGGTTTTGTGGAGAGGGGTACAGTCTATTCCAGTCCTCTGTACCAGTACCTGCAAGAGAAGATACTGCAACAAATGGGCATGACCCAAGTGGAGCAGCAAAATCAAGCTCAGACAGCTAGATCATCAAGCCCAGAGCTCCTCGACGACCAGTCAAGTGTATCCCTCACGCGTGAGATCTCAGATTGTCCTATCATCTTCAGTGACAGACAAGCATTACAACATTACACCAGGGAACATCTGCCTGATGCAGATCCTGAAGCACAGCAAACATCAGCTCCCCAAGCCTCAGAAGATAAGCAGGGCTATCCTCAGGAAAAGAAACCAGTACTACAAAAGGAGGCAAGCACCAAAAAGCAGTAAATCATTATCACGATCCCAGGAGAAGTTCCAAGGAACTTCATACAGCTCAACATGTCCCAGACTTCTTCCCTCCAGATCACCCTCAAAGCTCACATGCACACATTCAGATGCAAATTGATAATCCTTTAAATTCCCTTCCTAGGGGCACCTGGGTGGTTCAGTCTGCCTTTGGCTCAGGTCATGATCCCAGGGTCCTGGGATCAAGCCCCGGGCTCCCTGCTCAGCAGGGAGTCTGCTTCTCCCTTTGCCCTTCCCCCTTCCCCTGCTCATGCTTGCGTGCTCTCTCTCCTCTCTCTCTCTGAAATAAAAAAATCTTTTTAAAAATTTTAAATTCCCTTCCTAGATTTCTACAAAAGCAAATAAGAAAGTATTCAGCAGTGGGAGCTGCCACCAAAGAAATATCACACCAAACATCCTACCATATGATGCTACTTCTGAGTACCAAAATGGATTTTCTCATGAGACAGTTTTTCACAATTTACCTATCACTAAAAATAGAAAATTTCCTTTCATATCTTTCACAGATGCCGATTTCTTCAATTGATTTGTTGGCTTTTTATAATGTGGCAATAGTGAGTATGAGACTCTGCAATACCACCTTATAATCATAAAACATAATTAACTCATAGATGCAAATTATTGTTTCAGGACATATCCTAACAGAGTTCAAGTTTATCCTTCAAGATAATCTCAGATATCACCATAACTCAAAATAATTATGACTTTCTAGCACCCAATCAGAGTAGATTCATAATTTTTTGCTATTGTCCAGGTGCAACTAAATCTATGCCATAGATTCATTCATTCGTTGATTCATTCAGCAAATTTCTATTAAACCCCACTCCTTACACAGTGTTTTCAGAGTTTCTGACTCAAATAAGCAATCAGAATAATTATGAAGGAGACACAGAATCCAAATCTAATGTATGCTTGATTCCATAAGAAACTCTTATGATCCACTTATAAGATCACATTATAAGTCTACGAAATGTTTACCCATATGGTTTGCTGATAGCATTACATCAAAAGTAGGAAATAAATAACCTCATGATCAATATCTTTTGTTGGCTCTTGCTGTTCCCCTTTATTCTCCATCTAGCCTTGGAGACACTGATCAGAAACAAAAACAATCTTAGGTGATTTGTGGTTATTTTTAAAGACTGTAATTAGGGGCGCCTAGGTGGTGCAGTTCATTAAGCAGCCCATTTTTGGTTTTGGCTCAGGTCCTGATCTCAGGGCTGTGACAGCAAGCCCCACATGGGGCTCTGTGCTGAGTGTGGAGTCTGCCTAGAGCTTCTTTCTCCCATTCCCTCCAGCCCTCCCCCTGCACTCTCTCGCTCTCTAAAATAAATACATAAATCTTTTAATAAATAAATAAATGACTGTAATTAAAGGATGATGCCTCAGAGCTAGTAATAACCCAGAAAAGGAATAAAATAGATATCATAAAATGTTTCCTGAAGCCAAAATGCCCCATCTCCCATTGCATTCTGCCTTTGAGTTTCAATATTATTCCACTTCATTGCACACCTCTTCCAGAATCTAAAATTCTCCTATATATCTCTCCCTCCAACATTTTCAGCTTTTCTCATTCTACCTTTGATATGAATGAATATCCTTATCTAAATATATGTTTTATATATATTTATATTTTTTATATGTTTTATATAACAACATAACATTTCATATGTTTTATATATATGTTTTACATATATATATATAAAATCTCTTTAATGACAAGGAGACATAAGACAACTCACAAAAAAGAAAATTATATACTAGAGCTTAAACTCATCAGCCTTTTTCACAAGCAACTGGCAATATATATCAGGAACCGCAAAAATGACAAAAGTTATAAATAACAAATTTGCAAGAAAAGCTATACAGATATCCAATAAATATATGAAAACCTCACTAGACTTGAAGGAAATGCAAATTAAAAATAGTTTTTTCAGTTACCAAGCTATTAAATGTTATTTGTTTGTTTTTAATAATCACACAGTGATTTCAGTGTGGAGAAACAGAAACTCTGAAATACAGATGACAGGCATATAAATGAGTACAACCTTCCCAGATGGCAATTCAATAAGATTCACAAAAATATTTTTAAATATTTCTCAGATGGCATTATAAGGAAATAATAAGGGATGTATATAAAAGTTCATCTACAAAGATATTAGTCATAGCATATTAAAGACAGCAAAACCCAGAAACAACCTAAATGTTCATCATTACAGGAATTGTTAACTAAATTATGGTCACTGGATACTGTGGAATGCCAAGTCATTAGAAATTATGAGATTATATTATAATTATAGAACTATAAGATTTTATTTAATTAAGTGAGGAAGGATTAATAAAATACTAAGCTTTGAATGATTACAAAGTGGTATATGGAGTATGATCCCACTTAAAGATTAACAGATAACTAGGCAGAGTATTACAACAAAATCTTAACAGCAGTTATCTCTAAGTAGGGTAACTATAAATGACGTTTATTTCCTGATTTGAGATTTTCTTCATTTTCCAAATGTTCTATAATGAAATGCAATACATTTGCAACCAGAAAATAAATGCTATTTTTAATAACTAACTCTAGCCTCAAGAAATAATGTAAAATAGAAAAAAATTTTCAAAGATGTTCACAACATCATTATTCATAATAATGAAAAGTGCAGGAAATCAAATTTTAATAGCCTTTGAAAAGCGTATTTATCCCCTTGATGTCTATTATATAGTCTCTAAAATGTGCGTTTATGAAGCATCTGCACTCATATGGAAAATTCCTTATGTGGAAAAGCATGATACCCATTCTGTGCTTACAACAGGATATCAACTATATATGTGATGAAGAGAAAATACACTTAAGTATTTACAATGTTCATCTCTTAGTGATAGAATTATAAGCGACAGGGACACCTGGGTGGCTCAGTCAGTTAAGCATCTGCCTTCAGCTCAGGTCATGATCCCAGGGTCCTGGGATCGACCCCACATCGGGCTCCTTGCTTAGCCGGGAGCCTGCTTCTCCCTCTGCCTACCGCTCCCCTTGCTTGTGTGCTCTCTCTCTCTGTCAAATAAATTTAAAAATTTTTTTAAATAAATAATAGTTTTTAAACACTCTCTTCACATTCAAGCAACCATCCAATTTTTCTCTCCCTCTTTCTGCCCTCTGTTCTATCCTTACAACAAAGCAATGTTTGTTCTGTCATCCTATAGAAATTCTTCCTTTGAAGATGGCATTGCCCTCTATCTGATAAGACTAGAGACTGCTAACCTCCATGTTTTCAGATCTCTTGTGGCAGTTCATACTGATGACTGCCTCTCACTTCACTGGTCCTTCCCCACCTCTTGTGGATTCCTCTCATCCAGTTCCCTAGACTTTGGGCTCTTTCCAAGGGCTCTTTTTTTCTGGACTTTCTCCCTCTGAGAAACTGTCCTTAGCCCAAGTTACTAGTGTCTCTACAATGGTGAGTCTCAACTCACCTTGTTCAGACTTGAACATGCACTTCAATCAAGTCTGTGCAATTGCTGACAAGATATGACCCCTGAGACTGCCAATCACTCCCCATTAAACAGGCTTGTCTTCTCAATTTCACTCATTCTGTCCTCCTCTCTATCCCCATTCTATCAAGCTTCAAAGGCACAAATTTTGGAATCATCATTTGCTTTCTCTTATTCTCCATATCTAATCTACTACAGTAGCTCCATAGTCTTCCTTAAGTTCATTTTCCAGATCTATCTTTCATTCTCCACTCCCCATGGGCCTTCAAGTACACTACACCTAAAATAATATCTCTCCCTCCCCTTTTATTGAATGTCCAAATCCTGCTTATCCTATGGGATCCAACTTCAATGTCATTTCATTCATTTATTCCAAAATTTTTATTAAAAAATTTGTTAGTTCCAAATACTGGGCGAAGAATTAGAAATACAGAACTGACAAGACAAATAGGTACTCTCTATCTTGGAGCTTGTATTCTAATGAGGGAGGGGAGAGACCAACAGCAGACAAGTACAACCATAAATAAACGAGATAATTCCAGATAATAAAGCAAGGAACATGATAGAGAGGGACAAGGGATCAGGAAGGCAGAGGCAGGTAGAAGTGCTGCTATAGAAGACTACTTGAGCCTTCCCTAATGCTCCAGCAAAATGGATGTTGTCCTCCCCTGACTCCACAGTCTTCATTGTGCCTCTTTTTCAAACTTCCTCCCATGAGTTACAGTTGTTTGTGTGCTTGTCTTACCTCTCCTCTCAGACTATAAGCTCCTTGACAGCAAGGTTCACGATTTACACATCTTGCTATCCTTCATTAGCATGGAGCTTAGCACCAAATGTGTATTATGATTTCAATAGGTGTTTGACGAATAAGTAAATAAATCCTGATATCATTGCAACAGCCTCTTAGCTTGGCCTCTGCTTCCAGTCCATCCTTCATTTAATCACTCAGGAATTTTGCAAAACATTGTTTTCATTTCATCTCTCTCTGTTCAAGACCTCTCAGTGACACCTTACACTTTCCTCTATGCCACATCAAGTCTAAACTGATCAAACTCGGGGCGCCTGGGTGGCTCAGTCCTTAAGCGTCTGCCTTCAGCTCAGGTCATGATCCCAGGAGGGATCGAGCCCCGCATCAGGCTCCCTGCTCCATGGGGAGCCTGCTTCTCCCTCTCCCACTCCCCCTGCTTGTGTTACCTCTCTCACTGTGTCTCTCTCTATCAAATAAATAAATGAAATCTTTTTAAAAAAATAAATAAATAAACTGATCAAACTCTATAATATTTCCCTCTAATTACAATTTACCACTCACTAGTTTCTTTAGAAATCCTGCTGAGGACATCAGGTTGGTCATCTAATTTAAATCCTCACCAGGATCATTTAAATCCTATTCCACTAAGTTGAAAGGAATATTGTTGGGATTGAATGCATTCTTTCATTTCATTTCAATGTGTTTATTAAACACTTGCTATGTGCCAGGCACTGTGGTGGGCACTGGACATGCCCTGGTCGGTGGAACAGGCATGGTGCCTGCCCTCATGAAAGATGTAGTCCTACATAAGACAACTGTGAAGTCCTGCAAAGAACTATTCAAAGACAAGGAGTTAGTCACATTATTTCTTCCATCTCCATGCCTGCCTCTGCTCCTGTGGTTCACCTTCCCTGAAATGTGTTTTCATTTCTTGTACTTCCCCAAGTATACCTGTCCTTAAAGTCCTAGACTAAATCCTACCTCTGCTAGGAAGCTCGTTCAGCCTATACCACCCAGATTAATACTTTAATACTTACTTGCTAGTATTACTCACTAATTGTTCTCTGAGTGTTATTTCCCCCAACTAAATAGATTATAAGTCACCAAAGAGAAGGAATAATTCTTACATTCTAATACCTCACATGTCCACCAGGAACTGACTTAACCTCTCTGACCTCAGTATCTGCCTGTGTAAAATGTCATTATAATAACTCACAGGGCTATTGTGAAGAATTTTAAAAATTCAGAAACACAAAACAACAACAAAAAACAAACCAGAGCCAGTATCCGGAATATACATAGAATCCCTATAAGTCAATGAATAAAAGATAACCTAACTTCTAAAAAAAAGTAAAAGACATGAACAGGCACTTCAGAAAAGAAGATATCAAAAACGCCAATGAAAAGGTACTCCACCTTATTGGATATCACGTAAGTGCCAGTTAAACCACACTGAGAACCACTCATATCTACCAAATGTATGAAATTAAAAAGTGATAATATCAAGTGTATGCAAAGAGGTAGAGCAACTAGAACTCTCAGCCTGGTAGTGGGAGCATAAATTGATACAATAGTCATTGTGGAGAACAGTAGGGCAATATCTACTAGAGCTGAATACATGCAACCCTATGACCAGGTAATTCTACCCCAGGCATATAACCCAAGAGAAATGCACCAAAAGACATGTTCAAAAATATTCATAGCAGCACTGCTTGTAACAGCCCCAAAGAAAAGATAACCCAAAGGTCTACCAACTGAGAATAAAGAAGCAATAATTTGTACTATATTCATATAAAGGAGCACATTTAAAGGATACAGCAAGGAGATTGAAAGAACTACAATGTACAATCAGCATAGTGACTGTAGTTACTAAAACTGTATTGTGTATTTGAAAGTTGCTAAGAGAGTAGATCTTAAGAAAAATTGTTAACTAGGGAAAAAAATTGTTAACTGTGTGGTGACTTATGCTAACTACACTTACTGTGGTAATCATTTCACAACATATACAGATATTGAATTACTATGTTGTACACCTGAAACTAATATAATATTATGTCAATTATATGCCAATTATATCTCAAAAAAAAAAGAACTATAGGGGTGCCTGTGTTGCTCAGTCCATTAAGCATCTGACTCTTGATTTCTGCTCAGGTCATGATCTTAGGGCCATGAGATCGAGCCCCACATCAGGCTCCTCACTCAGTGGGGGATCTGTTTGAGATTCTCTCTCTCTCTCTCCCTCTCCCTCTGCCCCTACCCCCTCCCTCTAAAATAAATAAATAAATATTTAAAAAAAAAAGAACTATAGCCACACACAATAACATAGAAGAATTTCCTAAGCATAATGTTGAGGAAAATAAAGCCAGACACAAAAGAATTCATACCAAATGACTGCACTTACAACAAGTTCAAACAGGGAAGAAACTAACCAATGGTATTAGAAGTCAGGATAATGGTACCACTGGTGTGGAGGGAGATAGTAGAGTATGGGCAAGAGAGGAACTTCTGGGGCACAGTTAATGCTCTGTTTCTTGATTTGGGTGGTGGTGACATGGGAGTGTTCACTATGTGATAATTCATCAAGTGTACACTTATGATTTGCATATTATACATCAATAAGAAAGTTTATTTTAAAAAAGTAAACAAAATAATATACATAAAAATGCCCAGCAAACTGCCTGGCCTTAGTAAGTGTTCAATACATATGTGTTTACTATTTACCAATGAATTTAGAGTAGTACCAATCCATGGGAGGCATCTTTTTCAACTATTAATTCAACAATTGACCATCTACTGAACTATGTATACAGGGTATATAGTGATGAACAAAACAGATATAATTCTTGACCTCCTAGAATATACAGTCTGATGGAGGAAGAGAGTCATTTAAAAAATTAACACAAAAACTATGCATAATTACAAACTGCTAAGTGCTATGAGAAAAAAAACAATAGGGACTCCTAACTTAAATAGAGTGATCACAGAAGACCTCTCTGAGAAAGTGGCATGTCTTCATGATTGATTTCTGAATCCCTGGACAGCAAGATTGGGAGGATCAACCCTTGGAGGTCAATGCCCCACAAAGCACTTGAAGGTGGGTCTATACCATTCAAGAAGCATTACTCCTACTAGTTATTATGGCAAGGGTAAATAAAAATTCACACTTCTTCCTCAATATGCCAGGAGAGAAGTATCTAAGAAGTGAGGAAATGAGAAATAAAGGATGGAACAGTGGTTAAGAACATGGGCTCAGGAGTCAGCCTATACCCAGGTTATAATCAAAGTCACTCAGTGTGGGCGCCTGGGTGGCTCAGTTGGTTAAGCGACTGCCTTCGGCTCAGGTCATGATCCTGGAGTCCCGGGATCGAGTCCCGCATCGGGCTCCCTGCTCAGCGGGGAGTCTGCTTCTCCCTCTGACCCTCCCCCCTCTCATGCTCTCTCTCTCATTCTCTCTCTCAAATAAATAAATAAAAAATCTTAAAATAAAAAAAATTTTAAAAATAAAAATAAATAAATAAGTCACTCAGTGTGTCCTTGGGCAAATTACTTAACCTCTCTGTGCTTCTGTTTGTGCATCTGTTAAAAGCATTTCACAAATTCTCGGGGCGCCTGGGTGGCTCAGTCGTTAAGCGCCTGCCTTCAGCTCAGGTCATGGTCCCAGGGTCCTGGGATCGAGCCCCACATCGGGCTCCCTGCTCAGCCGGAAGCCTGCTTCTCCCTCTCCCACTCCCCCTGCTTGTGTTCCCTCTCTCGCTGTATCTCTCTCTGTCAAATAAATAAAATCTTAAAAAAAAAAAAAGCATTTCACAAATTCTCAGGAAGTTCATCAATTAGTCTTGGGCATAGGTTAGGAAGTCTTTTTAGGGATTCCTGAATTTTAGTAAGAGGAGATGAGCTCATAGTCTGCAGAAGGGCTGCTTGAGACCAGAGAAGGGAGGTGACTTGCCCAAGGTCACTCCAGCCCTCTTGGGAAAGGCAGTCTGATACGCACAGTCTTTTGATCCCCACTTGACCACATAAGAATGGGTCTTGGACCTGGAACACTTCCTCACCAAAAGATAAAGAGCTCACACAGACTGTACTGTGTTTATCACCTTGTGTGGGAATATCTTTTCCTGTTTCAGATTTAGCATGTACTCCTTTATTCTGCCCAAGCATGTGCATCATATGGCACCTGGCCCACTGCTCTATCTGTCCCCTGTGAAGAAGGGATAGGGTCCTCCTTCATTCTCTGGCACAAGTGGGGTACATGCAGGCCAATGGCCCTATGTCAGCTGCCAGAGCCAGGGCTAGTCCACTGGCCTCCTGAGTTCCCAGCCTAAGCTCCTTCCAGACCTTTAACATTGGCCTCTGGGCATGGGATAATATCTGCTCTTACTTCATTGTTACATCCCGGGGAGAACATGCAGGTTCTAGGTCCATAAATCTAAACAAACGAAAAGACAGAGTAGTCTAAAGGAAACAGCTGCACAAATGCCACCTTTTCCTTCCAGCACAGCATCCCCGCCCCCTCCCACTGCCCAGGAGATGCCATGCTGAGTCAGTGACTGCACCTGGGTGTAGCCGGGGATTTTTTTTCATTTAAATTCAATTTAGTGGGGCGCATGGGTGGCTCAGTTGGTTAAGCATCTGCCTTCGGCCCCGGTCATGATCCCAGGGTCCTGGGATCAAGTCCCACATTGGGTTCCTTGCTCAGCGGGGAGCCTGCTTCTCCCTCTCCCTCTGCTTGCCACTCTCCCTGCTTGTAAGAGCTCACTCACTCTCTTTCTCTCTCTTCCTCTGACAAATAAATAAATAAAAGATTTTATTTATTTGACAGAGAGAGACACAGCAAGAGAGGGAACACAAGCAGGGGGAGTGGGAGAGGGAGAAGCAGGCTTCCCGCGGAGCAGGGAGCCCGATGCGGGGCTCGATCCCAGGACCCTGGGACCATGACTTGAGTCAAAAGCAGATGCTTAACTGACTGAGCCACCCAGGCACCCCTACTGGAGCTCCCACTCCCCCTGGTGCTCCCACACCTAGGTGCTCCCACTCCTCCTGCTTGTGCTCCCTCTCGCTGTGTCTCTCTCTGTCAAATAAATAAATAAAATCTTTAAGAATAAATAAATAAATTCAATTTAGTTAACATACACTGTTTTATTAGTTTCAGAGGTAGAATTTAGTGATTCATCAGTTGCATACAATACCCAGTGCTCATTCCATCAAGCACCCTCCTTAATGCCCATCATCCAATTACCCCATCCCCCCACCCCATCCCCTCCAGCAACTCTCAGTTTGGTCCCTATAGTTAAGAGTCTCTTGTGGTTTGCCTCCCTCTCTGTTTTTATCTTATTTTATTTTTCCTTCCCTTCTCCAATGTTCATCTGTTTTGTTTCTTGAATATCACATATGAGTGAACATACGGTATTTGTCTTTCTCTGACTGACTTATTCACTTAGCACAAAACCCTCTAGTTCTATCCACGTCATTGCAAATGGTAAGATTTCATTCTTTCTAATGGCTGAATATATTCTACATCTTCTTTATCCATCCACCTGTCATGGACATCTGGGCTCTTTCCATAGTTTGGCTATTTTGGTTATTGCCGGGGATTTTTGACACTATAGGTGCCCTCCGCTGAATAGTGGCGGATAATCAAAGCCTTCAAACAGGGTGGACAGGGTTGGTTTCCCAAAGCCAATCAGAATCACCTCGGCATTACATGTTACAGTGCTACGTGCCCGGCTGAGCCACACAAAAGTGCAGGCTGCTTTCCAGTACTTCTGACACCGATTATGGTAAGGAGTCTATTAATTAAAAGAAAGACTGCCCTTGTGGCCCCTGTCTACACAGAGATGCACGGTCTTTTATGCAGGTGAGAAGACTGCCTCAATTTTCCTAACGTCACCCTGCCTGACACCTGCTCCTCAGGTTTGTAGAATATGAACACCCACCCTTCACCACAGTGTCGAGGGAGTACCAGCATGCCATGCTCATCAGGGAGGACGCCCAGACACTCCTGCTGAGGAAGTGGTGTTTATGTACCAAGCTTAAATGGCCTTCACCAATGAGTTGTTTTAGAGTCACATACCCAATTTTTTTTAATACCCATTGAATAGCAACTCCCCATTCACATCCTCAATTTTTGTCAAAACTGTAAGAAATAGGGGCCCCTGGGTGGCTCAGTCGGTTAAGCCTTCGGCTCAGGTCGTGATCCCAGAGTCCTGGGATCAAGCCCCACGTCGGGCTCCTTGCTCAGCAGGGAGCCTGCTTCTCCCTCTGCCCGCCGCTCCCCCTGCTGTGCTCTCTCTCTCCGTCAAATAAATAAATAAAATCTTAAAAAAAAAAAAAACTACAAGAAATAGATGTGAAACTCATCACTGCTCTGGCTGTCAAAATACTGTTGAAAGTTTTCTCCATTTCATCATGAGGGTCCACCTTTATAAAGTCCTGCCTGAGATATTCCTTTTAGAATTCAATTCTAATAAATGCTTTCTTTCCTCATAAAAAGAATGACAGTTCTGCTTTCGATCCTGAGGGTCCTGTAACTGATGGTGCTTTCTCTTGAGAACTGCTGCCAGAAAGCTTGAAGTGCAACAACAGTCATGCTGACCCTATTTACATGATGTATTTGAATGCTCATTTTTCCTAGTTCTATTTTTCTACTCCTCATAAACGTTACTAGTTCATTGTCTATATATTTTATTGTAAGCGGCTTTCAAATCAGAAGAGGCTATCAATAATAACTTCATTTAAAAGGGAAGAATAGGTCTTCCCTCAAATATTATAAATAGCAAATAAACACATATGCTGGTTTATCTACAGCAATATATATTACCAGTTCTACAGTCACCCTTAATGACAGGAATATGTGGAACAGAATCTAGATTAGGATGGAGGAAGGAAGATCCAAGGATGTTGAAACATCAGTCAGAGATGTCACACCCCTGCAAGGAGGACTATGAATTTCACATAAAGGACTCAAATGCACCAAATTCACTCTGTCCTTAGGGTCAATGTGACCCCACCAGGGACTGCCATCACTGATTAGTCAATAGCTGTTGCTGGCCACACTGGCCTCCACTATGAGAAGCCTCTAGTCCTTTCATGGGTATAGATAAACAAACAAATAATTACTAATGGAATCCAACACCACTTGAAGTGTTAAGTCATTAAAAAATAAAAATAATAAAATTTGGTCTCTATGCCCAAATAGCTTATACTATAATTAAGTAAATAAGACATACTCATGAAAGAGTTGGACAACATGCTGTTAAGTGATGAAGGCCTAAGCAAGGCCTCATCTTTAGCTCTGACAAGTGCCTCAGTACAGGCCTTGTGAGCATGGCACAGGTAGTCAGTGTAGAAACTATTAAAAGAACAAGATTATGGTAGTTAACGTCACGGGTTTATTCACTCAACAAATATTTGCTGCATACATACAACCTGGTAGGCATTTGCTAGGTATTAGGAATACAACAGTGAACCAAACACACCAAGTCCCTGCCCTCATGGAGCCTACATTCTAGTGGGAAAAATAGAAAATAAATAAGCAATTATATAATATGTCATATGGGATCAATGTTAGGGAGAGTAAAAAGCAGAGTGAGGGGACGAGAGGGGGAGGCAGAGGAAGCAAAAGTGTCAGCCTTTAAGACAGGGAGGTCGGATGATACTTGGGCAGAGAGCCGTAGGAGGTGAGGAAGAGAACCATTCAACAGTTACTAGGGGAAGAGCATTCCGGCAGGGGGAACAGCATGTGCTAAGGCCCTGAGAGAGGTAAGCCTAGCATGTTCAAGGAATAAGGAGGATAGTGTAGCAGGAAGAGGGAGCAATGATAGCACAGTGGAAGAAAATGTGGCCAGAAGCTGTGCAGACTCAATCAAATCCCTAGGAAGGCACCTAGGAGAAGATAGGTTCAGCTAGCAGGGAATTTGGCTGGTTCCTCTCAGCCCAAAGTGAACACCATGAACAAAGGTTTGGAGGCATGGTGTGAGAGAGCTCAGAGAATGAAGTCAACCTGATTCCAGATGTGGGCAAACACGAGTGAAGTTTGAATGGTGAGCAGGGGTCTGTGATAAAAATTTCTGGGGAGCTTTTCAGGAAGCACCTAGGCAGAGTAGCAACCCCAGCAATGTCCTTTCCACAGGGACCCAATATGGGCCTCACCCAGGCACCATTTTGAGGAAAGAGGAAATAAATTAGAAAGAACATAGAAAGATTTAATACAAAGATAGAATCTTTCCATAGGTGTCTGGGGGCATATGTTGCCTGAAGGAGAAATTAGAGTCAAAAGAACTTTAAAGCTGTTCCAGGAACCTCCAGAAAACATCACAAACATGTTTTCCTGCCCTTTATAAACTATTGAATGAGAAACTAGGAGGGTTTCAGAGCTAGTGCTGAGGTTGGCTGACTAGATACAACTACCCCTGAAGGGGTCTCCATGAAAATGAAGGAAAAGAGTCTTCCTTCATGTCTGCTTCTGGGAAAACAGAACATAATGAGAACATCCAAGGGTTATGAGGCAGATGAAGAGACAACAGAAAGACTCTTTCATCAGCAATGTTTCAATTCTTTGAAGAGTGTATGAATAAACACGAATCCCTTTGTGTCAAGCTGAAAGTTCAAGGTATTGTCAAAAAGCCGTAAGATAATGTTTTGATTTCTCCTGGGTGAGGTGGGCTGGTTTTGAAACACAGAATCCGGAACACTTCCTAGCCATGTTACTAACTCTACTGGAATAAAATGTTGTACAGTTGTTTCTCTCAAACACCAAGGTTTTAGATGACTCTTCCTCACCATTCCCCACCAATATACAAACCTCTCTGCCAGGCTTGGGAATGGGGTGGAGAGGGGTGGAGTCAGACCCAGCAGAAGGAGACAAAACTAAACCATGGGGGAAATATGTGGAGACCTGTACACACACATCCTCTTGGTTTTCTCTGTCTATAAAAATGAAAAGGCAAAGAAAAGATATGAAAGCAAAACACCAACTTGATAATGGTTGTGACCTCTTCTGAGAAGAGATAAAAGGGACCAGGAGTCATAGTACTCATCAAAGAAGTCTTAGATTTTTATCTGTAATGTTTTAGTTTTTCAAGAATCAAGAATTTAGGGGTGCCTAGGTGGCTTAGTCGGTTAAGCATCTGCCTTCGGCTCAGGTCATGATCCCAGGGTCCTGGGATAGAGCCCCATGTGGGGCTCCCTGCTGAGCGGGGAGTCTGCTTCTCCCTCTCCCTCTGCCCCTCCCCCCTGCTCATGCTCTCTCTCTCTCTCAAAGAATTAAATAAAATCTCTTTTAAAAAAGAATCAAGAATTTATACATAATTTGTGTGTAAATAAAAATGACTTTGAGATCCATAATTACATCAATAGTTTGAATTACAAGAAAGAAAACTGTACCCCCTACCAGTTTGGGTCTTATTTAAAATCCTTAACAAGCACAGTTTCAGAAATAAGTCTTGATACATAAGAGAAGTTAAATGTCACCATTCTTTGGTCACTGAGTTTATTATTTTCTTCCAAGAAGATGCAAAGGACTAGAGTTTTCTGTTTCTTTTCCATTTTCTGGTCAAGAAAAGCTTGGCTGGGCTAAGCAAGAACATGTCAGGGACCTTGGAGTCCACCTCATGCCCCCGTTCATTCAGCTACACCCCTTCCTCATTGTGAACATGGTTGGGGGAAGTCTTAAATTTCTGTAATTATTGGCCCAAGTGTATTTAAAGGCACCTTTTTCAGATGGAACAAATGCTTCACTTTTAATCATGCTGAGCCCCATAATAAGGATAATAACTGGGATTTGTAAAGAGCTTTTCCCCAGATGAGTTTAAAACACACCACAATACAGCATTTCCTTGAGCTGCACAATATCCTAGTGACGCACCCGAGACATGATGACCACCTGATCTGGCTGCTGTGGCTCAGAGAGATATCATAAGTTGTCTGAGGTTGCCCAGCAGGAGAGTCGGAATGGGCACTGGGTTAGCCACCCCCAGCAGTGACTTCTCCAATCACTAACCTTCTCCCACAGAGGACTCAACACCTTGAAATGACCTGGTAGCCTCCTGTCATCTGAATCATGACTGTGGACACTCCTAGGAGTTCCTCCCTCAATGCTGAGGGGCCAAGGCCACACCACCAGAAGGCTGTCACAGCAGAAGTTATTCTAACACCAGTTGGTCATGGACTCTGGGTCAGAAACTGTCCTCTTCATGAAGGCAGCTTGGGTGGTACAGGAGAAAAGCACCGGCCCTGGCACAAAACAGACCAGGGGTGAAGCCCAGCCTCCTTGCTGTGTGACTGCGGCAGGTTCTCCCTCTCCTGGGGCAACAGAGTGGACACTCAGTAAATGTCACTTTCCCTTCTGGTAGCAGGAACACGACATATCAGTTTTCAGGGTGCTCTGCTTTTATCCTCCCTCATGGGAAAGAATAAATTTTTGACCAAGAGGATAAAAGAGAAGACCAAAACGAAGATCTTCAGATATTCTGGAACAAATGGGGTAGCAATGCAGGGGACAGGTTGGAAGACACAAAAGGCAAGAAAAGGCACAGAAAGAAAAGGACAACAAGAAACAGACTGAAATGCTGAATGGAGGGGAAGACAAAAAAGGAAGACAGAAAAGAGATCATCAGAAAATGAGAGAGTGACCCCAGGGACTAGATAGACCAAACGCAGAAGAGAAGGTCAGCAGACCTTATGCATCAGCCCTGTGATCACACACAAAACCCTGAGGCAGATGGTCTGGCTGCCAAAGACTGGTTTACCAAGAGGGTAGGAAGACATTTACACAAAGACAATTCCTCTCAAAAGAAAAGTTTTTCAAAGCAAAAATTATAATTATTTGTATTACTGGTAAAGATCACCCCAACAATGGCACTTCTGGCTGCAGGGAGCCCATTCATCAGGCCCCTGCTCCCGAGGCACACAGGGCTCTGGCTTCTCCTGGGTCACAGGAGGTCCGGCCTCCCTCTTCCTCCTCCAGTAGTGGGGAAAATACTTCAGCCAGTGTCTGGGGACCCTCTGAATATGGGCCGAACAGTTTCTTACACAAATTCAAAAACAGTGGGATATTATTGAGTCACATACCTAGAATACCTCTTTTCAAAAGCTATTTTTGTTTTCTTTTGTTTAATAAATAATATACTTAGGACATTCCCTGAAATCAATTGCCCACAGCCATGGCGATGTTCAGGGGAGAAACTGGGTAGAATTGACATTTCTTGTTTTTGTTACAGACTTTGGGGAAAAAACTCCAGATGTCTTTATCACACACAATCTTAGAAATCACATAAGAAACTTAAAAACAAACCAACCAAATTAGAGGTAAAAAGATTTGGGACCAAGGTCTGTGATTCACTGTTTCTTTGGGAAAACAACCACCTCTTGTGGCCTCAGTGTTTCTTTCCTTTTTTTTTTTTTTTAAGATTTTATTTATTTATTTGACAGAGAGAGACACAGCGAGAGAAGGAACACAAGCAGGGGGAGTGGGAGAGGGAGAAACAGGCCCCCCACAGAGCAGGGAGTTGGATACAAGGCTCCATCCCAGGACCCTGGGATCATGACCTGAGCCGAAGGCAGACTGGATGTTTCTTTCTCTGACACAGAGATGAAGGTGCACATGGAGCTATTCTCAAAGTCAGTGTAACTAGCAGAAAAGGAACCATCATGCTCCCCAGAAAATAAATTCACCTGTATTCACTTTAATTGATTTTATAGTTCTTATCAGTTTGTCATTTCCACAAGGCTATTACAGGTTTCTCCAATACAGTTTACCTTATAGCCATTAACAAGGTTATAGGACTAGGTATCTCTAAGAGAAGACTACAGATTTCTGCAATAAAGACGAGTAGAAATTATTTTTATTGTCATAAAAGATTCTGCGAGAGCGCAGCCACCTATACATAATTCCTTTGAAACTAAGGAACAATATATGAGCTGGTGAAATTCGCAAATGGTCTTTATGTCATGATCTCAGGGTCGTGAGATTGAGCCCCACGTGGGGCTCTGCACTGAGGGTGGAGCCTGCTTGAGATTCTCCCTCTCCCTCTGCCCTCCCCTTTCTCTCTCTTAAAAAAAAAAGGAAGGAAGGAAGAAAAGAAAGAAAGAAAGAAAATGGTCTTTAATAATAATGAAAAAAAAAAACACTTCCAGGGTGCCTGGGTTGCTCAGTTGGTTAAATGTCTGCCTTCGGCTCAGGTCGTAATCCCAGGATCCTGGATCAAGCCCCGCATCGGGCTCCCCGCTCAGCAGGGAGCCTGCTTCTCCCTCTGCCTCCCACCCAGTTCATGTTCACTCTCTCTGTCTCAAATAAATAAATAAAATCTTTAGGAAAAAACAAAACAAAAAAACACTTCCTTCTAGGGTCACAGTAGTGAAAGTGAATAGAACCAAATAGAAAGGGTCCCCGGCTGGCGAAATTCTACAAAAAGCAGTGAAATTTCAACAGACCACCAACTCTGCAGCCCACAGATCCTCTCCTGGGTCCATGATTTTGCTGCTAGAAAAGCATTATCTCTACTGCAGTGCTAGCATCTTATGCTTGCACAGCACATGGACAGAGGGAGAGGGATCATGAGGGGCAGAGTCACCAGCATGGGGAACAGGCCAGATGGCAGTTAAGACAGACGCACATTTGTGTGTACCATCACATGAAGGCAAGCATGTAATGTAACTGGATTATTAGTCCAACATACAGATGTGCTGTTTATGAATGGTGAGAAAGACCTTATTCAGGATCAAAATGGCTCAGATCAAGAATCAACGTATTTTACTTCCAGGAGGTGAGTCCACTCTTGATTCACCAGGTTTTTCTTGAGCTTACTTTCAGCACTCTGTCAGCACACTCTGTTGGTGCTATGGCCTTACAGTGGGTGTAAGGTACACCTGTCCCTCAGGGGTCAAGCTGTGGACAGAGAGAGAAGGCAATAGGAATGGCATTCAAGGAAACACAGAGATTAAAGACCCGCTGGAGAATAAACAGGTGGAATGGGGTTTGGTTGGCAATGAATCAGTCCATTAGACACCAGGGCGTTGTCTGCAAAAGATGTCTGGCTAAAGGGCGCAATTAAAACTTCTATATAAGCACCAGGATCCCCAAACCAGTATTTCACAAGCTCTCAGCCTAAGTCCTCCATTTCTCTTGGCAACCTAGGTGAGTCCTTCAAGAAAAAATTCTATTTCTCTTTTTATACCAGTTTCTCTTTCTTAGCACTCTTACATAGACAATTAAGATTGTGCAGATTGTGTAATTTTGCCTTTCTGGAGAATTCTATGACTTTCCCAACCATGACATGTTCTTATTCGAATGAGAGAAGCAAATCCTAGTGGACTTCACCCAAAAGCTAGTATTTTCAGAATCCTCTATTGTCTTCAAGAAAGGAAACATCTGAAGAAAGGTTCCTGTCTTAGTCGCCAACCACTGGGTGTCCATTATTGGACTGTACTGTGTAACTTTGTATCTCCTCCTCTAGGCTTTGAGTTCCTTGAGGAAAGGAAGTTTCTTATTCATTCACATTCCCAGAATACACCACTGCAATGGCACTAAAGAAATAATTAACTGTTGAATCAATTAATTTATTACTTTTGCCATCACAGCACCCTCTAGCGGCAAAGGACTTCAGATCAGGTGGCCAGTGGTTTTCAAAGCTGCATCAGAATCAGCCAGGAGCTTTTTTTTTTTTTTTTTAAAGATTTTATTTATTTATTTGAGACAGAGAGAATGAGATACAGAGAGCATGAGAGGGAGGAGGGTCAGAGGGAGAAGCAGACTCCCTGCCGAGCAGGGAGCCCGATGCGGGACTCGATCCAGGGACTCCAGGATCATGACCTGAGCCGAAGGCAGTCGCTTAACCAACTGAGCCACCCAGGCGCCCAGCCAGGAGCTTTTTAAATGCAGAGTCCAGGGTCCACCACAGACCTAGTAAACCACTATCTCTGGAGGTGGGACCTGGAGTCTATTTCTCTAAAGATCCCCTGGTAATTCTAAAGTACAGCAAGGCTTGGGAACCACAGACCTAATCCAACATACCACTCAAATTAGGAATCATTCATTTGTTCATGCATCCATCCATCAAACATTTTTTGAACTTCTACTATATTCTAGGTACTAGGAAGAATATAAAAAATAGATAAGACATGGTCCTGGCCTTTACAGAACAATCTTTAAAGGAGTAAGATAAGAAACAAGCAATTCATATACAATGTGACATGTAGCATAACAGGGATAAATACAAAGAAAAAGATAATCTCATGGAGATTGTCTAGGCCTGCTCTTTACTTCTTGGGCCACGTAGTCTAGTACAGTCTGGAACCCTCCCAAGAGCACGTCCACAGAAGACACTTCAGATGTGGAAGGAAAGGCCATGCTATCTTCATTCCAGATGACTTCTACATGATGCATTCAGGGCTACAAAGCCAAGGGTCCCTGTTTAGTTTCTGTCCTCTTCTTTTTGGGAATTACAGTAAAAGCATTATCATTGGAAATGAAAGATGAAGTAAAAATGCCAAATTTCACAAATTACATAGGCCAGCTAGACATCTGGCATTACAAATAGGTCAGATTTTTACATTGTTGTCTGCCTTCCAAGAAATGAAAAAAAGAAGAAATTGTAACAATTCAGGACTATGAAACAAGCTGAGTATTCCTTGTCACATCCTAGGTGTACTTCTGGCAAAACAAGGTGCCTCACTGTCTTCTGAGGAGCATCATCAGTATCATCAATGTTTTCCACAAGCATGCAAAGAGTGATGGACACTGTCAGAGGTTGACCAAGAAGGAACTTAAGACACTTTTCCAGCAAGAGTTTGGAAATGCTCTGGAGGTAAGAAGAATAGTCACTCTCCTTGCCCACATACTCTGTTACTTGGGACTGTCTTCTTGGCTCCAGTGGTACTACTCTCCTACTGTCCTCCTACCTCTCCAGCTATTTCTTCTCCAGGTTATTTCAAGTTCCTCTTTCTATGCTTTGTCATTTAAGGGCTGATGTTCTCTGGTATTCTATTCTCACTCTGTGTGTTCCCCCTGGTAATTCTTCTAACTCTCTCTGCTTCAACCATTCCTGCATACTGCACCTTTCAGTCAACTCACCAGTCAGGGTCTCTCTCCTAAGCTTCAGACATGTCAAATATCCCATGGATATTGCATAAGCATCCCAAACTCAAACTTTGCAGAAATCCACCCTCAAATCTTATTCTCCTTCTACATTCCATTTCTCAGCAAATACAGCAGCAAAGACCCACTCACTTGTCTAATCCAAGAATCTGAACACTAGCCTTGACAACTCCATCTCTGACCTATTCTATCACATCTAATTCAGTCACCAAGACCTGCTTCTTCTGAGTTCTAAATAAATCTCTCCCAGACCTGGCCACTTCTCTCCTTAACTGCTGTCCCTGCACTGGTTCAGGCCACTAGCATCTCTACGTGGATTATTGCAAGAGCCTTCTAACTGGTTTTCCCACTGCATTTCTTGCCTCTCCCTATTGCCACAATCTACTGTTACCTAACTGCAGCCAAAGTGATTGGGTTTAGGTGCTTGTCTCACTGGCTCCCATTTCACCCTGTGGAACACAGTGTGTAGTAATTGCCTGTTTACTTGTCTGTAAAGGCAGCAACCATGACTGCCATGTTTTCCTTTGTATTTCTAGCACCTGGCACTATTCTGGCGCACATTTATCCACTCACTATTCAACCAATATTTATTTAGCATCAGTTATATGCAAAGTGTATTTCTAGGCTCTGGGGAAGATTAATGAGCAAAATAGACGTGCTTCTTGCCTTCAAAAAGTTTACATACAATAAATAATCATAAAACTATTGGTTAAAAACAATGATAAATGTTATGTTCTACTGGGGAGTCAGAGAAGATTCTTTGAGGAAGTGACATTTAAGTTAAGACTTAAAGAAAAAGTAAGTTAAGACTTGAAGGATGTGTAGAAGTTGGCAGGGCAAAGAATGGTTAGAAGAGAGTTTTAGGAAAGAAGAGTATGAAAAGTCCTTGAGTCAGGAAATAGCTTCATATGTTCAAGGAACTGGAAGAAGGCAAGTGTGGCTGGACAGAAGAATGGCAGGAGATGAAGGTGGTGAATGGGGCCAGGACTAAATCATGAAGAGCTTTGTAGACCATGTTAAGGCATTGAATTGTTTTTCCCCTAAACATAACAGAAAGCCATTTTAAAAAATTCTGAGTGGAGGAATATCAAGACCTAGTCATTTGACTTCTGAGTGGAGAACAGATTGTAAGGGGACAAAAGAAGAAGCCAACAGACCTATGAGAAGGCTACAACAGTGCAGGCAAAGATGATGGTAGGTTAGATTGGGATCCAAGCAATGAGAAAGAAAATGAATAGATGAGCTGATAATTACATTTTGGAGGTAGAAACTGAAGGCTTTGTGGTCAACTGGATTGGAAGGTAAATGAGGAAAGAATCAAAGACAGCTACCAAGCTTCTGACTTGAAAAACTGGAAAGGATGGTGGTGCCATTTACTGAGATGGGGAGGATGAGAAGTAGACATGGGGGAAAAGTAAAGAATTCTGAATTGGACATTGAACTCTGAAGCTGGAAGTTGAATTTCTCCTATTTGTGATATATCACAGAGAAGATGTCACCAAAGCATTTGAGTATATAGGTATGGAATTCAGATGACAGATCTGTTCCAAAGATAAAAATCTGACTATCATCTTCTGATTTATTGTGAAAATCTACAAGAATGGGTGATAAGGCAACAACATAGAATGGGAAGACTGTCCAAGATTAAATCCTGAATAACTCCAATAATTAGAAGTCAAATAGAAGAGGACAAATGAGAACAGAAAATGGACAGGGGGGCCAGAGATGTAGGAGGAAAACCAGGAGAGTGGGATGGTCATGGAATCCAAGAGAAGAGAACATTTGCAAAGGAAGGATTACTTAGTTGTGTGAATTGAAGCTGAGAGGTGAAATGAAATGACGATCGAAAAGGGTCCATTGTATTTGGCATTAAGGAAGTCACTACCAAGTGGTAGTGGTAAATAGTGGTAAATATGAATGCCAGGGTGACATGGCCTAAAGGGTGAATGAAGAGTAAGGAAGTAGAGATATTTGCAAATAATAACTCTTTCAATAAGCCTGGAGATAAATGGTAAGAAAAGATAATGGGTAGTAGAGAAAGAAAGAAAGAGAGAGAGAGAAAGAGAAAGAGGGAGGGAGGAAGGGAGGGAGGAAGGAAGGGAGGGAGGGAGGAAGGAAGGAAGGGGAAAGAAAGGAAAAAAGAAAGAAAGAAAGAAGAAAGAAAGAAAGAAAGGTGTGAAGATGGTGCACAAAAATATTTTAAAATATATACCTAATAAAGCAACTGTTGCAGCATGATGGCCAGTGAAGACTAAAATATCGAAAAATCAAGAGAAAGAGGGATTATCAGAAGGTATTGTGTTATTTAGAAAGTAAATGGCACGGACTCCGTAACCAAATAACAAAACCCAAATAGAAGGATTTGCCTTTGAAATAGATGAACTTCCGGGCGCCTGGGTGGCTCAGTTGGTTAAGTGACTGCCTTCGGCTCAGGTCATGATCCTGGAGTCCTGGGATCGAGTCCCGCATCGGGCTCCCTGCTCGGCAGGGAGCCTGCTTCTCCCTCTGACCCTCCCCCCTCTCGTGTGCTCTCTGTCTCTCTCATTCTCTCTGTCTCAAATAAATAAATAAAATCTTAAAAAAAAAAAAAAAAGAAATAGATGAACTTCCTCTATTGTCTTAGAAAAAAGAGTATACAACAATGTAGATTTGATCCTTTGCTTGGATAGATGAGAACAGTTCTACTTTAGTAACTCATGTTTTATTTTTGGAATATGAAATGAGAGCTGGGGAAAGAGAGAGGGTGTTAGTGATTAATAAATATTTCACAAAATAATGTTTTACCTTAGTAATACTTGTTAGGAATAATTATTTCATTCACTGGGATTTCAAAATATAAAACTATGCATTTATCCAATGGAAAAAAAATGTATTATTCAATGAGGTACCTAACAAAAAGAACAAAAAGAAATAGAAAAGAGAACTGATACATGTCTCCTAAGAAATATTCTAGGTAACAAAAAAAGACATAAGAAAAAAAATGAGGGTGCCTGGGTGGCTCAGTTGGTTGGGCGACTGCCTTCGGCTCAGGTCATGATCCTGGAGTCCCAGGATCGAGTCCCACATCGGGCTCCCTGCTAAGCAGGGAGTCTGCTTTTCCCCCGCCCCCCTCATGTGCTCTCTCTCTCATTCTCTCTCTCAAATAAATAAATAAAATCTTTAAAAAAAAGGAAAAAGGAAAAAAATGACAAGTACACTACTTCTTTTTTTTTTTAAAGATTTTATTTTTTATTTATTTATTTGAGAGAGAGAATGAGAGAGAGCACATGAGAGGGGGGAGGGCCAGAGGGAGAAGCAGACTCCCTGCTGAGCAGGGAGCCCGATGCGGGACTCGATCCAGGGACTCCAGGATCATGACCTGAGCCGAAGGCAGTCGCTTAACCAACTGAGCCACCCAGGTGCCCAAAGTACACTACTTCTTTTCTTGATTTTTTTTCTCATAGAAAACAAATAAGTCTGAAACAACAGAAAATATCCTCCAACAGCTGGATCAAGATGGTGACAAAATAGTTTATTTCAGTGAATTCATTTTGCTCATATTTGGACTGACAAAGGCCTATTATACATGCATAAAACCTAGTGTCTGTCCTGAATTAAATGAAAGGGAAAGAAGAACAGAAAGTCAAGGACAACAAGCAATGGAGCTAGAAGGTAGGCAATTGCAGATAGAAAAATTCCAAAGGAGGGAATTCCAAGAGTCCCAGGATAGTCAGAGAGATGAAGTGAGAGACCAGATCCCAACATCCAGTGATGATGAGAGTCATGGAGTGAGAGACCAAAGCCTAGAATCACAGCATGTGGGAAACCTGAGCCCTGAACCAGAAGATATAAGAAAACACCAAGTGAGAGACCAAACCCAAACACCAAGGGATGATAGGAGATGCCAAGGAAGAAACCAGAGCTTAAGATACCAGGATGTTGGGAGACACCAAGTGAGAGACAAGATGCCAATACCAAGGCAAGATGGAGAGCATCAGATGAGAGACTGGAACCCAGAAATCCAAGTTGTTCACAGATAACACACAAGAGACCAGAACCCAATACCAGGAGATACTGAGAGTGATCAAATGAGAGATCAGAGGCAAGATTCCCAGTATGCTCAGAAACACCAAGTGAGAAACCAAATCTCAACAGCAAATGATGATGGGCAACAACAATTAAAAGACCCAAGCCTAGAATCCCAAGACTCTCAGAGATGCCATGAGAGAGACCAGGTCCCAAGAGAAAATGATTACAGGAGTCTTCAAGTGAGAGACCAGAGGCTGGCATACCAAGATTATTCAAGACAATCTGGTAGGGAGCAGATCCTAGAATCAAGAGTTGAGGAATGTCACCAGCTAAGTATCCAGAGCCCAACACCAGAGAACATTGGGAGACTTCAAATGGAAGAAGTCAATATTCTAGTATCTCAGAATGTTGCAAGCCAACAAGTGAGAAACCAGCTTCCAGCTCTAAGCAATGGTGGGAGATATCAGGTGCAAGACCACAGACCAGAACCACAGGATCAATCAAGGCAACAAAGTGGTAGGCAGACACTAGAATCACAAGTTGATGAGAATAGCAAATTGGGAGACCAGATTCCAAAACTAAAGGATGTTGGAAGGTATCAAGTGAGAGACCACAGCCCAGAATTCCAATGTATTACAAGGCAACAAGGTAGGGAGCAGACTCCAACACCAAAAGCTGCTGAGTGTCACCAAGTAAAACACCAGAGCCCAGAATTAAGTTAACAGTGGGATTCAGACTGGAGGACAGAGACCTTCGCCAAGAAAGAATGGGATACAGGAAGTTAATGATCAAACTGAAGTACAAAGAAATGATGAGAGACGACACCCAGTGAGAGAACTAAGTCCACTACCCAGAGGTGGTAAAGCACAACAAACTAGAGAACAAAGACCAGAAGTGAAAGATGATGAGAGACAACAAATAAGTGCTCAGACCTCAGCACCAGTGGATGAAGAGAGACATCCAGTGAGAGGGCTGAGCTCAGATATTCAAAATAGTGGAAGACAGCAAACTAGAGAGCAGAGACCATCTCCAAGAGAGGATGAGAGACTGGGAGTTAGTGATCAAACTCCAATACCACAGGAAAATGGAAAATACAAGGTGAGGATTCATACCTCAGTAACAAAGAATGATGAAAAACACCAAGTGAGAGACCTGAGCCCAGAGCCCAGGAATGATGAGAGACACCAAATTAAGAAGCAGAGTTCAGAACTTAGAAATGATGGCAAACAGGTAAGAGACCTAGGTTCAGAAAACATGAATGATGGGAGAAACTATGTTAGGGATCAGAAGACAGCTTTAAGAAAATATGAAAGAATCCACCATAGTGACCAAACTATAGTACTAAGTAATGATGGGAGACATCAAGTAAGAGAGCTGAGCCCCAAACCCAGAGATGATGGGAGATACATGTTAGGGAACAGTGATTAGCTCCAACAGAAGATGAGAGCCACCAAGTGAGAGCCCAAACAGCATCAAGGGATGATGGGAGATACCAGGAGAGAGATGTGAGACCAACACTCAGGAATGATGGGAAAAGCCAAGCTAGGGAGCAGAGACCAGTTCCAAGACAGTATGAAAGACTCCAACATAAAGACGAGATCCCTGCATCAAGAGATGGTAAGAGAAGCCAAGTGAGAAACCTGAGCCCTGAACCCAGGAATGATGAGGGATACCAAATTAGGGAGCAGAGACCAGCTCCAACAGAAGGTGAGAGACACCAAGTGAGAGACCAAACCCCAGCACCAAGGGATGGTGGGAGACACCAGGAGAGAGATGTGAGACCAACACTCAGGTATGATGGGAGAAGCCAAGTTAGGGAGCAGAGACCAGCTCCAAGACAATATGAAAGATTTCAACATAGAGACCAGATCCCAGCACTAAAGGATGAGGAGAGAAGCCAAGTGAGAGACCTGAGCCCTGAACACAAGAGTGATGGGGGATACCAAGTTAGGGAGCAGAGACCATTTCCAACACAATATAAAAGATCGCAACATAGAGACCAGATTTCCATACCAAGGGATGGTGAGAGAAACCAAGTTAGGGAACTGAACACTGAACCCGGAAATAATAGAAGATATCACATTACAGAGCATATACCAGTTTCAAGACAATATGAAAGATTCCAATATAGAGATCAGATCCCTGCACTAAGGGATGATGAGAAAAGCCAAATGAGAGACATGATCCCTGAGCCCAGGAATGATGGGGGATACCCCATTAGGGAGCAGAGACCAACTCTAACAGAATATGAGACACCAAGTGAGAGACCAAACCCCAGCACCAAGGGATAATGGGAAACACCATATTACAGAGCAGAGACCAGCTCCAAGACAATATGAAAGTATCCAACAGAGACACCAGATCCCTTCACCAAGAGGTAGTGAGAGAAGTCAAGGGAAAGATCTGAGCCCTGATCTCAGGAATGATAGGGAATACCAGGCTAGGGAGAAGAACCCAAAACCCAGGAATGAAGGGAGACAGCACGTTAAGGAGCAGAGACCAACTCGAACAGAAAATGAGAGATACATAGTGAGAGACCTAATCCCAGCACCAAGAGATGTTAGGAGACACCAAGAAAGAGACATGAGACCAGAACTCAGGAATGGTAGAAGTCAAGTTAGAGAGCAGAGACCAACTCCAAGACAATATTAAAGATTTCAACACAGAGACCAGATCTCTATACTAAGGGATGATGAGAGAAGCCAAGTAAGAGGCCTGAGCCCAGAGCCCAGTAATAAGGGGGGACACGAAATAAGGGAGCAGAGACCAACTCCAAAATATGAACCATTCCAACATAGAAACCATATCCCAGTACTAAGAGATGATGAAAGAAACCAAGAAAGGGATGTGAGTCCACAACTCAGGAATGATGGAAGACACCAAGAAACAGGCCTGAGCTCAGAACCCAGTGATGATGGGGAACATCAAGTAAGAGACCTGAGCCCAGAACCCAAGACTGACAAGAAACTAGATGTTAGAGAACAAAGGCCCCCTTCAAAAAAGGATGAGAGTCATCTTGGGGGCAGCAATGAGAGAAACCTTAGAAGAAGCACACCTCTGAGGGAACCTGATTATGAAACAAAAAAGCACCTTGGGAAAAAACAAGATCAAAAGCCTTTTCCTAGACAAGAAAAAGCTGAGCTTGAAGATCTAGATCCTCAGGGATCAGCACCTACCATAAAAATTGGGCCATTCACTTGTGAGGTATACTTTTTTCCCAAACAGAAAGGTAACTGGTTATGCTGTTGCCTACATGACCCATCTGAAACAGGAAATACAAGAAATCAGCTCACTTACACAGGTTTGGGGATGTTTAAGGATCAAAGAAAGGGAAGAAGCTATGGCTGCTCCCCAACTGGGGATCCAGAAGAAGAATGTTTGTACCAAGACAAGGAAGAAAGATGGAAAGGTTGTGTTGATGACCAGCAGGACAAACCCTACCATGTTTGGAAATCTGGCGACCACAAGTATGAGAAGAGCCCTGGGGTCCCAGATGAGCCTGACTCCACTGAGGATGAATTTTGAAATCCCTTCTAGATGCTCCAAGAAATTCTACCTCCCCAGCTGACTGAGCTGGTTGATTAGGCATTCTTGGCTTTTTCTTTCTCTATAAATCTTAGACATCTAGTTTTAATCTATATTAGGTAGAATTCCACAACTTTTGGCTTCTGGGACTCTAACATTTTTTAGGAATGGCTGATAATGGAAAGAAAAATTAAATGTTATATAATATTCAATAACCCTACAATTTTAACTTTAATGAATCATAACTCTCAAGGCTTATTTGAAGAGCTTGCATATTCAAATTATAAACCTTATAAAAATTAGTAATCAATTAGCATTGATTTCTCCTTGGTTTTCTTCTACTTTTTTTTTTAATTCATCACTCTCAGATTGAAAGCTGAGATGAAGATGACAAATAGAAAATAAGTAAGTTCATAGGAAATTTGTTTAAAGTAATGGTGAAGACAATGAACTCTGGAGGCAAACCAATCAGGGTTGAAGTTCTGGCTCCACCATACTAACTAGCTTTATGATGTTGGGCACTCAAACCTCTTTAAATCTTAATTTCCTCATCTGTAAAATGGAAATGATAAAAATAAGATTACCTCCTGAGATAAGGTTATTAAACAATAAAATGCTTCATACAGTATCTAGTTAACACTTTTTTTAGTATTTTTGATCTTATAGGTATATATGAATCTACACACTTCAGAAAATGCACATACTTTTTTAAAAAGATTTTACTTATTTTTTTTTTTAAGATTTTATTTATTTGCGAGAGAGAATGAGAGACAGAGAGCATGAGAGGGAGGAGGGTCAGAGGGAGAAGCAGACTCTCCACTGAGCAGGGAGCCCGATGCGGGACTCGATCCCGGGACTCCAGGATCATGACCTGAGCCGAAGGCAGTCGCTTAACCGACTGAGCCACCCAGGCGCCCCAAGATTTTACTTATTTATGAGAGAGAGAGAGCATGAGCAGGGGGAGGGAAAGAGGGAGAGGGAGAAGCAGACTCCCCAGTGATCAGGGAGCCCAACTTGGGGCTAGATCCCAGAACCCTGGGATCATGACCTGAATTGAAGGCAGACACTCAACTGACTGAGCCACCAGGTGCCCCAAAAATGCACGTATTTTTAAGCACCCATAAAAGATTTATAAAAGCTAACCAAATATGATGAAAATTCCAAAAAGCATAAACACTGCAGATCACATTTTTTATGATAATGCTAATAAAACTACAAATTGATAATAAAGGAATATATGAAAATATTTGGAATTTTAAAAGCACTCCTCTAAATAACTTAGGTTATGAAAGAAAGCAAAATTGCAATTAAGGAAATTTTTTATTTTTTTTAATTTTATTTATTTATTTGAGAGAGAGAGAGAGCATGAGAGGGGGAGGGTCAGAGGGAGAAGAAGACTCCCCGCCGAGCAGGGAGCCCGATGCGGAACTCGAACCCGGGACTCCAGGATCATGACCTGAGCCGAAGGCAGTCGCCCAACCAACTGAGCCACCCAGGTGCCCCAAGGAAATTTTTTTAAAAACCAATTAAAAAGTCACAAAATCCTTTAAAAGTCACAAAATATTAAAATCTGGATCTGTAGCCCTAAGCATTTTATTAACAACAAAGAACAAAAAAGGAATAAACTATAATCAATTCAATAACTTAGAAAATTAAAACACAACAGACTTAAGAAAAGCAGGAAGAAGGAAAATATAAACATGTAAGCATGTGAGTAGAAAACAGAAGAGCCACATAACTGATCAATAAATAAGAGAACCCAAGATATTTGGAAAATCATTAAAATAATTAAGAAAAAAAAGAAAATATATAATTACGCTGCAACCAAAAATATTTAGCTACAGGGGTGCCTGGGTGGCTCAGTTGGTTGAGCATCTTCCTTCAGCTCAGGTCATGATCCCAGGGTCCTGGCCTGCTTCTCCCTCTCCTTCTGCCCCTCCCCCTGCTTGTGCACTCTCTTGTCAAATAAATTAAAAAATCTTTTAAAAAAAAATTTTAGCTACAGATACAGAAGAATAACGTTTTAACAACTAAGAGGAAAAAAGAAAAGAAAGAAAGTCTGGGAGGAAAATAGATGATTTTTCTAGTAAAATTGATTCCAAAAAAAGGTATAACATAACCCTTAGAAAAAAATTGAGAAGGTTGTCAAATAACTGCCCTCTCAAAAGCTTTAGGCAATATTGTTTCACAGCTGATTATTTTCAAAAATTCATAAAACAAATAATTCCTACACTATTTAAACCATATCAGAGACTACAAATATAAAGAAAGCTTTATCATTTTCTTCAAAGGTAGCAGAACTCCAATATCAAAATCCCAGAGCCCCCTAAAACTACAGATCAATCCCATTGATAAATATAGATGAAACCTCTAAACAAAATACTAGCCAAGAGCAGTTTTTCTTTCCACTTGGATGCCAGGAAAGAATATTAACTACATACTGTTAGATGGTATGGTTCACTTCTGGGAGGTCACAGCTCACTAAGAGAAACCCATTCATACAGATCATCTTGGAACCTGGCAGAGAAAACCTATGTGATATCTCCAAGGAGATGTAGATTATTTTTTAATCCATGTTTGGTTTTTCTGTAATTTAAAATAGTGAAAGGAAAAATTTATCTAGATAAATCAACACCTGGTGAGTGTCAGACTCTTGGTTTCAGCTGGGGTCAGGGTCATGGGATCCAGCCCTGTAATGGGCTCCTGGCTAAGTGGAGAGTCTGATTCCCCTCGCCCTCTGCCCCTCCCCCCATGCACATGTGCATGTATGTGTGCTCACTCCCTTTCAAATAAATCTTTAAAAAAATAAATTAAATAAATAAAATAAACACCTAGCATTGTGCTTAACCATGAAACATAGTATGCCATTAATGTTATGAACGTCCCTTCATTCCACAAGTACTTACAGAGCACCTACTATGTGACAGGCAGTGGCAAGGGGCACCTGGGTGGCTCAGTCATTTGGGCATCCAACTCTTGATTTCAGATCCAGTCATGGTCTCAGGGTCTTGACATCAAGCCCCACATCAGGCTCATGCTCAGCAGGGAACCTGCTTGAGATTCTCTCTCTCCCTCTCCCTCTACCTCTTCCCCCACTAGTGCACTTTCTCTCTCTCTCCAATAAATAAAGAAATCATTTTTTAAAAGAAATGAAGGTGCAGCTATTTTAATCACATCGAGTATCATATGTCTAAGCTAGCAGTATTTTCAATCTGAGAGCAGGACGGAGAACGCCAAAAAGCCCATGGGTAAGTACAAAATGAGAGACAGAAAAAATGAAAGTATGGACCGCCTATCTAACCTGGGCAAATTTGTTGTGAGCTTTAGCCATGATCCAGTCCCAAAGGAGTGGTCTGCCATCGAGGGAGTGCCCCAACTGAGTAACAGCTCTGACCAGTTCCTTTCGGAAAGCACACAGTCACAGTCAGACATATCTTGGATTTTATGCTCATTGAGGGATCATACCAGGTTATTTAGGAGGAAACCTTACAGGGAATCTTAAGATCAGTGGCCATCCTAATGATATGTATGCCCATTATGTGCCCAACAAGAATACAAGTATTAAAAGAACAGATAAAACAGGAAGAGCTTGGGGATGCCTGGGTGCTCAGTCCATTAAGAGTCTGCCTTCATGAAATAAGATACAGAGAAAGACATGTATCATATGACCTCACTGATATGAGGAATTCTTAATCTCAGGAACAAACTGAGGGTTGCTGGAGTGGTGGGGGGTGGGAGGGATGGGGTGACTGGGTGATAGACACTGGGGAGGGTATGTGCTCTGGTAAGCGCTGTGAATTGTGCAAGACTGTTGAATCTCAGATCTGTACCTCCGAAACAAATAATACATTATATGTTTAAAAAAAGAAGAAGAAGAAGAAGAAGATAGTAGGAAGGGAAACATGAAGGGGGGGAAATCGGAGGGGGAGATGAACTATGAGAGACGATGGACTCTGAGAAACAAACTGAGGGTTCTAGAGGGGAGGGGGGTGGGGGGATGGGTTAGCCTGGTGATGGGTATTAAAGAGGGCACGTTCTGTATGGAGCACTGGGTGTTATACGCAAACAATGAATCATGGAACACTACATCAAAAACTAATGATGTAATGTATGGTCATTAACATAACATAATTAAAAAAAAAAAAAACGAGTCTGCCTTCGGCTCAGGTCATGATCCCCTGGTCATGGGATCTAGTCCCACATGGGGCTCCTTGCTCAATAGGGAGCCTGCTTCTCCCTCTGGCTGTCACTTCCCTGCTTGTGCTCTCACTCTCTCTCTCTGACAAATAAATAAATAAAATCTTAAAAAACAAAACAAAAAAACAAGAAGAGCCTGATTTCTGAGCCCAATGCCATTATGGCCAAGGTATCGGTGTCTTGGTGTCTAGCCAGCTAGCCAGGAGGCAGGAGTTCGTCCCTCCCCATAGTGTAGCCACAGGCAATATGTTGTCTCCTGAGCATTCAGACAAGGCACCTTCTGAAGGGTCATACTATTCAGGACATCTCTGAAAAAGAAAAAGAACAGGGGCGCCTGGGTGGCTCAGTCAGTTAAGTGTCTGCCTTCAGCTCAGGTCATGATCCCAGGGTCCTGGGATTGAGCCCCACATCAGGCTCCCTGCTCGGCAGGAAGCCTGCTTCTCCCTCTCCCTCTGGCCCTGCTTGTGTTCCCTCTCTGTCTTCTAGCTGTCTCTCTCTCTCTGTCAAATAAATAAATAAAATCTTAAAAATTAAAAAAAGAAAGAAAGAAAAGAAAAAGAACAAGTAAGAAACAAAAACCAGGGGCAGAAAAAACTTACCAAGTCAAACCGACATTCTTGGATTCCCTCCGTAATCCCCATATGGGCCACCAAATACATTGTGGGATCCTTGAGTGGGAGTGTCAGGAAAGCATTCTTGAGGCATTTTCTGGTTCAACTTAGTAAATTTCTCTAAGTAGCACAGGGACAGGACCCGGGGGCACAAAGATCTGCACTTGTGCTGTATGAGCTGGTGGTTATAATGCTTAGTGCTCAAGGGGGAGGGGACATGCAGAGAGTATTAGATCAGAAATGTCTTCTTCAAATTTCTACTCATAAAATGACTTTTGCAAGATTTCTCTGGTGATTATCATTCAGTTCCATATTAACTATGAGTGAGATTTACAGGCAGTAATGAGACCCTTTAAGAATGTAGCAACCAGAGGGCGCTCAGGTAGCTCAGTCAATTATGCATCTGACTCTTGGTTTCAGCTCACATCACGATCTCAGGATCATGAGATCAAGCCCTGCATAGAGCCCTGCATCTGGCTCCATGCTCAGTGAGAACTCTGCTTGAGATTCTCTCCCTCTATCCCTCCCCTGCTTACTCTCTCTCTAAAGGAAATAAATAAGTTTTTAAAAATAAATGTAGCAACAAGCACGAATTTGATCTTTATCAAAACTATGCAGGCTACAGGTGAGCCTTCTGGACAGAAGATGACCATTTTTCTGCTGCTTCCTTATCAGTCAGCACTGATAGATCCCTTCCATTCTCCTGAGGAAGCAAACCTGCCTAAAACAATAGATCCTTTGCTAATAATTTTCTCTTTTCTGCTCCCATTCTACCTATTTTTTTAGAGAGGGAGAGAGAAAAAAAGAGGGTGGGGGAGGGGCTGAGAGAGACTCTTAAGCAGTCTCCACGACCAGCATGGAGCCCGACTCGGGGCTTGATCTCACAACCCTGTGATCATGACCTGAGCCAAAATCAAGAGTCAGACGCTTAACTGACTGAGCCACACAGGTGCCCCTCATGCTACCTTTAAAGACTTTTCCTTGGGGTGCCTAACAGGTTCAGTCCGAAAAGCATGTGACTCTTGATCTCAGGGATAGGAGTTCAAGCCCCACATTGAGTGTAGAGATTACTTAAATAAACAAATCTTTAAAAAAAAACTTTTCCTTTTCTGTAGCCCTTTGGTGCTCCCTTCTACTTGCTAGTCGGGATGCTGTCCGATTCATGCATCGATTAATAAAGTCAATTAAATCTTTAAAATTTACTCAGTTGGGGCGCCTGGGTGGCTCAGTTGGTTAAGCGACTGCCTTTGGCTCAGGTCATGATCCTGGAGTCCCGGGATCGAGTCCCGCATCGGGCTCCCTGCTCAGCAGGGAGTCTGCTTCTCCCTCTGACCCTCCTCCCTCTCATGCTCTCTCTATCTCATTCTCGCTCTCAAATAAATTTAAAAAAAAATCTTTAAAATTTACTCGGTTGAATTTTTTGTTATTTAACACTATCTTATTCTCTACCTATATCCCCTACATCTAGCCAATTGTAGGCTTTATTCAATATACATTGTTATTCTAATGAATGACTCCTGACTTCTTTCCCTAGCATGCTGCCCAAACCCTCCTCCAGCTGCTCCATGGAGTCCGTGTCTTCACCTGGGTCAGTGGGCTCAGCCACAGCATTAGATTCTGTGATTAGATGCTCATGAATGGCCAGTTAGATGCTCATGAATGGCCATCCACAAAAGACCACATCCTTGCAGCTGATGGACCTCAGAACTTCACGCCTGGTGCCCGTGCGCCACCTTGTGGTGACTTCCTTGCAATGTCCCCAGTAGACCCATCGTTAGGCAATAGGAAATGGGAAAACCTCACTTTGCTGCCGTGGTCCTGGGCTAACAGTGAGTAGTTAACACCTTGTGTTCTTTCTTGGAATTTCAAAAGGACAGGAGATTCTCCCCTTCTTATGTTCATCAGTACCTGGGGTTGTAGAGCAGAGAGTGCTACACAATTCTTAAATCCAGATCCTTTCTGGATAGGTGGTGTTACACTTTCATTATTCTATGACACTATGGATTATAAGAGGAACCACTGATTAAAAAGCAGCATTTTTACGCAGCCATCAAAAAAAAAAAAAAATGAAATCTTGCCATTTGCAACGATGTGGATAGAACTAGAGGGTATTATGCTAAGCGAAATAAGTTAATCAGAGAAAGACAATTATCATATGATCTCACTCATATGTGGAATTTAAGAAACAAGACAGGATCAAATGGGAAGAGAGGGAAAAATGAAACAAGACGAAACCAGAGAGGGAGACAAACCATAAGAGACTCTTAATCTCAGGAAACAAACTGAGGGTTGCTGGAGGGGAGTGGGGATGGGGAGATGGGGTGGCTGGGTGATGGACATTAGGGAGAGTACGTGTTGTAATGAGCACTGGGTATTATATAAGACTGATGAATCACAGACCTGTACCCCTGAAACCAATAATACATTATATGTTAATTAATTGAATTCAAATTTTAAAAATGAAAAAATAAAAATAAAAAGCAGCATTTTTGTTGGGGGGCAGAGAAAACACTATATTAAATGTGCATTTCAATTTTAAGACACATCTGAATTTCAAAATTGTTGTAACATCAATAAATAGGTCTTCGAATGTTGCTTTCATCTGAAAAATCTCCTGGATAGGAAAGGTAGTGCCCACCCACACATGAAATGAAATACAGGTTCATTTCAGTATCTATCACTCTGTACCGGATCACAGCCAACTCTGGAGGGCAAGTACAGTTGACCCTTGAACAACACAGGTTTGAACTACATGGGCCAACATATACATGAATTTTTTTTCAATATATTATTAGAAAATGTTTTGGAGATTTGTGACAACTTGAAAAACTCACAAGTGGGTATCCTAGAAATACCAAAAAAAAAAAAAATTAAGAAAAAGGTATGATTATAAGAATACAGTATATAGTACATATACAAAATATGTGTTAATCAGCTGTTTACATTATCGGTAAGGCTTTTGGTCAACAGTAGGCTATTTGTAGTTAAGTTTTGGGGGAGACAAAAGACAGAAGGGGTTTTTTTCAAATGTTTGGGGGAGAGGGGTGGGCCCCCCAACCCCAGTGTTATTCAAGGGCCAACTGTATTTTAAATGTCACCACCCAGAGGAGCCCCCATGCCAGCCACCCTGCAGAAAAACAAAGAAAGGAAGAAAGGAAGGAAAGACCATGATGGAAACTAAGAATAACCTGATCTTCTATTAATGGAGTTGTGCAGTGCTAACAGATAGCTATTCATTTGCTAATGACCACGGCAGTTGACTAAAGACTGGCTTCCTACTCCTGTCTGCAGCTTACAAAGTGCTAACCATGAAGCTAGAAATAAGTACACCCCACCCCACCCCTGCTACAAGGACAGGCTCAGGGATGTGCATAAAAAGGGAGAGGGTTTTATTATAAAACCAAAATATCTCTTCAGAATGAAACTGTGTAGAAAAAATGTCTTGGCGTTAGTTCGGGGTGAAAGGCAAAACCTAGAGGGTACACACAAATGAAATTTTTTTAAAAAGGACTGAGAAGCTGTTAGTCAGGAAACGAGGAATCTGGGTTGTTCCAGGAAGGGAGAGAGAGAGTGGGGAGGGGTCCATAAATGGTGGAGGGCTGTATGGAATGTGATGTAACCCTGCCCAGGACCCCCAAATCTTAAAAAAAAAAAAAAAATCTAGATGCTGTGTAGGTGGGTTTTTGGTGGAAATCTGAGAAGAAGTTGAATTATCCCTGTCAAGAAGGCAGAAATCCAATGCAGGTGAGAGGCAGCCACAAGAGTGTGAGCCCCTGAGACGCACTGAGATCACCCAGATTTGGGATTTCTGCTGGTCAAGATTTAGTGTGGGGATGGTTCAAGTTCATTTTATTGAGTCTTGAGAGTCAGGGAATCACTGTCTGACCTATGGGCAATATATGTCATGGACTTTTGCAAATTCTCATTGCCCTTGACTCTACACTTTAAGCCACGCTGACCTGGGTGTTGACAAAACACCCAACAGCACCAAGAAAGCACAGAACTGCACAACGGACATTAATTGATAGATATGTCTAGGACCTTCCTCACTGCTTCCATTCTGTCTGCTGACCTTCAGTTTGATCCCTAGTTTCAAAGCTGCTCTGTCCCGTAGACTTGGGGTGGTATTTTCCTTAACTCAGGCTCCAACAGTCCCTAACCAACTCAAATTCAACCCTCTGATTCATTCTCGTAAATACCTAGTATAACTTAACCACCTTACTTAAGGGAAACCTAACTCCCACGACCCACATGAAGTAAAGAAGAGAGTTGTGACCCTATAAAATGCTATTCCTATAAGTCACAGCAAAGATTCTCACAGTGGCCCTAGGACCACCCACCTCATAATCCCTTGGTTGGTGAGACTCATTAAAATGCAAGTTCGTGACCTCCTAAATAAGAATCTCTGAGTATGGAGCCCAAGAATCTCAACTATTAACGGACTCCCAAGTTAAGTCTTATATCCACTAAAGTTTGAGAACCAGGCAAATGTAATATTTGAGAACTAATATAACATAACATAATATAATAATATTTGAGAAGTAAATAAATGTAACATACTTTAGTGTTGACACTTTCACAGTTAGGTACTGGATGTTCTTGACCAACTATAAACTCTGATCAAATAGATTCCAGTTATACTATGCTATCATTAAAAACAATAAGGCAGGGGCGCCTGGGTGGCTCAGTCATTAGGCGTCTGCCTTCGGCTCAGGTCATGATCCCAGGGTCCTGGGATCGAGCCCCACATCGGGCTCCCTGCTCAGCCGGAAGCCTGCTTCTCCCTCTCCCGCTCCCCCTGCTGGTGTTCCCTCTCTTGCTGGGTCCCTCTCTGTCAAATAAATAAAAAAATCTAAAAAAAAAAAAAAGGGGGGGGGGACGCCTGGGTGGCTCAGTCAGTTAAGCGTCTGCCTTTGGCTCAGGTCATGATCCCAGGGTCCTGGGATCAAGCCCCACATCAGGCTCCTCGAGCAAGGAGACTGTTTCTCTCTCTGCCTGCCGCTCCCCGTTTGTGCTTGCTCTCTCTCTGACAAATAAATAAATAAAATCTTTTAAAAAAGAAAAACAATAAGGCAGAAGACTATTTAATGACATGAAAAAGTATTTACAATGTTTAGTTATGTTACAGTAATCAAGTCTCATTCCACTCTTGAGTAAAATACGAATGTTTATAACAGAACACAGGGCTCCTGGGTGGCTCAGCTGGTTAAGTGTCCGACACTTGATTTCGGCTCAGGTCATGATCTCAGGGTCGTGGGATTGAGCCCCGTGTTGTCTCCGCGGTCAGCACGGAGTCTGCTTGTCCCTCTCCCTCTGCCGCTCCCCCTGCTCATGCTCTCTCTCTCAAATAAATAAACAAACAAATAAAATCTTTAAAAAAAAAAAGAACGTAAGTCAGGAAGCATGTACACTGAAAAATTAACCAGGATGATAGAACTGTATACATTTTCTTATTCTCTTTCTTTCCTTTTTTTTTTTTGCCTATCTGTAATTCCTTTTTTGCAACATGTAGGCAAATACATGTGTATAATGTGATGTGTGGGAAAGCAGAGACTGTTGTGTTTCCTGCTGAACCTTCACACCTTGAAGAGTGTCTGTCACAGGAAAGCTTGCAATAAGCATATGTTGAATAAATAAATATTAAAGTGAAATTAACTTTTTATTTTTTTTTAAGATTTTATTTATTTATTTGAGAAAGAAAGAGAGAGAGCACAAGCAGAAGGAGCAGTAGAGGGAGAGGGAGAAGCAGGCTCCCAGCTGAGCAGGAAGCCCGATGTGGGACTCAATCCCAGGACCCTGGGATCATGACCTGAGCCGAAGGCAGACGCTTAACCATCTGAGCCACCCAGGTGCCCGAAATTAACTTTTTAAAAATATACTCCTCAAATGACCTAACTTAACCTTCCTTGAAAACAGATATGATTCCTAACACCAGTTTACCGTGGTATAAGTAAGTGGCTTTGGCTGAAGGTGCTTGCTTTGCTGTGTGCTGGGTGAGCCTGCAAAGTTAGACTTCAGCAGTGATACTGCTTGTATGTTTATAGTTGAGTCTTTAAATTAACACATATTCAGTGTATGTGGGAACACGAACAGCATTTAACATTTATCATTTCATCCAACATCTGTAAAGCCCCTTACTATAGGAAAGTGTGAGAGTAGTTACTCTAAAGGACATCAACTGCAACGTGACAGGTGAGTGGTCCTTGGTAACTGACAGGAGGACGGAATCCAAGGAGGCCCAGCTGTAATACTGAGTGACAGAGCAGTGAACAGAGTGGCCCTGACATTATGGCCCAAAGTGGGAAGGAGGAGGCCTTATTCCTAGCACTTAGCACCTAAGAGGGCTCAGTAAATGTATGTTGAATTTCCCAGGTGCAGTGAGACACAAATCATGGCTGGAATAGGAATGAGCCCACTCCCGTCAGAAAGAAACCAAGCAGAGCCGTGAGGGGCACGAAGCGCAGTGCTGGGTGACAAGACCGAGCTGCATGAACATCTCTGAGGCCATGGACGGAGACAGCTAGGAAGCACTGGGGAAAGACGAAGGAGGGAGGGGCCCAGACGGCCTGTGTTAGAACGTGCGGGAGGCTTCCTCGGCCAGGGGCAGTGTACGCGTGAGCACGGCCTCAGGGATTGCCAACTGCGCACAGATCAGAGCAGCGCCCCCACAGGCTGTGACAGGAGGCGGACAGCAGCGCCTGTCCTGGGAAGCCTGGCAAGGCTTCGGGGCCAACTCCATTTCTGCCCCTTTTTGGCTTTGTGAGACTTTTGAAAACTCTTTGAGCCTTAGTTTCTTCATCTTTATCAAGGGGCTTTTAACACTTAACCTCACAGGTTTATTGTGAGGATTAGAGAAAATACACATTATATGAGCCCAGAGCAGGCCGCCCTGAAATGCACCACAACCACATGCTGATTATCTTGAACTGGAGCTGCCTGGGAAACAGCCAGTGCAGGGACACTCAGACCATCCTCTGACCCCCGAGAGCAGGAAACACATCTCCCGCACGAAAGGTACCCTTCCTGTACACATCCTTCTCACCAGAGATAGGAACTTTAAGGTTGAAAAAGCTGTAGAAATAAACACCTTGTTAGTTTTTTACCGATCTACCTCAGTCCAAATTCTGCTTAGAATTCTTTACTAATTAAAGCTTCCAAACATCTGTTTTCCTTAGCCTTTATTGTCTCTTCGTCTAACAGGTATAAAAACTGCAACTGCCTGCCCTGGTCATTTCTTTGGGTCCCAATTTCATTATTGAGCCTCCATGTGCACATAATAAAACTTTGGGGTTTTTTTCTCCTGTTAATTATCTCATGTTGATTTAGTTCCCAGTCCAACTGGAAGAATTCTCCCTCCCCTACAATATAAAATATTGATCCGGGGTGGGGATTTTCCCAGCACACAGTAAATGCAGAATAAATAGCTGCTAACACCATGGGGAGGGGTGTGGATTCCAGGTGGATTCGAACCACATGCTTGAAGGCCCACAAATCCCCATGGCTATGTGACATCTGTGGGGGCAGCCTGCTAAAAACACAGTATGTGGGAAGGTCTTGACTTTCTCTGTTCTTCCGATCTCTCATGATGAAGAAAATGCTACAGAGATGGAAGACAGAAGAAGTCACTGATGCTATGAAAGCAATGGAAATGTGGAGGGAAAGCAGTAATATCATCCTGGGTTTTATGAAAGCCAAGAAGTGAGAGACATAAAAACTAAAATTCAGGAAGGCAGATGTTTAAAAGTTCACAGGAAAGACAGAATTAGCTCCATGTAATGCTTAAAAAACTCACTGAGGTACTATTAATATATGAATGCATTATTTGGTGACAGCCCACTAAATGCTGTCTTCAGCAATGCTTATAAAAATATGTATTCCTATGAAATCATAACATTTTGTCAAAGAAGTTTTCCATTAATTTCTGCATATTCCTATCTTCAAATTACCAAACTATTAAAATGCCTTAGCACAGAGAATGGACATTTTTCTCACTGGCCTAATAAAATCTTCAAAGAGAGAGAGAAAAGAGGCAGAGAAGCATATTTGAAGGGGGATGCTGAGTTCGGCTTTGGCCATATTTAATTTGAAGGGGCTGTGGGGTATCCAGTAGAAATGGCCAGCAGGCTGCCGGAGGGTGGCCTATGCACATGAAGATCTGGAGGTCAACTTGTATATATGGAGGTGCTAAATAAAACCACGCACCAGAATGAGGTCCCCTGGGCAGAAATGCACAATGAGAAGAGAGGGAGCTGAGGACAGAATCTGCCTGGAGAACACCGGCACTTGAGGGGAAAGCACAGGAGGGGACCCAGGAGGAGAATCAGGAGCAAGAGGTAGAGAGGTACCCAGGGAGACAGGCGTGTGAACAATCTCGGAAGCCAGGAGGCAGATAACAGATCCACTGTGCCCCACGGCTCACTCAGGCAGCCAGATGAAACAAGCACGGAAACAGGCCCCTGGGATCTGCCCAACAAGGCCTTTTCCAACTTACTTTAGGTAGCATGATAATAGCAAAGCCAAATTTCAGAAGCTTGAGGAAATAGCCAAGCAAGAGCAGACATTGCACAAAACTACTCAAGTATTGAATGTATAGGAAAGAAAATGGAGAAGAAGTAGGAGAGTACGAAGTTGTGTCTGTCAGCTTCAAAACTACTCTTCGGTGCACACTCTGCCATGCCAGGGACTCCACAAACCACATTTCCGCTTGCAACTGAATCCCCAGGAGCTCTGCCAGTGGGGGCCTCACCGGGGTGAGGGGGACTGCAGAGAGGAGGGGCCTGCTCCCCATGGCTCCTGGTGCCCCCAGTGCACGCCAGCCTGCTCCTTCCCCCAGCAGGACCCTTTCCCTGCAAAGGCACGCTGTCTGTCCCAACTGAGCAGCCCTTCATGGCTTGGATTTTGTTCCCCCAAGGCAGCTGAACCCAGTGTGCAGTTTCTCCATCCTTGTGGCAGCAGTCCTCAGAGACGGTGTGCCGCAAGAAGCGTCCCTTCGTCCCTTCACAGAGGCTTCGGTCCCAGAGCCCCTCTGCCCAACTGATGACTCCCACCGCCTCCCTCGGCTCCCCGCCTCCTGAAATCGCTGCCACCGTGTGCCTTTTCAGGGACCAAGCAAACAAGTCCCTCTGTTAAATTCTTTCAGTTAAAATCACAGGTGTGTTTTTGTCCCCTGCCTGATACAGAGGAGAAAAAGGAGCCCTGGGAGAAAGGGATCAAAAAACAGGGGAGAGAGGAGAAAACCACGGCCAAAGCCAGAAAGAATACAGAAGAGGCAGGATAAGGGCTGGAGGGGCCCCCAGGTTCCTGGGACAGGAGGAAAAGAGGTGAGGATGGGTGTGGAGAAAGGTCTGTTTGGGGCTGGTGGAGACTGGGGGAGGTTGTGCCCAAGGGCCTTGCATTTCCCCCAGGAATTAGAAGAAAAGTCCCCTGCGGAGGTGGGAGGATGACAGATGGGAAGAGCTCCTGAGGGGCATGAGGAAACTAGCTCACCAAAGACAAGTAAAGGGATTGATGAGTGTCACGCCCCGGGCTGAGGCTGACGTGGAAAAACAAAGACCCATGGCTGCATGACCTTCGCCCGGGGCCGGCCCCAGCTTACGGGTGGCAGCAAGGGCAGAGGGAGCACCTGGTTAGATAGACAAGGACTGCAGGGAAATGAGAATGTCTGACTGATTGCTCAGGTGGCTGGTGGAGTCCAGGCTGGGAGGTCAGGAAAAGTGGCATAAAGGGAGCTGACAGATGGAGAAATGTGGGGACCAGGGACTGCCTGAGGCTGAAAGGAGAGATAAAGAGGTGAGGCACAGGTCAGCGCTCACAGAACCATGACAGTAAGGGAAGAGCATCATGTCGGCTCTGAGCTAAAGCCACCGCCACAGTAGAGACAGTGTCACTTTACCTCTTCACACATGCTTGAGTGCTTCCCTAACAAAGCCTCCAGAAGCTGGGAGGAAAAGGGGAAATAATGATGTTAGATAAACACTGGTGTTGGTTGTAAGCTTTAAAAGAAACATAGGTTTTACATGTTGAGTTTCCCTCTTGAGTAGTTCTAACTATTTGCAAAGATTTATATTTCATACCTTTATTCTTAGAGTTCTTCTATAGAACAAAGAAAAGACTTAAAAAAAAAAAATAAAACTCAAAAACAAAACAACATAAAATTCATTCTGTCTTTAATTACCATATGGGTCCATTGGACCCTTTTACAAAACAAAGCTGTATTTTGTGGTCTTGGTGATCACGTTTTTCTATATCTCGAAACATTTCAAGATATAAGAAAACGGGGCACCCGGGTGGCTCAGTTGGTTAAGTGTCTGCCTTCGGCTCAGGTCATGATCTCAGGGTCCTGGGATCGAGTGCCGCATCGGGCTCCTTGCTCATTGGGGAGCCTGCTTCTCCTTCTAGCTGCCGCTCTGCCTACTTGTGCTCTCTCTCTCTCTCTGTCTCAAATAAATAAATAAAATCTTTTAAAAAAATGTTTTGTAATTATGGAACAAATAAATGACACACAAGCAAACATTTGTGTGTATGTTTTCAAGTCCAAGAAAATATGGAATAAAAATTTGAGTTTGCCATATCTAAGTTCTTATTATAATGTATAATAAAGTTATTTTTACTATTCCCTTTTTTTTTTAAAGATTTTTATTTATTTGACAGAGAGAGAGCACAAGCAGGGGGAGCTGCAGAGGGAGATGCACCTGACCAGATGCTTAACTGACTGAGGCACCCAGGCACCCCTATTGTTACTATTTCTTTATTCTTACTTCTATAAATTATAAAATGATAAGGTAGATAGATAGCCAGATAAAAGGGGTACATTGGAGCAGGTAGTAAATGGTGACGATTATTTTCCTGGCACACTGAGAGTTTAAGTGCCTCATATGATTCTTGGAATCTGACAAGTTCTTCGTTAGTTGAGAAACCTGAAATGATTGAGGTGTGTCTGCCCCACCCTCCCACCAGCAGCTCTGGGAACCAGGCTACTGCGCCCCACAGTTGAAGCCACAGGGCTGGCACCCTCTGGGGCTGTGGGCAACATAGGTGGGTGGAGGAATGAGGAACCACCACAGCACCTCTCTCTGGCAGCTTCTGGGGCAGAGCTTCCTGGCATTTTTAGAGTCCCCAAAGACCTGTGACAACAGGTGGTGCTCCTATCTCTGAATCGGAGTCCTGGCTGCTCAGGTGTCCCAGGTCAGGAAATCAAGTCCAGCACTAAGGGACCCACCCACAGCCCTCCAGCAAGAGAAAGCAAGCCACGTCTCAAACATCTCAGGACCCTGAGTCACTTCCTGGGGAGACTCCCGGCCCCTACGCTGCTCCAGGCTCCAAGCCAGGCAGGAGCAAACGTCATTGTTTCCACTCACACCACCAAAACCACAAGTTTCCTGTCCACGGGGCTATCTATTCCTGCCCAGCCTGGCTTGGAGGGGCGGGACAGAGCAGGAAGAGACAGACCCACAGACAGGGGTTCCTTCCTACTCCTGATATGTGAGACCGGAACAGGAGGCCCAGGTGGCACTCAGCCTACCCATGCCCAGCACCCCTCATCCCACACACACCCACTTTGTTGAATAGGCACAGGGTGGGCGCTAAGTAAACATTTACTGAATATGTATCTCCCCATCCCCATACCATTATCCTCTTTAACTTGCTTTTTTTGTTTGTTTTAACTCTGCCACTCAAACTGCCTTGCTTTAGAAGAACTTTGCTTTCCTCTCTTCTCTAAACAGCACCCACCAAACCACAAGGAGAGGCCACACTCTGGACAATAACTGGGAAATCACAGACCGTTGGCGGGTGTTGACGGAGAAACAGGTAATTCCTGTTCACGGGCTGGCTGGTTTGCTTTGGCTCCTGTTCAAGGGTGACTAAGCAACAGAGGGGGATTTTGCCAGGTAGAGAGACTCAAAGTGGAGCCCGGGCTGGGCTGGGAAATGAGGAGAGGGCAACTGGAGAAGCCAGCAGAACCAAAGCGGCATACGGGAGGCAATGGGCTCCGGAAATACCTCACCTCTTGGCCGAAAGACAAGAATATACCACAGCACTGAACTCTTTTGTGTTCATTTGGTGTTAAACGTCTCAGAGGACTTGCTGACTCACAGACCTAAGAAGTGACTTGTTTTCTTTATCAAAACTTACCAACCCTTGAGGGGCAATTTTGGAATATCTATCAAAATGTTAAAGTTTATATGCTGGAAACCACGGATTATACTACCCAGAGTGTCTCCTAGATATGCCTATATGTGTACAGGAGTTCTGAATACTTCATGGGGAAAAAATGAAACTAAGTGTCTCTCAATAAAAGCTCACTATTTGACTTTTGATGTTGTATCTGTATTATAAAATACTATAAGGGCGCCTGAGTGGCTCAGTCAGCTGAGCATCCAACTCCTGATTTCAACTCAGGTCATGATCTCAGGGTCCTGGGATCGAGTCCCACATCGGGCTCCACACTCAGCAGAGTCTGCTTCTCCCTCTCTCTCTCTCCCCCTCACCCTGCTCGCCTGGGCGTGTGCATGTGCTCTCTCGCACTCTCTCTCAAATAAGTAAATAAATTTTAAAAAAAAATTTTTTTAAAGAATACTATGTAGTCATCAAGAAGAACATGGTGGAAATATATGCCCTGATATGAAAAGATGTCCAAAATAGATCAATTAAGTGAAAACAAAGCAAGTGGTAAATAAGTGCATACAGGGTGACTCCATATATGTAAATCAAATAAAGCAACTAGAGAGAACCCCTCAAAAAACTGATTACAGAGGGTAGTGGGTCTAGAGGGGATGAGAATCTTTCGCTTTTCAATTTAAACCCTTCTGTACTGTTTGAATTTTTTTCACAATAAGACTGTATTTCTTTTTTAATACTAATGGTTATTTTTTTTTTTAAGATTTTATTTATTTGACAGAAAGAGACACAGCAAGAGAGGGAACACAAGCAGGGGGAGTGGGAGAGGGAGAAACAGGCTACCTATGGAGCAGGGAGCCCGATGTGGGGCTCGATCCCAGGACCCTGGGATCATGACCTGAGCCGAAGGCAGATGCTTAACAACTGAGCCACCGAGGCGCCCCACTAATGGTTAGTTTAAAGAGACGATATTAAAATGCACATGTATAGGCATATATACAAAATGTCTAAAGGAAAGGCTTTATTATAAAGTAATGAAGCACGTGATCTCACAGGTATGACTGTGGACAAGAACAGAAAGGTTGAAATTCACTATCACAGGAGAAAAATCTGAGATACGCAGTCCTTATATTCACTCACTCTTTCATTCAAACATTCATTCATTTACACATTGAAGGCCAAAGCTGCTGCAATAAAGCCAAGAGACTGAGTTGGAAGTCTGCCTCTGCTTCTCACCAAGTCCTGCAACCCCCTCTGGGCTTCAGCTTCTTTATCTCTAATGGAATCAACTCCAAATTTCCAGCCCAAATAAAATTGTCCATTCACCCAAAAAATCATTGTTGAGTGTCTCAGTGGCCAGAAAAACAGACGTCTTGAAATAATAAAAACCCAGAGTGAACAAAGCCACAGCAATGTCTGGTCTTGTAATTCAGGAAGCAACCAAAGTCACCTCCACACTGCATCAATGAAGGGGAGAGGGTATGAAGGTTCTCTCCTTGGAATCTGTACCTTGTTCTCTTCCTGCCAAAGGCTTGGATGTTTCACAGAAGCCCAACTGTTTACAAGGTTGGGGGGCAGAGGATGCACAGAGAAAGGAAAATCAATTCCAGGAACCAGCCCCTTCAGCAGATACTCTGCAAAATGTAGTCCACAGAATAAACCTATGTTTCAGCATGAATTCAAGATCACCTGGAACACATGCCACAAGAAAAGTGCAGATAAAGGGCTGTGGTAGATCAATAAAGAGACAGATCCTTTTTAGTTGGAAGAGATAAGCAAAAGTGCAGATAAAGGGCTGTGGTAGATCAATAAAGAGACAGATCCTTTTTAGTTGGAAGAGATAAGCAAAAGCTTCATAGAGAAGGTTCTTTTTGAGCTGGGGCTTCATATAGGTAGAATTTGGACATGAGGAGATGGGGAAAACATTCTAGATGAAAGGAAGGAATCACAAGAATGAAAATCAATAAGGGGGAAATCTCCTAAAGGGGTTGGAAGGTATTCAAAACATGACCTAACACTGAACCAATCAGAATAGTGGCCCGGCTGGAGCGAGTCCTGGAGACCCTCACCACACCACGCATTAACCCTTAAGCTACTTGATTATGGGAACTGCATGGCCCAGCAGAGCTACTGGGGTGGCTGAGCTTCAGATGGACAACACTCAGAGGTTCAGACAAGAAGAGAGGCAGAGAAGAATTTCAGTATTTGAACAACCAATGCGGCCTACCAGTGAGAACCAGCTGGAAGATCAACTCTGCCTACAGGCACAGTGGAAAGTTCCACTTGACTTGAGTTTGCAGTGAATGAGGGGAAATAATGAAAAAACAGCTAGGATTAGACCATAAAGGATCTTGAATTCCAAAATGAAGAATTTAAGGCGCCTGGGTGGCTCAGATAGTTGGGCGTCTGCCTTCGGCTCAGTTCATGAGTCTACGGTCCTGGGATCAAGCCCCGCATCAGGCTCCCTGCTCAGCGGGGGACCTGCTTCTCCCTCTCCCACTCCCCCTGCTTGTGTTCCCTCTCTCACTGTGTCTCTCTCTGTCAAATAAATGAATAAAAATTTTTAAAAAATGAATAATTTAGACAAAAAATTAAGCACTACAGACTCACTGAAAATATTTTGATGACACATTTAGAGCTAAGAGACTGGACGTGGACCTGATATGATGTAGCCTCCTCAGAGCAGAAATTTTAACATATATGTGACAATTTTTCTGTGGGTCATTGTGAAAGAGAAAATTTCTCAACTCTTCTTAATAACAGTTGAAGATCTAGAAACAACTATGTGGAGTTGTTTAATGGTTTCCAACCAGGAGCATGAAAGATGTCTAGAAGAACATTTAAAAAACCTAGACATTGCAGACAATGGAGGAAAGCAAATAGCTAACCCCTCCAGCTTGTACGGGGTCCCCAGGGCTGCTTAAGACACCCTCACAATAGTACCACTGAGGGAATCAATGAGGGCCAGCAACTGGGACAGAGGTAACAGAAGTGAAGAGGGAAGGGCTGGGAGGGCAAACGATAATGACACCCACCATCTGCAAAGTAGAGTTTATAAAGCACACTTTGATTTAACCTGCACAGCGTTATTGCCAGCAGCAATTAACATTCGTATAACACCTCACCCATTTAAAGAGCTCTTTTATATTTATTTTTATTTTTTTTTTAAGATTTTATTTATTTTTCAACAGAGGAGAGACAGTGAGAGAGGGAACACGAGCAGGGGGAGTGGGAGAGGGAGAAGCAGACTCCCCGCTGAGCAGGGAGCCCGATGCGGGGCTCGATCAAAGGACCCTGGGATCATGACCTGAGCCGAAGGCAGACGCCCAACGACTGAGCCACCCAGGCGCCCCGAGCTCTTTTATATTTATTATCTCCTTAATTATTATCCCCATTTTACACATGAGAAAACTGAAGCTCAGAAATAGAAAACAGCTTATCTAGCAATAGACGGGGCTGGAACTCAAACTTGGGCCTTTACATTCCCTGTCTAGTGTTTCCATTTACAGCACACTGGCCTCAGAGATTGTGGGTTCATTCCTCAATACTGCAAATGTGGCCTCAGTGCTCAGGGGCAAGAGCTGTAGATTATGAGAGAACCCTACGGACCTCCCCTTACAGTTCTTATCATCAAGAGGTAAACCTTCTGGCCCAGGACTTAAATGGAAAGAGACTTACCCTGGAGGCTGAGTGAATATCCTTTGATGTATATGGCACAGTTTTTAAAAAGATCCCATTCCTTTTTTATTAATCAAATTAAATTTGGGAATCCTTGAAGGTAAGAATCATGACTTTTTTATCTTTGTATCCTCAGACCCTACATAGGATCTGGTACTCAATAAATACTCATTGAATAACTTAATGAATATAAATTTAAGACTCTTAACAGAAATATCTTGAGATCCTCCCCCCAGGGAAAAAAAAAAAACAAGACACAAAGAGTCAAACGATTCTTGGAGCAACAAGTTATTTAACATTAAGTCATGAAGGTTAAATCACACAGAATTAAAACAGATACAGCCCCTACTCTGAAATTGTACCACTCATTCAATTCCACAAACATTCATTGGGCCTTACTCTGTGCAAATTGGTATTAATGACACAAAGATGAACAAGACAGATCAATCTATCATTTCAAGGAATTTACATGCTATTAGAAAAGATGAAACATCGGGGCGCCTGGGTGGCTCAGTCGTTAAGCGTCTGCCTTCGGCTCAGGTCGTGATCCCGGGGTCCTGGGATCGAGCCCCGCATCCGGCTCCCTGCTCAGCGGGAAGCCTGCTTCTCCCTCTCCCACTCCCCCTGCTTGTGTTCCCTCTCTCGCTGTATCTCTCTCTGTCAAATAAATAAATAAAATCTTTAAAAAAAAAAAAGATGAAACATCTATTAACATAAATCCCTTTAATATATAGCAAAATATCAAAACTCTCCCTTCCAAAGCAAAATTTATGAAATAGGGTGGGAGGACCCAAGGAGGGGTGGTGGAGATCAGGACAGCTTCATGAAGGAGAAGCTTCACTGAGGGAGCAATAGAATTTCATCAGAGGGAACTGAAATTAAGGATATTGCCCCAAACAGGGGTGCCTGGCTGGCTCAGTAGGTAGAGCATGCACCTCTTGATCTCAGGGTTGTAAGTTCAAGCCCCAAATTGGGTGTAGTGTTTACCTTTAAAAATATAATAAGAAATTTTAAAAATAAAATTAAAAAAAATATATTCCCCAAATAGAGAAATCTTGAGCAATGGCAAAGAGATACATAAGTATGGAGGATTTTTTTGGTAATGACCAATGATTCCACTTGGGTAAAGCATAGCATATATAAAGGAAAGTGGCACCCTCTGCCCCAACCTATCAGTGCCACATACCAGTTTCACTTGAGACATTATAACCTGCTTCACATTCTGCCCTCCACCCCTACCCATTCATCATCCTGGATGAGTTCAGCATTGATGGGAATCACCACCCACCCTCACCCTCACAGCTTCTTGACCTCCTTCATGCTCACGCCATGTAAACTGGGATCAGCTTAATGCCCACACCCATGCTTGGATTTTCCAGCATTTGTAAGGGCTCTACCTACAAACATTAAACTCACTGGAATTATTATATCAATAACTTCTCACATCCCCAGCTCTCTCCTTCCCACTTTTCTGCTTCTCCTTTGATTTCATGGAGACTTGGTGCCCACCCACCTTCTGTGCCCTTGCTTCTTCCTTTTCTGTCCTGTACCCAATGCCCAATGAAGTGGATTGCTTTCCCACCAACATCCTCAACTCCTTCACTGTCTTATCCTTTCGTTACATCTATCCTATGAAACCCTAACCCTAAATCTACTCCACAAACCTCTTTCTTGGATCCAGTGACTAAATTTCTAAGCATACCTGAAGAAATACAGCCACACAATCACACAAACATGTAGATTAGCATCACGGGGAATTATGGCTTCCTAAGTGTTTACAGCACTCAGTCATTCTGGGTCAGCTCCCCTCTCCATGTCGCTCTGAGATCTCTGGCTACTGCCACAGATGTCCTCATCCCCTGGTTCATGATGTCGACAGTGACATCAGGGAGGCTGCTCCTCCACAACCCTCTCAAATCTATGGACTATCTATGACCTTATTCCTGATTTTCTCCTTCCTTCCACCCACAGCTCCTAGGGTACCTCCTTTCAATCCTGTCCATTTGCCTTCTCACTCTGAGAACTCCTCCATGACCTGTGATCCTATTCATGCTGTCCCTGGATATTGTTGTGTGTTTTTTTTAAGATTTTATTTTTAAGTAATCTCTACACCCAACGTGGGGCTCGAACTTACAACCCCAAGATCAAGAGTCGCATATTCCACCTGGTGAGCCAGCCAGGCGCCCCTCCCTGGATGTTTTTAGACACCCCCAACTTGAGCTAGCCCTCTCTGGCTGCCGCTCCGCTTCTTGTTCACAGCGAGTCCTCTCAAATGAACAATCCACACTCTGCCTCCACTCCTTGCCTCTCATTCGCCCCTCAATCCACAGTCATTTGCCTTTGTCCCCACCACTGCACTAAAACTGCTCTGGCAAAGGTCTCCTCGGATACGAATGCCACATCCAGGGAATGCATCTCAGCCTTCATCCCACTCTGTCTCTCTGAAGGCCTTCACCTTGTCCAGCACTCCCTCCATCTTGGAGGTCTCTCTTCCATGGACTTCATGACACCAGAGAAGGCTTTCAATCTCCTCCTGCCTCCTTGATCATTTCTCTCTCTCCTTCCTCCTTGTTTTTTGAAGATTGGTTTATCCACAAAAGCTAGGTTGAGTACCATCCGAACAAGACTTCACTTGCCTTATTAGCCACTGTCGCCCCAGTGCTTAGGCCAGCTCTACACCCAGGGAAGACCCTCCTGGTACAACTGAGCGTTGGGCCTGCTGGAGTGAGCAGGGCACTGGTTCTGTCCTCAAGTAGCTTGCAGTCTCGTGAGCAAGACAAAGAAGTAAACAGAAAAGGACAGTAGAGTGTGGTAAAAATCACCATACAAGGAGCTATGGGGGAACATTCGATGGATACAGCACATTCTTAATTTCTCCAGCTTCAAACTGTGACAACACATGTGAACCGAGGAACCTCAGGAGAGACTCAGTGCCCAAAGTTTTTACTGGAGGCACACCCTGTCTGGCATATATCAAAATGCCAAACTCCCAGAAGGAAAGAGGTGTTTGGCATAAACCACATTGTTTGTACAGTTTAGGCACAGTGAGCCACAGTAAGGGAATGGAGGGAAACCTCCCAAAATCTAAGTTCCCAGAGGCTAGACCAGGGCCACTGCTAACCTTACAAGCAGGCCTTTCTAAGTACAGTGGTCTTGGGCCAGATATGTTAGATGTCTAGCCCCATCTTAGAGAACGAGGAATACTTAGAGAAGATAATTTCTAAGTTTGAAGAAGGATGATGTTAGGTACTTTACTATGTTCTCCCCTCCCCCACAAAATTTGTTGAAGCCCTCAACCCTAATGTGACTCTATCTGGAGATAGAGTCTTTAGGAGGTAAATATGGTTAAATGATTAGGTGATTAAAGGTCATAAGAGTGGGACCCTAATTCAGTAGGACTGTGGCTTTATAAGAAGAAGAGTGAGATCTCTCCCTCTCTCTCCACCGCACGAAGACGCAGCAAGAAAGCGGCCATCTGCAAGCCAGGAAGAGAACGCGCACTCCGAACTAAATTGGCTAGTACTTTCATCTTGGACTTCCAGCCTCCAGAACTGTGAGAAAATAGATGTCTGTTTTTTAACCCACTCAGTGTGTGGTGTTTGGTTCTGGCAGCCTGAGGAGACAAAGACAGCTGAGTAGGAAAATGAGAAAGATGACTGCAGACACGTCACCTAGAGGTGCAAAAGCCCTGAGGTGAGAGAGATTTGAAGAGCTATAAGCAGGGGCACCCGGGTGGCTCAGTCAGTTAAGCATCTGACTCTTGATTTCGGCTCAGGTCATGATCTCAGGGTCCTGGGGTGGAGCCCTGCGTCAGGCTCTCTGCTCAGCCAGGAGTTTGATTGAGGATTCTCTCTCTCCCTCTCCCTCTGCCCCTCCCTCCGTGCTTGCATGCTCTCCCTCTCTCTCTCAGATAAATACATATTAAAAACAAAAACAAAAAACAGCTCTAAGAAAATGTGACTGTTCTCAGTCCTATTGTCTCCTACAGTGATTTCATCCCTCTTCCAAAGCCCCCACATCCATGCAGGGGCCGAATCCAATTGCTTCTGCCTTCTCAGCACTGGGTAATTCCCTCTCCCCGACTTCATGGCCACCTTGCTTTGGTCATTGCAGCAATATTCGATGATGTTCAGTGCCTCTAGTCTCTCTCCTCTCTAGTACACTTTCTATACTTCCCGAAAGGTGAAGTGCATCATGCCACTCTCCTGCATAAGACTCTTCAGTGGCTCTCGATAGATAGCCCTCAGGATACAATCCAAATTTTCAAGCATAGCCCTTAATGCTCTGAACCTTATCTCTCCAGGCTCATCTCCTGCAGCCTCTGCCTCACATTTACCATCACCCCACACCCAAAGTACAGGCCTACAGAACCGCCCACAAGTCCTAAGAACACATGTGTGCTTCAGCCCTCCTTACTTCTGCACAAGCCATCATGCGAGGCTTCCTCTGAAGACAGTGCTCTGAGTTCTAAGCATTTTACAGGAATTATGCCTTAATCTTCATGACAACCTCATGAAGTCAATACTACTATTCTCTCCACTTGGAAATGAGGAAACTGAGCCACACAGCAGAGAAATGTCTCGCTGGAGCTCATAGAGACAATGTGTTGCAGCACTGGGTTTGAACCCCATGCTCTAGTTCAAGTCTGTCATTGGAAAGACCGCCACACTGCCAGACTTCACCTAGCCTCACCACCGCATCATCCGCCTGGTGGATTCTCATGCATCCTTCGATAGCCAGCTCAGGCAGCACTTCCTCCATGATGCTTTCCCTGCTCCCGCAGCATTCACCACTCATTTCCTTCCCAGTGTTGTCACCATACCTTAGTCACACCTGGTTATTATGTCTATCACACTCTATGTTGTCCATTTAAGAATCTACCCAACGCTGCACAGAGTTCAGGTAGCACATAAGGATTAGCCTGCACTATAGAAGTCCCCACATTTATTTTCTGAATTGCCCTTTTACTCCTCTGTACCTCATTTTAGTCTATTGCTATTGGTTTACCAGTCCTCCTCACTCATCCTCAGCCCCTTGCCTGCTTTAGCCTTTTAGTCTGATGCACTGTTTACCCACTTTGCCAAATCTGCCTTTGCCCGCCATCTATCCTGAACTCTCCCCCCATTGATGAAAACCTAGTAATGAACCCATTTCAGCACAAGCCTGGGCAGTTACCAACACTGGCAGCCCTAACTGGAAGGAACTGATGCCCCAGCCTGGTTCTAGACAATTCATACTTATTTGGTTTAGCTCTTTTCTTTGGTTTCACTCAAGCTACCTCATGGGGCAGACGAGTTACTGAAACAATAAATATCTTACAGAAAATCAGGAAAACTGAACAACCAGGTTCGGGAAGAACAAGAACACTAGTGAAGTTGGACCACAGGCTCTCACTCTTAGTGCTTCACTGTTTATACAACTCAGCTAATGTCCAAGTATCTACTTCTTTTATTTCTAGTTAGTGATTCATTTATTTTCCCCTCTATTCTACGCACTATCCAAACTTCATAGCTTCTATTTATTCATAGTGTCCACTTCTTTGTAATTCTGATTTGCCATGACCTCATGGGTCTCTCTACACAAATGTTCAGCATCAGCTCTTCTGAATGTCTAATTCTCTATGTGTTTCTAACTTCAATTTCCCAAAGACAAGAAGATGAATGGCCCCAGTTCATCTTTCTATGTCATGTCATGAAACATCCACTACTGTCCATTCTATGGATTGGCAGTCCTTGAGTCCAGAGCTAACCTCAATCCAATCAACTGTGACAGTAGGCACAGGGTCAAATCATGCAAAAAGTCACCAACTGGGTTGACCCTACAGCAGAGGCTGTATGTGAGGTGTTTTCCCTGAAAGAGGATTATGTTATCAAAGGTTCCATGATTCACGAATAGAATCATATAGTCTAATGATTCTTTAATATTTTTTAATCCTAGATTTTTCTGAGAATCAGATGAATACCATAGATCTTTCCCCAGAAAGAAAATCTCTTATGCAGACAATTTCATATATAACTTTAGGGTATTTGTGGACCCTAGAAGCCATCCATGGAACACCCCAAGCCACCAAGGGTAAAGTCCATCCACAGACCACCTCAAAGGCAGGCACTATATCATTCATATTCATATTTGTATCTCTTGTGCCTAGCACTGGTCTTGGCACATAGTAGGTTTCCAAAAATATTTGTTAAATGAATAAACTGAAGAATTCATTCATTCATTTGGTAAAAGAAGTTTTTCCAATCCGGATAGAGGCTAAGAAGTTTTTATTTTATATAAAAGGCATGGAGGGGTCATTTTGTTTCATTCTTTTGTTGTGGTTTGTTTTTTAAGTAGGCAATTGATCAGAGCTGTAAGGCAGGAAAATGTTTTTTAAAAGATTTTCTTTATTTATTTGACAAAGAGAGCACAAGTAGGGGAGAGCAACAGGCAAAGGGAGAGGGAGAAGCAGGCTCCCCGCTGAGCAGAGGGAGCACGATGTGGGACTCAATCCCAGAACCCCAGGATCACAACCAGAGCAGAAGGCAAAGGCTTAACCAACTGAGCCACCCAAGTGCCCCAGAAAATGTGTTTTTCACAGTCAAAAGAATAGACTAGAGGTGCAAGAGACCAGTTAGGAAACTGAAGGGAAGAGGGAATGAAAACCTAAACTAAGAACCCTGGAGGTGGGAATAGAAAATATGGGGCAGATTCAAGAGAGTATAAAAATAAAAACTGATAGGGGCGCCTGGGTGCCCTCTCTCTCTCTCACTGTCTCTGTCAAATAAATAAATAAAATCTTTTTTAAAAAAAAGTGAAAGCAGTTGGCACTTGAAAAGATTTGGGGGTAAGAAAGGGATTTACAGTCAAAACCTGACTCCAAAGCTCTCAAGCCGGGAGAATGGCGGAATAGCAGTACCATTAGCAGAGAAGGGGAAGATGGGAGAGAAACAGGTTATTTCTTTAATTAATGAGTCTGGGGCTCTGGTGGGGCTTTCAAGTGGATTCAAGAAAATGCGCGTCTGAGTAGCTGAGGGGAGACACACATTTGCTCAGAAGTGACCAGCGGGTGCGAGGAAGCAATTTACACGATGCCCTGCGGGCCGTTATCTTTCATTCATGTCTACTCCAGTTTCTGAAGCCGTCTCAAAGCCATCATTTCCCTGGACAGTTATAACAGTCTTACGAAACAGGAAATGCAACATCACTACTTTTAACAGATAAGGAAATAGAGCTCCGAGGAGAGAGGGGATTTGCCAAAAGCATTGCAATAAAGTGACAGGCCCACTATTAGAACCCGGAGCTTCTGCCAGCTGCACACAGATAAACGCCCTACTCACACGGGTCAGCTTTTAATTGCAGTGGTTTGGGGTTTTGTGGGTTTAACTGTCTCGGGTTAGGGAGAAGTTTGAGACAATGGTGCTCCATTTGATTGGCACAAATCACCACTGTTTACTCTATTAGCCAACTTTAGTGTGAAGGAATAGACAGCCCGGCTTCTAGGGAACTTGTACAATTAAGGCTCACACTCCGCATTGCACGTTTTTAAAAGGATCCTTTTGCCTCTCTAACCTGAATGAGCAGAGTGAGCTCGTACACGGAAAAGAGCCACGGACATGGGCACACCACGCCCGAGACCACTATGCAAAACCTTTAATTCAGAAAAGTCCTTTAAATCTTCAAGACCCACAGGACAGGAAGAGACAGAGTGTACCGGGTGAGCGGCGCTTAGGGCAACGCGGGCGGGGCGGACAAGTCGGGATCTGCGCGGGGGAGGCGGAGGCGGAGGCGGGCTGGCGGGAGGGGAGCGCGCGAGTCGGGCGCGGCCGCGCGCGGGGCGGGGCGCCGAGAAAGACCCGAGCCCGCAGCCCGCCGCCCAGAAGTCGCAGCGCCTCCGCCGCCGGACGCACGGCCCTCGCTCGTCCCGCGAACACATGGTAAGCCCGACCTTTTTCTCGTCTTCGAGGCTCTGCAATGAAAAGAGCCACACGGTGCTTTCCACCACGCTTGATCTTTCATTTCTATGTGGACGTGGCAGGAAGCAGGGCAGGAAAAAAAAATCCGGCGGGGGGGTGGGTGTTGGAATTGGGGTAGAGAGGCAGGAAGGAAGCAGCCCTAGTGATAGCTGTGATAGCAGCCAAGGGGCGGCCACTGGAGGGTCTCTGGCTCCAGGGCGGCGATAAGGTGCGGAGCTGGGGAAGGGGGCTGCGCTCGGCACCGCGTCCCCGCGGGGTGGCGCCAGGCGCGATCCCCCTCCGCCGGGAAGTGGGCGAGTCGCGGGGTCCCGCTGGGGCTGGAGGCCCCTGGCCCAGCCCTGGGCTCGCGGAAGCCAGGGAGACAAGTGAAAGAGGTGGGGCAGAGGGGGCGTCCGGCCGCTCTAATTGTTTCTGTAGACCAGAAAAGGGCACGTCTCAGAACTGAGCCGTCTGAGTGAGCCCTGGGAAAATCATTTCAGTAAGCTAGGCAACCGGCCAAGACACAAAGAGCCTGAAACTGAAGCGGCTCTCAGCTGTCGGAATGCAGCCCGGACAGTGGGAGGAGCCCCGTCCAGGCCGAGCCCCCTCCTCCTGCCCTTTTCCTCTGAACCCACCATCTTTTCAGGGACTCGTGTCGTCATCTGTTTTTCTCTTCCCAGTTCCTGCCAACCTACTTTGAATTTTCTTTCGAACTTTTGCATTAAACCACCTCCAAAAGTTGCCTCCTCCAAGGCCTCTTTAGTGAAAGGAGTCAAATAAGCTTCCGCCCGGGGGCCAGATGGGGTTTCTGTGTCTCCCCCCTCCCCCCAAGCTATGAATGGATTTTACGTTTTTGAGTGGTTGAAAGAAAATCACAGGAAGAATAATACTTGTTAGACGTGAAATGATACGAAAATCCAACTTAATTGTCCATAAATGAAGTTTTACTAGCACACGGCCACGCCCGTTCCCCAATGAGTTGCCTGTGTGGTTGCTGTCCCGCGACAAAAGAGTGACAGAGACAACATGGACTACAGTGGCCTAATATATATACTGTTTGACCCTTTACAAACAAATTTGTCCCCTTCTGCTCTAGTGTGTCAACCTTTATCGCAGCCTACTCTTCTCCTCTTTACTTTCCATGCATGTGTCCCATGGAACCTGGAAAAGGTGGACCCCGCACCAATAGGTGGTGAAGATCTGGAATGATTGTCCTGTCCTGGCGGAAGGTGGATGCCATTATGGATCCTTTGGGGGGCGGGGGAGTAGGAGGGTAGGAGCACATTGGTTAAGAATGACAACAGCAGGGGCGCCTGGGTGGCTCACTTGGTCAAGGGTGGGACTCTCGATCTCAGCTCAGGTCCTCATCTTAGGGTTGTGAGTTCAAGTCCCGCGTTGGGCTCCATGCTGGGCGAGGAGCCTACTTAAAAAAAATAAGTATGACAACAGCAATGCTGGGGTCTTTTTCAAGTGTTACTTCTTTTTCACATTACTTTTTCTTCCCCCTTTCCTCAAATGTTGAGTATTTAGCATGCGTTTTTAAAATTCTTTCACGGTATCCAGTTATCTCACACCATTTTCTTCTTCCTATCATGGTGCCAAATACAACTGTGAGGATGCAGGTGGGGAGTGCTGGCCTCCAGGCAGGAGATCTGGTTCTCCTCTTTCTCAGCCTCTGCTCCACCTTGAGCAAAGCTTTCCTGTCTCTGGGCCTCCCTTCTCTGGAACCATCTCCCAGGCCCCCTCCAGCTTGCAATTTTGCAATTCCGTTTCAGTAATTTGGTAATTGTGTTTCTTTCTTTTGCTCTGGAAAATTACCTCTGAGGAGAAATACAGAGGTTTTAATTTTTTCCATGTGTGGCTGATAGCAACAGTTTCAAGAAGGAAAAAAAAAATAGTCTAAATTATAGTCCTGATGTTAAGGAGGAAAAAAAATAAGGCAGAAAGCCACTTTGAAACCAAAAAAGCAAAACGGTCTGAATTCCACAAGGAAAGGGGGCAGAGGAGCATCTGTAGGCCTCACAAAGCCCTTGCTCCTTAGCCTGGAACCTTCTGCCTTATCTGGCTTGCCCTCCCAGCTGACCTTCTTCCTGTCAACTGACACATCGGTAAGACAGTGAGATTTTAGTTCCGATAAGGAAGGCGGTTGAGCAAACACATCTGTTTCCAGGCTGTGGTATTCTGTTTCACTCCCAAACCCTGGACCTACAAACATTTTTCTTTCCTTAAGAAAAAGTTCTCTTTGAGAAAAAAGAAAAAATCCCAACAAGATGACTGTTGGGAAAGAATCCACCTCCAGAAGAGTTCATTAGAACCACCTCCGAGGGGGGCTTTACAGATCAGGCAGCTCATCTAGCTGGTAAAGCACCTGGAGAAACGGCCGATGAAAAGGCTACAGGAGGGAAGAGGGAAGGAGCCCAAAGCTACGTGGCTAAGGGCTCAGATCATTCCGTTAATTACATTAATTACATTAATTACAGTCCGCAGCTCGTTAATTACTAGGATTGAAAGACTCCAGGAAGTCCCGAAAAGACCAAATTAAAAGCTAAATGCTAAATTGCAAATGTCACCGTCCAAACAAAGATCTTTTTTTTTTTTCAAGATTTTATGTATCTGAGAGAGAGAGAGAATGAGTGATGGGAGGGGCAGAGGGAGAGAGAAGCGGACTCCCTGCTGAGCAGGAACCCTGATGCAGAACTTGATCCCAAGACCCAGAGATCATCATCTGAGCCGAAGGCAGACGCTTTATGGACTGAGCCACCCAGGAACCCCACAAAGATCATTGTTAATACCTGAAGATAAAGCCTCAAAGGAGGGGCATGGCTGACAAGTTTTCCAGAAAGCCTGCAGTGGCCAGACTGAACCACCAGGGGATCTAGGTACCAGCAGGAATGACCGGAAGACTCCGAAAAATAGGATTTCCCTGAAGAATTCTGTTACAAGGAAAGCAGAGCTCACACAGAATTGACCCCAGCTTCTCCTGGTGCTACCACAGCTAAGGTTCAGCTCTGTAGATGTCGGGAGCTGTGTGAATAGCAACCCGAGAGCTCCCTTCCTGAGATCCACCTTTGTGGTTTGAAGTGACCAAAGAAGTTCCTCCAGCCATTCCTGTAGGAATTAGTGGCATCTGGAAGTAGAAGGAACAAAGACCAAAACTGCAGAAAGGGACCTGGAGGCTGAGATTCTTGGGGTGGTTCTGCTATGTCAGTTCCCTTCTCATGTCTCCCGTTTCCTCGCATGTAAAATTAATGGTTTCTAACCTTCGATATGAAAGCTGCTTTTGAACATCCAAAAAGCTCTCAGATCTCCCACCCCACACACAATAATAACTAGGCATTTAGTATTCTTCTAGAAAATGCAAGAGTCCCAGGAATTCAGTATTGCTTTATTTTTACTTATTTAAGTAGTATTTAAGTAGCTTTATTTTTACTTATTTAAGTAGTATTTAAGTAGCTTTATTTTTACTTATTTAAGTAAGGGACAGACAGACTCTTAAGCAGGCTCCACGCCCTGCTTGGGGCTCAATCTCACGACCCTGAGATGTGACCTGAGCCGAAATCAAGAGTCGGTCACCAAACCGACTGAGCCACCCAGACACCCCCCAGTATTGTCTTAAAAAGCTGCCATTTCATTCATCCCGGCAGCCTCTATATTCTCTTAGAAAATAGGAGATTATTTAATCTCTAGACAGTGCATGGTGTGCTTACAGATCTGTGGCTGTATAGTTATACATATGTTTACCCACAGATTCTCGAAACATCAGTAAAACCTGCCACGCTCACTCTCAGCAAGGCAGTCTACTGCTTTCAGACACACCCACCTGCTCCATGCGTACCCTCACTATGCTTCACCCGGAATAAACATGGGAACCAATAGAGGAGGCTCACGGAATGTGACTCTCTGTGTTTGTTCTGGGCCCCTCGTCCCCTAAAAAAATGACCTAGCCTTTTAGGAAACTGCTTTGCCCCGAAATGAAGGTATGAGATTCTCTATAGAGTGTTCTCTAGCATCTAGCCCTTGTCTGAGCCCTGACTTCTTTTCTCTAAAGGCAAAAATGTCCAGCCCTACTGAGACCGAGCGGTGCATCGAGTCTCTGATTGCTGTTTTCCAGAAGTTTGCTGGAAAGGAGGGTAACAACTGCACACTCTCCAAGACAGAGTTCCTAACCTTCATGAATACAGAACTGGCTGCCTTCACAAAGGTATTGCTCCCAGCCCCCGGCCCCCAAACTACCCAGAGCTCGAAATAAGACACTGGCAGAATGGCTAGAAGTGAAGGCCCAGCTGACCCCCACACTCCGCCTCCTTTTCATTCACTCTGAGCCAGGGGCCTGCATAGACAAGGCTGAGCCCCTAGGCCTCTGAGTGAGCTCTGCGTGACCACGAAAGGACCTTTTCTTCTTTTCTTTGAATAAGATATATTTTAAAGATCAAAGTTACCAAACTACATGACACAGGGAATGGTCATTTTTTTCTTTCATTTAGGGAAAAGGCATACGAAACGGTAAATGGTGTAATAGGATAGTTTTCAAATTTTATTCCTCCATCCCAAAGCCTCTAGGGAAGCCCTGTCCCATGGAACTTTCTGTGGTGATGGAAATAATGTTCTGCATATCTGCACAATCCCATGTGGGAGCCACATGGGATTTCAAGATGTTATGTATCAGAGAGAGAGAGTGGCAGGTGCCACTTTCGGACTGACTTTCTAAATCCCTAATTTAAATGGCCGTACGCAGCTAGTGGCTGTACGTGCGTCATGTGTTGGCGGCTCAGCTGAGTGGGGGAGGAGGAGGCGGATCGGGGCCTGCATCTGCTTTCCACCTCGCATCACTCCACTTCCGTATAGTCCGTACACTGCGGTTGCATGCAACACTTGAAAAAGGTGTTCTGCTGCTTTTGTGAAATTGCACAACCCCTGACCGTCACAGAGGAACCCTGGGCCGGGAGCCAGAAAACGTGGGTTCTGGTCACAGGTCTTCCCCTTCGGCAAGTCACTTCACCTGTTTGAGTCCGTCTCTGTGTCTGGGAAGTGGGAGTGTTACTAACCCCTACCCTGTACCGTACATTTCTTGTGAGACTAAGATGTGGCAGCATAATGGAAAGCATCTTAGAAAGTGTGATATAAATTAATGTATTATTAATAGTAATAGTATCATTATGATGGTTATTGTTATCTTTGCAGAACCAAAAGGACCCTGGTGTCCTTGATCGCATGATGAAGAAACTGGACCTCAACGCTGACGGGCAGCTAGATTTCCAAGAATTTCTTAATCTTATTGGTGGCATGGCCATAGCTTGCCATGACTCCTTTACAAGGTCTACCCATTTCCGGAAGTAAATCAGAGGGGCTCTTGGGCCTTGGCCTCCAGACCACCTCTTTCCTTCAAAACAGCCTCCCAATCATCACGTCCTCCTCACATCCTCCACGGACCCTGAGCCCAGAGCGTCCACCACCCCCTGTGCAGGCCAGTCCTGCTGGTAGTTAATAAAGCAATAGCGTTTTTTAAAGCACACACTAAAGAGTCAGTACATTTGTGCCAGGGAGGAAGCAGCGTGGGAGGAATGGAATTAGCATGATGGAAGCAGTTCCCAGAGCTGCACAGTAAATAGTGAAAATACACACTGGGTGTAGATGTAATTATGACTCACGATACCAACAGGATCATTCCAGATTACTCAGACTGATGGAGGATGTCACTTGTCATAACTCACTCAGTGCCCTAATATGGGCACCGTCACAGGCTCTGAAGATACAGTCAGCAAGACAGACAAGGTCCCGCATTCACTGAGCTGACTTTCTAGTGGGGGAAAGACGGTGAATGAGTAAGCAACAAACAAGACGACTAGAATGTGATAAATCCTGTGGAGGAAGGATTACAAGGTGGTGTGTTAGGTTAACGGGGGCTGCGGGAGGGCATTCTTCTGAGATCTCCTGTGTGCTGACATCTGAAGGATGAGATGGAGCAAACCTCAGGAGAAATGGAGGAGGGAGTTTCAGAAGGAACAGCAAGGGCAAAGGTCCTGAGGTAAGAAGGAGCAGGATGCTGGAGGAATGGAAAGGAGGCTAGTGTGGTCAAGGTCTTAATTTTCTAAGCCCTCTGATAAAGCAGCAGGGAAAGTGCCTAGACAGAAGGACTGGAAGGCTGACCCAGGGTTAAATACAGTGGACAAAGAGAAGCATGTTCTGGGGCACAGATCCCTAAGCAGCACAGGTGAAAGTGATTGTTTCTAGAGGCCCTCTGATTCCTTATCCATCTGCATGAGTTTTAACTTCGTAAAAAGCTCTCTAGATCGCAGTTTCTTCCTTCATAAATTAATAGAATGAATTAGACCATTACTGGGACCATTTTTTGTTTGGCTCTGACATTCCAGAATGAAGACCAGTGCCTCAGGCTGGCAAGACTCTTAAGTTTTCAAGTAGAACTGTAACTACTATTTGGATAAGTTCCTTAATTCATTAGCAGCACGGGATAGAATCTGTAGTCCGTGAAAGTCTGCATATGATTCCCTTGGCAGGTGCACCCATATACAAATAAATAATAAAAATAATTAAAAAGTTATTATCCCAAAGAACACTGAGCCAGGGAAGAGATGGAAAAACATCAGGGACCCTAAGGTTACTGGCCCATTTGCTATTCTACCAAGAAATCACTGGCCCTGGCTTTAAGACGTCAGGCTCAGGGAACTAACTGAGAAATCTTTACTTGCTTGGCTCCCTCAAACTTGGAAAGAAGTAAGACCCAATCTGTACCAAGCTTTTAATCCAAGATTCAAATCAACAACTCTCTGAAGTGCCTCCTATTTGCAGTGAGTTTGGGGAGGAAGTGATAAGCTCATAAGGGTTGTTGTATTTAAAGTGCCATTAGTAGGTCCAGTTGGCAAGGCCCAGTGGGCATCTGTATTTGAAGTCTGGAGAGATCTGGCTTGAGAAACAGGAGGGCTTGGGGGCGTGCCCTCAGTTGGAAAGGGGGGCAGTAGCAAGAGGAAGAAGACTCAGCAAAGGAGAGCCTAAGAGGTCAGGGAAGAGGAGCAGAGCTGACAGGGACAAGATCATGGTTAGGAACCCCATCAGACAATCACGGTCTTTCAACTCCAGGCCACGTGCGAAGCCTGCCTCCCATGCCTCACGCTCTGCCTGTGGATCTTGTCCACCCGTCTTCATTTACCTGTAGAGGCCAGTGACCACACATACCTCTCTCCTCAACCCGCCTCTTAGCTCCTGAACTCCGACACTGCCTCCTGGATTTCTCCACGTAAAATAATACCAGTATCTTTCACATACTCAAGGATTGAACAAAGTGTAAGTGGTCTGTGTATCTGGCAGAGGGGAATGAATAAGGCAGAGAAGATTCTTTTTTTTTTTTTTTAAGATTTTATTTATTTATTTGAGAGAGAGAGAGCACATGAGAGGGGGGAGGGTCAGAGGGAGAAGCAGACTCCCTGCCAAGCAGGGAGCCCGATGCGGGACTCGATCCCGGGACTCCAGGATCATGACCTGAGCCGAAGGCAGTCGCTTAACCAACTGAGCCACCCAGGCGCCCAAGGCAGAGAAGATTCTTGTCCTCAAGAAACATTCTCTGGATCTGCATACCCCAAACTGAATTCACCATCCTCCCAAGCCCCCAGCTGGCCCCTCCTCCACTGCCCCCATCTCAGGAAATGGCACCTCCATCCACCTAGCCGCCCTGCCCAGAAACATGGAAGTCACTCGTCACATCCACCCAAACCCTCAAGTTCATCTCCTTCTTCACCAAAATATCCCTCGAACCCACCCCAGGCTTCCCCCGACCCAGGCACCACTACCTCTGTCTGGATACTGCAGCAGCTTCCTCAGTGGCTCCGCTCCTCTCGCCCTGCCCGTCTCCAGACCTTCCTCCTTCCTGAAGCCTCTGATCTGGTTGCTCTCCAGCTTCGCCTTTCAGTGGACTCCCCAGGGCTCTTGGGCATGGAAGGCCAGGCACAGCACCCCCACTTTGCTCACTGTGCACTGGGCCTCCCGGGCTCTGCCTTCATGCATGCACTTACTATGTTCCAGCATCGTGACCTTTAGTTCCCTCAACACGAGGGGGTTCTCTCACCTCCTGGCCCAAGCTCTCTGCCCGGAACTCTGTCCCACCCTCACCACACCCATTCCCAGGTCCGTTTCCACCTACCCTTCCCTTCTCAGCCTACATGGTTTTTTTCTCCAGGAAGCCTCGCAAAACTCCAAGTGGGGATGAAGCGTCCCTCCCACAAACGATCAGGCTCCGTGCTTCCCCTTTCATGGCACTCACACTAATGGGTCTCTACACAGTGCATTTTCCCTGGGCAACCTTCTCCAGACTCATGGCTTTGATCTGTATGCTCATGACTTACATTTCTATATCCCCAGCCCAAATCTATCTCGAGAATTCTCAAGTCCTCTGCTGAACCCAACATCTCTACCTGGCTGTCCCACAGCTTGTTGTCGGTCATGAGAAATTCCATTTCAATTGTTGTAAGCAAAGCAGGAATTTATTGACTCGTGTAACTGAACAGCCAAGGGACAGCTTGGGCTTCAGCACAGCCGTAGGAGATGGTGTCTTTCTCTAAATTCCTGGGCTGTTCCCACCCCTGGCCTGTTTCATGTGCCCACCCAGGCCAATCAATGGGTCTGACGGTATGCAGTGCACTGATCAACGTAGGCTTGGACTGTGTACTTGACCCTTAGAACTGGGGTGGACCCCCACCCAAACTACGAGAACTAAGAGTTGGGAAGAGTGGATCAGACATGTGAGATGGATCCTCCAAAAAACAAGGAGCATGCCCTCATAAGGAACACATGCCTCCAACACAACATGTTTTCAACTGGACTCTACAGTTGACTACTGAACAACACAGGAGTTGGGGCTCTGACCCTCATGCAGTCGAAAATCCACACAGAACTTTTGACTCCCCCCCAAACTTAACTACTAATAGCAAGAACCACAAGAGATTACTCTTTACTACAATATGCAATTTACCAGCCAGGCAACTGCTCAGATGGTGGTATTAGCATTACACGTTTTGTGCAGATACTGGGATACTCCCAACATTTGGGCTCATTGCAATAGCAACCAGAGGCGGCTACAAAACTGCTATGGTACAGTATGTGCTACAGTTAATTTTATACAGTTATGATTTAATATTGCATTTTTATACTCATTTACATTTCTCTTGACTGCTAATGCTGCCACATACAGTCTGTAAGTGTGTGTGTTGAGTTTTGATAAATTTTAACTCTTATATAATAGATTTTTTTAAAAGATTTTATTTATTTATTCATGAGAGAGAGAGAGAGAGAGAGGCAGAGGGAGAAGCAGGCTCCCAAGGAGCAGGAAGCCCGATGCGGGACTCGATCCCAGGACCCTGAGATCATGACCTGAGCCGAAGGCAGACGCTTAACCATCTGAGCCACCCAGGCGCCCTATAATAGATTTTTGTATACATTATGGTAATAAGTAATAAAATAGACTAGTATCTACATATATTTTATGCCTTGTGACATACCTGTTTCTTAATATTTTTGATATTTCAGTTATGCAGTTCATGAGTTTTTTCAAATTGTTGCAGATCTCTAAGAAGTCTTCCAATGTATTTATTGAAAAGAATCAACATGTAAGTGGACCCGTACAGTTCAAACCTGTGTGGTTCAAGGCTCAATTGTATATCCTTCTTCCAGAACCTGATCCTGTTGATTCATTCCCAATTTCAGTGGATTGCACCACCATCCACCCAGCTGTCCAAACCAGGAAACTGGAGATGATCCTAGACTTTCATTCTCACAACTACATCTAGTCATCATTTCTTGGGTTTTACTCTTGCATATGCATCCCGTCCTCTCCACCCTTGTCACTTTATTTCAGACCTTTCTTGTAACTGACTCACTTAACCATCTCCCTATTCCCTCTAAAAAAAAAGAAAAAACTGCTGACTGATGACCATAGAACCGCAAATGTCCGAGGCTAACTGATAACTCTTGGGGAGCCCCCATCATTGAAATCATGTGTTCACTAAGAGCATATTTGTGGTTGTTCCCAAATCTGTTTATATCAGTTGTACTTGTTCTTTGAAAATTGAAATTTAAATAGTCTATAAACCAAAAAATATGGGTACAGAAGGTTGTCTTTATGAAAGCCAAATTGAATTTTCAAAGACTTGATTAGGGAAATTCACTGAAGATCACTATAGTTGATGTAGGTGTATCTGAGACAACCATAAACAAATGAGGGAAAAAACTGGTAAAAATCTAGAAGCATCTTTCACTTAGATTGTCCCACAATTATCTTTAAATTCTCCACTAAAAAAAAGAAAAAGAAAACAACAACAAAAACTAGGGTCGCCTGGGTTGCCCAGTCGGTTAAGCGTCTGACTGTCGGTTTCGGCTCAGGTCATGATCTCATGGTCATGGGATGGAGCCCCATGTAGGGCTCCACACTCAGCAAGGAGTCTGCTTGAAGATTCTCTCCTTCTACTCCTCTCCCCACTCACACCTGCGACACATGTGCATGCCCTCTTTCTCTAAAATAAATATTTCTTTTAAAAAAATCCTAAAAGTCATCATGAATGTGATTTACACAAGAAAGGTAATATAGCAAAATATTGGTAAGCATACATGTTTTAAGTAAATATTTGAAATATTGTTACTTTTATGAATACTCGTTTGAACTGATTTCTTTTAATAAGCCAGCCAATTACTGGTCCCTCCCCTTCCAAAAAGATAGCCTCTACTATTTTGCAATAAACTCTCTTACTCTTCTTCCTGTCCCCAGTTTGACCTCTTCCACTCCTTTCTCCACCCTGTAACCAAAGGGGTTTTAAAGGCGGACTTGATGGTGTCACTCCCATGGTAAAATGGCATTGGTTCCTCTCAACATGCAGCATAGAAACCAGACTCATCTTGGGACACTCCAGAGTCCTCACGGTCCAGGCTCTGCCACCCTCCAGTCTCATTTCCCACTCTCACATGATCACTTTTCCCTAGCCTTGCCAAACACTCCTGAACTGACAGCTAAGTGTGCTGCCTCTGTGCCTTCATAGGTTCTTCTCACTGCCCTGAAAGCCCACCGCCCCCTGTCCACCTCATCCTGCTCATCCCCTAGAGCAGCACAAGTGTGGTCTCCTCCAGGAAGCCTTCCCTCCACCCACCCACCCCCAAGACTGGTTTTAATGTTCTTATTCTATGCTCCCACAGCACTCTGTTCTACCTCTCTCATAGTGCTTATCACCCTGTATTGCAATGGTGCTTTTACTTGTCTGTCTTCCCTGACTTGACTTTGAATTCAAGAACAGGGACCTTGTTAAATGCACCTTGACATCACTAGTACTTAACATGGTGCCCAGCATATACAGTAGCCCCCTTATCCATGGCTTCAGTTACCCGTGGTCAACCAGAAGCAGATGATGCTCCTCTGACCTGTCATCAGAAGGTCAATAGCAGCCCAACCCTGCTAGATTGTGGTGCCTATCACCGCACTTCATCTCATCATGCAGGCATTTTATCATCTCACAACATCACAAGAAGGGTGAGTACAGTACAGTAAGGTATTTCGAGAGATCATCCTCGCATAACTTGTATTACAGTATATTGTTATAATTGCTCTGTTTTATTATTAGTCATTGCTGTTAATATCTTACTATGCCTAGTTTATGAATTAAGCTTTATCAAAGATATGTATGGGGGCACCTGGATGGCTCAGTTGGTTAAGCGTCTGCCTTCAGCTCAGGTCATGATCCCAGGGTCCTGGGATTGAGCCCCACATCGGGCTCCCTGCTCAGCGGGGAGTCTGCTTCTTCCTCTGCTCCTCCTCCTGCTTGTGTTCTCTCTCTCTCAAATAAATTAAATTAAATTAATTAAATTAAAAGATATGTATGTTAGGAAAAAACATAGCATAGTATGGTACTACTCATGGTTTCAGCATCCACTGGGGGTCTTGGAACGTATCCCCAGAGATAAAGGGGGACTACTGTAGTGGATCTGAAAAAATAGATAATGCTATAAAATCAGATTTAGGGCACTGTATCAGTCAAGGTCCCCAGAGAAAACACATGCACACTTAAAGGGTCACGAAGAAAGTTTAATGAAGAAACTATTATAGAGGTGTGGGCAGGGATAAGATAAACAACAAGCAAAGGACCAGGGACTAGCAAAATTAGGACTGTTTGCACCACTAGGCCTGACTGGACAAGGCAAGAGAGCAGTTACTGGAAGCCAGCAAGAGCCACAGGCAAGAGAAAGGGGTCCCTCAGAGATGGTGTGGCCTTAGGTACAGAAATGCAGCCACTGTCAGAACACAGGAGGCAAGAGCGAGCCAAGGGAATAAATACCAATTTCTCTCCCTTCCTACCTTCTGATCTGCTGCCAGTGCCTCTCATAGGACAACCCAGCTGGAAGGCTGAGCAGGACAGAGAAGCACAGAGTGAATCTGGAGGGACAGGGAGAATATCTGGCACATTGTAGAAGGGTGAGATCAGTATTTCCCTACCAGGTAGTTATCCTGCCACAGAAAGAGGCAGAGGACAAAGTACCAACACTAATGCACATAGTTTTTTTTTTTAATACATATTCTTAATTTATTGAAATATTTTTTCCTTTTATTGTGGTTAAATATACATAACATGAAATTTAACATTTTAACCATTTTTAAAGGATTTATTTATTTTTGAGAGAGAGAGAGAGAGTGTGTGTACGCGTGTGATTGGGGGGAGGGGCAGAGGAAGAGAATCTTCAAGCAGACTCCACGCTGAGTGCAGAGCTCAATCTCACAACCCATGAGATCATGACCTGAGCTGAAACCAAGAGTCAGATGCTTAACTGACTGAGCCACCCTGGCATCCCCATTTTAACCATTTTTAAATTCACAGTTGAGAAGCATTAAATACATACATTCACATTACTGTGCAACCATCTCTACCATCCATCTCCAGAACTTTTTCGTCTTCTTCGACTGAAACTCTGTACACATTAAATAATATTTCCTCATTCCCCCCCTTCTCCCATTCCTGGCAACCAACGTTCTACTTTCCATCTCTGTGAATCTGACTACTGCATGTACCTCATATAAGCAAAATCATATAATATTTGTCCTTTTCTAACTGGCTTATTTCACTTAGCATAATGTCCTTAAGTTTCATCCATGTTGGGTGCCTGGGTGGCTCAGTTGGTTAAGCGACTGCCTTCGACTCAGGTCATGATCCTGGAGTCCCGGGATCAAGTCCCACATCAGGCTCCCTGCTCAGCAGGGAGTCTGCTTCTCCCTCTGACCCCCCTCCCTCTCATGCTCTCTGTTTCTCATTCTCTCTCTCGCAAATAAATAAAATCTTAAAAAAAAAAAAAAGTTTCATCCATGTTGTGGGATATGTCAGAACTTCCTTCCTTTTTAGGGCTGAATAATATTCCATTGTATGTGTATAACTCATTTTGTATATCCATTCATCCATCAATGGACACTTGATTGTTTCCACCTTTTGGTTATTGTGAATAGTGCTGCTATGAACATGGGTGTACAAATATCTGCTCAAGCCCCCATTTTCAATATCTTTGGATACATATCCAGAAGTGGAATTGTTGTATTTTTTGGAACCACCATACTATTTTCCATAGCAGTTGCACCATTTTACATGTTCACCAGCAATGCACAAAGGTTCCAATTTCTCCATATCCTCACCAACACTTGTTATTTTTTTGTTTTTTAAGTAATAGTCATCCTAATGGACATGAAGTGATATCTCATTGTTTTGATCTGCATTTCCCTAATAACTAGTGATGTTGCACATATTTTCATGTAATTCTTGGCCATTTATATGTCTTCATTGGAAAAATCTATTTGAGTCTTTTGCCAATTTTTTCAAGCTTTATTGAAGTATAATTAATATAGAAAAACTGTGTATAGTTTATATAATTTGGTGACTTTGCCCATTTTTTAATCAGGTCATTTTTTTGTTATTGAGTTGTAGGAGTTCTTTATATACTGTGAATAATAATCCCTTAGCAAGTGCATGATTTGCAAAATTTCCTGACAATCTGTGGGTTGCGTTTTCACTCTATTGATAATGTCCTTTGATACATAGAAGTTTTTAATTTTGATGAAGTCCAATTTATTTTTTCTTTTATTGCCTGTGATTCTGTTGTCATATCCAAGAAATCATTGCCAAATCCAATGTTGATTCTTTTTTTAATGAAAAAAAAAGAAAAAAGAAGCCAAAATCCATCCCTTTTGATGAAGATTTGGGCCATGATGCTAGCTAGGACTTCTGTTAAGAACGAAGATGGAGGGGAACCTGGGTGGCTCAGTCAGCTAAGCAGCTGCCTTCAGCTCGGGTCATGATCTCAGGGTCCTGGACTCAAGCCCCACATGGGGCTCCCTGGTCCGCAGGGAGCCTGCCTCTCCCTTTCCCCTCACCACCCACTTATGCTTTCTCAAATAAATAAAATCTTTAAAAAAGAAGAAGAATGAAGATTGAGGGGCGCCTGGGTGGCTCAGTCAGTTAATCATCCAGTTAATGATTTCAACTCAGGTCATGATCTCAGGGTTGTGGGATCAAACCCCAAGTTAGGTTCTGTGCTCAGCACGGAGTCTCCTTGTTCCTCTCCCTCTCTCTCTAGCAAATAAATAAAATCTTTAAAAAAAAAAAGAAGAGGAAGAACGAAGATGGAGCAGATACAGCAAGCCCCTTTCCTACTACAAACAATGCTAGATAAAATGGAAACCCCTTCCCCTAAAAAGTCTAAATACTTGGTCAATCAAAAGATAGAAAGAGAAATTGCCAGATTCCAAAAGCAAAGAGGGAACTCAGAGCTGTAACAGTACACCAGAGTTGAGGCCATGTGACCCAGGGCTACAGTAGAGAACAGGAACTGAACCCTTAGCTAAAGGAGACAACTACTAAAGAGTTGCACTGTCCCTGCAGAGACTGGAAAACTCGCCCTACCATCCTAGACAGCACTCAGAATGAACCCCGGGGTCTCTCATCAGAGAGAAATCAGAGCACCGAACCTGTGCTTCCTGAAGCCATGGGGCTCAAACCCACACTGCTCCTTGGTACCAAATCCCCAGGCTAAGAGATTAAAAAGCGCTACAGAGCAGTAAGCACCGTAAAACCCTAGACAAATGCAAACCACCTCATGAAGACGACCCAGCTATTTGGAGGATTTCTACAGAAGATAAATCCTGCTAAAATGGGCTCACAAGCATTACATGCACATGAGGGACCATTAGTTTATGCAACAGAGGAAAGACTTTGCACCCAAGTAATGAGAGAGAGCGAGCAATCTGGACAGGACCTTAACATGAGTATGTTTAAAATGTTCAAATAAATAGGGGTGCCTGGGTGGCTCAGTCAGTTAAGTGTCCTACTTTTGATTTCAGCTCAGGTTTTGATCTCAGGATCTCAGGGTCATGAGTTCAAGCTTTGCATTGGGCTCCACACTGGGTGTGGAGCCTACTTAAAAAAAAAAATGTTCAAATAAACAAAGCAAGAAATAGGACACATAAAACAAGAACAGGAATACATGAAGGGAAAAAAAAGAGCCAAAGAGAGCTTCTATAAATGAAATATATAGCCATGCAAATATATAAAGATGGTGAAGCTGGGCACTCCACCAACAATTCATGGCCCAGCTCCAGTTTTGGGGGAGAGACTCTTTCCCCCCTTGGCTGCACCACCAAGAAGACCTTGGTGCCTCACTGCCCTACCTACCTCACAATGACCCTATTGTACTGCCCATGAACCTGGTGAGAGATGTACTGGGAATTCAGGCAGAAGGACGGTGAGGACCACACCTGTGCTGGGATAGCGATAATTCATGCTTTGTTTCTCTGCCCTCTCTAATCTCCGAAATCTCCCCCAGCTACTGCTGAAAGCATTCCCACAAAACTGCAGGCAAGAAAGAAAACTCTGGGAGGGAAAGGCAAGTCTGCACTGGCTGGGAACTGGGTCCTGAGTGATCCAAGCCCTCTGAGAAAACAGGCTGTGAGGGCAGAGAGAAACAATGATAATCTGGAGCCCGAGCCCCACCTCTCTCATCTGAGAACCTGACCTTCCCAGAGAGAAGTGTTCCAGTTACTACATTCATATTTTATGCCCACAGCAGCTTAGTGTCAACACTATCATTAACCATGATCTGCAGAGCACCAGGGCTTCTGGTAGGAACACAAAACAAAGACAACGACACAGGAATGCTGCAAGTCCAGTCCATAAAGAGATTAACTCTTGGCAGAGGAAGAAAACCAAATGTGAAAGTCGGGGAAGGTGTAAATTAATATCAACCAGGCAGCAGGGGTTGCTTCATAAAATGCCAATTCACCTGCTCCCCATTTCCTCACCACTAAACTTCCTCAACCCCCTCGAAATCTGGATGCTTTCTCCTCCCCATGGCTCAAATTGCTTCCCCCAGGGTCTGATAAATCCTTACTGCATTAGCAAATCCAGTAGCAGCCTCTCCACCTTCACAGTCCTCCACTCACAGCACTGTTGGACCCTGGTGACTGTTTCCATGTCCCTGGAAATCAGCCCCTCCCTGGAGTCTCACCATACCACGCCGTCTGCTTCCCCTGGTCTCAGAACATGCAGAGTCTGGTCTCAGACAACTGTGTGATCTTGAGCAAGTTCTCCAAGTCTCTCCCTCTTTAGCGGGAAAGTAGAGATGACACCACCTACCCTACCTTCTGTAAGACTGGAGGGAAATAGTGAGTGTGAGAGTGCCCTTAAAAAGACAATGCTAAGTGGGGCGCCTGGGTGGCTCAGTCTGTTAAGCAGCTGTCTTGGGCTCAGGTTGTGATCCTGGGATCCTGGGATCGAGCCCTGCATCGGGCTCTGCTTGGTTTGGTCGGAATTTGCTTCTCTCTCTCCCTCTGCCTCCCCCAGACACACACACCTTGGCTTGTCTCTCTCTCTCACTCACTTTCTCCCAAATAAATAAATAAAATCTTTTAAAAAATGAAATACATATATAATCAATATATACCTAAAAAAGTAACTAGAAAATGTTCAAATGTCCCCCAATTATCTCATAAAGGTATTTTACAGTTTGTTTGCACAAATTAGAATAAAATAAGGTCCCCTTAGTGCAACTGATTGATACGTATCTTACAGCTCTTTTACTCTGCAGTCTCTCTCTCCCTTTTCCTCCCTGTCCCTTGCTATTTATTTATTGAAGAAACAAGTTCATTTGTCTTGTAAGATTTCTCATAGTTTTTTGCTAATGTATTCCTCTGTTCATGTTTAATATGCTCCCCTTCTCCTACACTTTCGAAAAATTAGAATCAGATTTGAAGCCTGATCAGACTCAGGTTCGAGTTTTTTGCAAAGAATACTTCAGAGCCGATGTGTGCTTTCATCAGGATTCCCATAGCATCTTTTTGCTTCTCCTTTTGTGAGGTCACTGATGTTCACTGATGCTCACTATCCCAATCCATTATTTCATTAGGAGTTGCAAAATCGAAATAGTTTTATTCTATTCATTTTTAGTTATGATGCTTTTAAAAAGAGAAACTCTTCATCAACTATTTGGTTATCCTAAAGAACAGTTTACATAGGAAGAGCAGGGTAAATCTTGATTCTTTCCCTTTATTTACCAGTTTTCAAAGTAACAGTTGGTTCCCAAGTGTGATACTGTGATTTACAAAGAGAAATATATATTTGATCTTTGTCTCCATTTCTGGCACAGAGCTCCTAAAACTCTTGGAATTAGTCTTTTGTTATGTTAATGAGGTGGCTTTTGGAAAGCACCTGAGGTTGGGGCTGGTTACCAGGGGAACCAACCATGTGACTGAAAGCTGGAACTTTCAGTCCATACCCCTGACCTCCAGGGATGGGACAGTGGCTAGAGATTGAGCTCAGTCACCAATGGCCGATGATTGAATCAATCATGCCTATGTAATGAAACCTCCACAAAAACCCAGAAAGACAGGGTTCAGAGAGCTTCTGGGTTGCTGAACATGTGCAGATGCAGGGAGAGTGACCCTCCCAGAGAGCACGGAAGCTCCCAGCCTCTTCCCACATACTTTGCTGAATGCATTTCTGCCATCTGGCTGTTCCTGATTTATATCCTTTTATAATAAACCAGTAATCTAGTAAGTAAAATGTTCCTCCGAGTTCTGTGAGCCACTCTAGCAAATTAATCGAACCTGGGGAGGGGGCTGTTGGAACTTCCAATCTATAATCAGTTGGTCAGAAGCACAGGTGGCCCCCTGGACTTTCAATTGGCTCTGAAGTTGGGGGATGGGCAGTCTTGTATGAGCCATTAACCTGTGGGTCCCACGCCACCTCCAAGGAGACAGGGTCAGAATTCAGTTAAATTATAGAACACCCAGCTAGTGTCAGAGAATTCCTTGGTGGTATGGGAGGAAAAAAACCCACATATTATAGTTGGTGTCAGAATCATTACCTAGCATTCTCTAAAAGTGAGCAATGAGATCATTTTGTTATTTAGTTCCATTATTAACTCATGGATTTAAGCATATTTATTGTGTTTCAGTTATGTTCTTGATGCTCATAATGTTCCATGTTTAGCCTATGGGAGCTCCTTTGAGTTGGGTCCTAAGCCCTTTTGACATGACTCCAGTAGTCTTTGATAACCTCCTTGCTTTCTGGTATAAGGTGTTCCTGGCTGATCTTGTACATTTCCTGCACCAGACCTTTCTTCAAGTACCCCCTGCTTCCTTTTCTCAACCCCTCTCACTCTTCATTTCCTTTGCCAGCTCTTCTCCCTGTGCTTTAACTGTGGTCAATGCCAGACTCAGTCTCTGACCATCTCCTCTTGTGTCCCTATAATCTCTCCCATCAGTGAAAGTCTAACCAGTAATGCTTCAACTAGCACTTCATGCTGGTCTATATTTTTACATCCCTAACAAGAATAAGCTCTTTAACCTGGTTGGACTTGCACTGCCTCTGCACCTTTGATACTTCTCCCTTCACATGGAATTCAATTTGACATAATTCTACTTAAATTTATTGTCTTCTATGTCCTAAGTGTTGTACCCTTACTGTTGATATTGGTAGTAATAATGGTAATAGCTAGTAACTTATGGAGTACTTATTACATGCCATACACTTAGAGTTTTACATACATTATCTTTTATATTCCTTTAATAATCCTATAATATAAGCTCAGTTGTTTTTTTGTTTTGTTTTGTTTTTTTAAGATTTTATTTATTTGACAGAGAGACACAGTGGGAGAGGGAACACAAGCAGGGGGAGTGGGAGAGGGAGAAGCAGGCTTCCTGCTGAACAGGGAGCCTGATGCAGGGCTCGATCCCATGACCCTGGGATCATGAACTGAGCCGAAGGCAGATACTTAACGACTGAGCCACCCAGGGGCCCCGATATAAGCTCAGTTTTTAACACCTATTTTACAGAGGCAGAAACTAAGGCACAGAGAGAATCAGAACTTTTCCCAAGTCTCACAGCAAATAAGGAAGAGACAAGGCCAGGTTGGCCTGACTCCAGATGATGGTTAATACTACATCAACTTGACTTGGGAAAGGGATGCCCAGAGAGCTGGTAATACATGATTTCTGGGTGTGTCTGTGAGTATATTTTCAGAAGAGATTAGCATTTGAATTGATAGAGTGAGTAAAGCAAATGGTCGTTCCCCATGTGGGGTGGGCATCATCTAATCCACCAAGATCCCAAAGAGAACAAAAAGGCAGAGGAGGGGAGAATTTGTACTCTCTGTTTGAACCGAAACCACGATCTTTTCCTGCCCTTGGACAGCGACACCTGCTTCTTGAGCTTTCAGACTCAGATGGGGATTTACATCATCAGCCCTCCAGATTCTCAGACCTTTGGACTTATATTGAATTATACCACCAGCTTTCCTGGTTCCCCATCTAGCAGACAGCAGGTACTGGGACCACTCGGCCTCCATCACCTCTTGAGCAGATTTCTACAATAAACCTCCTCTTGGTTCTGTTTCTCAGGAGAAACCTACTACTTTCCAAAATCCTATCTTCGCCACTACACCATTCATCCTTTCTCTCCTCTCTGTGTGGCCTAATCCCACATATTTTACAGACTTTAACCTCAGGTCTCATGTCTTCCAAAAGCTCCCACACCCACTCTGATCAGCATGGCTCTCCCTCTCCTCTGAACTCCTGCACCACCAGGAAGCACTTGAGAACACACTGCCAAGCATCTCTGTTCCACTCCAGCTGCAGAGTCTGATTCCCTGCGCCTGGGGTACAGCCCGAGTTTCTACCTTTCTGCAAGCTCCCAGGGGATGCCACTGCTGCTGGTCCATGGACCACACTTTAAGTAGCCAGGGCTTAACAGACATATCCATACACCTTCATCGGGTATATTTTCCAAAATATGATCAATGGTTACCTCTGGATGCTCATCTTTTTCTTTATATTTCTGTTTTCCATTTTTCTTTTTTTTTTAATTTTTTATTGTTATGTTAATCCCCATACATTACATCATTAGTTTTTGATGTAATGTTCCATGATTCATTGTTTGTGCATAACACCCAGTGCTCCATGCAGAACGTGCCCTCTTTAATACCCAACACCAGGCTAACCCATCCTCCCACCCCCCTCCCCTCTAGAACCCTGTTTATTTCTCAGAGTCCATCGTCTCTCATGGTTCATCTCCCCCTCAGATTTCCCCCCTTTCATTCTTCCCCTCCTGCTATCTTCTTTTTTTTTTCTTAACATATATTGCATTATTTGTTTCAGAGGTACAGATCTGTGACTGAACAGTCTTGCACAATTCACAGCGCTCACCATAGCACATACCCTCCCCAATGTCTATCACCCAGCCACCCCATCCCTCCCACCCCCCACTCCAGCAACCCTCAGTTTTTTCCTGAGATTAAGAATTCCTCATATCAGTGAGGTCATATGATACATGTCTTTCTCTGATTGACTTATTTTGCTCAGCATAACACCCTCCAGTTCCATCCACGTCATTGCAAATGGCAAGATCTTATTCCTTTTGATGGCTGCATAATATTCCATTGTATATATATACCACTTCTTCTTCTGTCGATGGACATCTTGGCTCTTTCCACAGTTTGGCTATTGTGAACATTGCTGCTATAAACATCGGGGTGCAAGTACCCCTTCAGATCCCTACATTTGTAGCTTTGGGGTAAATACCCAGTAGTGCAATTATGCTGGATCGTAGGGTAGCTCTATTTTCAACTTTTTGAGGAACCTCCATACTGTTTTCCAGAGTGGTCGCACCAGCTTGCATTCCCACCAACAATGTAGGAGGGTTCCCCTTTCTCTGCATCCCCGCCAACATCTCTAGTTTCCTGACTTGTTCATTTTAGCCATTCTGACTGGTGTGAGGTGGTATCTCACTGAGGTTTTGATTTGGATTTCCCTGATGCCGAGTGATGTTGAGCACTTTTTCATGTGTCTGTTGGCCATTTGGATGTCTTCTTTGGAAAAATGTCTGTTCATGTCTTCTGCCCATTTCTTGATTGGATTATTTGTTCTTTGGGTGTTGAGTTTGATAAGTTCTTTATTGATTTTGGACACTAACCCTTTATCTGATATGTCATTTGCAAATATCTTCTCCCATTCTGTTGGTTGTCTTTTGGTTTTGTTGACTGTTTCTTTTGCTGTACCAAAGCTTTTTATCTTGATGAAGTCCCAATAGTTCATTTTTGCCCTTGCTTCCCTTGCCTTTGGCGATGTTTCTACGAAGAAGTTGCTGTGGCTGAGGTCGAAGAGGTTGCTGCCTGTGCTCTCCTTCAGGATTGTGATGGACTCCTGTCTAACATTTAGGTCTTTCAACCATTTTGAGTCTATTTTGTGTGTGGTGTAAGGAAATGGTCCAGTTTCATTCTTCTGCATGGGGCTGTCCAATTTTCCCAACACCGTTTGTTGAAGAGACTGTCTTTATTCCATTGGACATTCTTTCCTGCTTTGTTGAAGATTAGTTGACCATAGACGTGAGGGTCCATTTCTGGGCTCTCTATTCTGTTCCATTGATCTATGTGTCTGTTTTTGTGCCAGTACCATACTGTCTTGATGATGACAGCTTTGTAATAGAGCTGGAAATCCAGGGGCACCTGGGTGGCTCAGTCATTAAGCATCTGCCTTGGGCTCAGGTCATGATCCCAGGGTCCTGAGATCAAGCCCCGCATCGGGCTCCCTGCTCAGCGGGAAGCCTGCTTCTCCCTCTCCCACTCCCCCTGCTTGTGTTCCCTCTCTCGCTGTGTCTCTCTCTGTCAAATAAATAAATAAAATCTTTAAAAAAAAAAAAATAGAGCTGGAAGTCCAGAATTGTGATGCCACCAGCTTTGCTTTGCTTTTTCAACATTCGTCTGGCTATGTGGGGTCTTTTCTGGTTCCATACAAATTTTAGGATTATTTGTTCCATTTCTTTGAAAAAAGTGGATGGTATTTTGATGGAGATTGCATTGAATGTGTAGATTGCTCGAGGTAGCATTGACATCTTCATAATATTTCTTTTTCCAATGCATGAGCATGGAAAGTTTTTCCATTTTGTTGTGTCTTCCTCAATTTATTTCATGAGTATTTTATAGTTTTCTGAGTACAGATCCTTTGCCTCTTTGGTTAGATGTATTCCTAGGTATCTTATGGTTTTGGGTGCAATTGTAAATGGGATCGACTCCTTAATTTCTCTTTCTTCTGTCTTGTTGTTGGTGTATACGAATGCCACTGATTTCTGTGCATTGATTTTATATCCTGCCACTTTACTGAATTCCTGTATGAGTTCTAGCAGTTTTGGGGTGGAGTCTTTTGGGTTTTCCACATAAAGTATCATATCATCTGCAAACAGTGAGAGTTTGACTTCTTTTTTGCCGATTTGGATGCCTTTTATTTCTTTTTGTTGTCTGATTGCTGTGGCTAGGACTTCTAATACTATGTTGAATAGCAGTGGTGATAGTGGACATCCCTGCCGTGTTCCTGACCTTAGGGGGATAGCTCTCAGTTTTTCCCCATTGAGAATGATATTCGCTGTAGGTTTTTCATAGATGGCTTTTATGATATTGAGGTATGTCCCCTCGATCCCTATACTCTGAAGAGTTTGGATCAAGAAAGGATGCTGTGCTTTGTCAAATGCTTTTTCTGCATCTATTGAGAGGATCATATGATTCTTGTTCTTTCTTTTGTTAATGTATTGTATCACATTGATTGATTTGCAGATGTTGAACCAACCTTGTAGCCCAGGGATAAATCCCACTTGGTCATGGTGAATAATCCTTTTAATGTACTGTTGGATCCTATTGGCTAGTATTTTGGTGAGAATTTTTGCATCCATGTTCATCAAGGATATTGGTCTGTAATTCTCCTTTTTGATGGGGTCTTTGTCTGGTTTGGGGATCAAGGTAATGCTGGCCTCATAAAATGAGTTTGGAAGTTTTCCTTCCATTTCTATTTTTTGGATCTGTTTCAGAAGAATAGGTATTAATTCTTCTTTAACTGTTTGGTAGAATTCCCCTGGGAAGCCATCTGGCCCTGGGCTTTAGTTTGTTGGGAGATTTTTGATGACTGCTTCAATTTCCTTAGTGGTTATAGGTCTGTTCAGGTTTTCTATTTCTTCCTGGTTCAGTTTTGGTAGTTGACACATCTCTAGGAATGCCTCCATTTCTTCCAGGTTATCTAATTTGCTGGCGTAGAGTTGCTCATAATATGTTCTTATAATTGTTCGTATTTCTTTGATGTTGGTTGTGATCTCTCCTCTTTCATTCATGATTTTGTTGATTTGGGTCATTTCTCTTTTTGATAAGTCTGGCCAGGGGGTTATCAATCTTGTTAATTCTTTCAAAGAACCAGCTCCTAGTTTCATTGATCTGTTCTACTGTTCTTTTGGTTTCTATTCCATTGATTTCTGCTCTGATCTTTATTAGTTCTCTTCTCCTGCTGGGTTTAGGCTTTATTTGCTGTTCTTTCTCCAGCTCCTTTAGGTGTAGGGTTGGGTTGTGTATTTGAGACCTTTCTTGTTTCTTGAGAAAGGCTTGTATTGCTATATACTTTCCTCTTAGGACTGCCTTTGCTGCATCCCAAAGATTTTGAACAGTTGTGTTTTCATTTTCATTGGTTTCCATGAATTTTTTAAATTCTTCTTTAATTTCCTGGTTGACCCATTCATTCTTTAGTAGGATGCTCTTTAGCCTCCATGTATTTGAGTTCTTTCCAACTTTCCTCTTGTGATTGAGTTCTAATTTCAATTCATTGTGGTCTGAAAATAGGCAGGGAATTGTACATTGTACTAATGTCCAATTAGTACATTGTACTAATGTCCGTATTGAGTAGGTCCCTGGCAATCGGTACTACCTCTTGTTCTTTTTGTTGAGGTGACTTTTTCCATCTTGTCATTTTTTCAGAGGAGAATAGATGAATGAGAGAACAAAATGCTAACAGGGTAACAACATCACCAGAAAATATACTCTAAACAAATCAGAAAAGACCTGAAGCCGGGGGAAAAGAAAGGGAAAGAAAGAAAAAGATAAAAACAAACAAAAACAGAACAAAACAAAAAAAAACAGAATATGATCAAATATGATCAGGCTGGTGCATAGATCAGTGCCACACACTAGATTTTGGGTGTATTTTGGTCTGTTAGAAGAAAGTGCCTCCCAAAATTTTAAAGAAAGAAAAACTTATATATGTACAAAAATAAGGGTTGATACGATGAAGGGATGGAATATGACTGTAAAGATGAAAATTATAAAAAATTTTATAAAAGAAATTGATAAGTTGTTTGAAAAAAGAAAGAAGATTTTAAAAAAAGGTGGGGGGGAGAGAATGTGATCAGGTAGGAGACTAGAACAAAGCCATGCACTACAGATTTACGGTATATTTTGATCTGTTAGAAGAAAGTGTATCTCAAAATTTTAAAGAGAGAACAACTTGGGCGCCTGGGTGGCTCAGATGGTTGAGCGGCTGCCTTCGGCTCAGTCATGATCCTCGAGTCCCGGGATCGAGTCCCGCATCGGGCTCCCTGCTTGGCGGGGAGTCTGCTTCTCCCTCTGACCCTCCCCCCTCTCATGTGCTCTCTCTCATTCTCTCTCTCTCAAATAAATAAATAAAATCTTTAAAAAATAAATAAATAAATAAATAAAGAGAGAACAACTTATATATATATATATATATATATGCCAAAAATAAGGATAACTACTATGAAGGGATAGAATATGACTCTAAAAATGAAAAATAAAAATGTTTTTTTAAAAAAGGGATTGACAAGATGTTGGTTGAAAAAGGGAAAAAGAAAAATACAAAAAAAAAAGACAATTAAAAAAAATTAACTTTGAAAGACTAAAGAATCATGGGGGAAAAGCCCTGAATTCTATGTGCAGTATTCCCCTAGCGCTGGAGCTCTGCTGTTCTCATTGATCGGTAAACTTGGTCTTGGCTGGCTGTTCTCGCTGATCTTCTGGGGGAGTGGCCTGTTGCCATGGTTCCCAAATGTCTTTGCCGGAGGCGGGATTACCCCGCCCTTGCCGTTCCGGGCTAAGTCATCTGCTAGGGTTTGCTCTCAGGAGCTTTTGTTCCAAGCTCTCCGTACAGCTTTGGAGGAGGACAGTGAAAATGGCGGCCTCCCAATCTCCACCCCGGAGGAGCCGAGACCTCGGGGCCCCGCTCCTCAGTGAGCCTCCAGAGAAAAGCAGTCAATCACTCCCGTCTCCCCTGTCTCTGGCCGCACTCCATGCTCACCTGGCCTGTGACCGAGCGTTTCTGTCTCTGGCCCCCGACCCCGTGTGGAGTCTCCAAGCCCAGCAGATCCCTGCAGTGCGCTCCTGCACCGCTCCTCCCGGGGGAAGAAGGTGAGTCTCCCCGGATCTGCCACTTGTTGGGTCCCTCCTGGAGGAGCAGGGGCCCGACTGTGCCGCGGATCACAGTTTATGGCAACCCCGAGCTGAGAGCCCGCGCCTGGGCTCTGCCTCTGCAGCCGGCTTCCCTGCTCCGTTACCTGGGAGCTCTGCCACACTCAGGCACCCCCGGTCTTTCTGTGACCCCGAGGGTCCTGAGACCACACTGTCCCAGAGGGTTCCACCCCCCGCTTAGCCACCAGAGTGACGTCCCTCAGCGGAGCAGACTTTTAAAAGTTCCGATTTTGTGCTCCGCGGCTCTATCACTTGCCAGAAGCGGTGGATGGAGGCCGCTCCCCCGCCGTCTATCCTCCATATCGCCTCGGATTCACTTCTCCGCACGTCCTACCTTCCAGGAAGTGGTCGCTTTTCTGATGAGAGAGTTGTTGCTCTTCTTTTCTTCGATCTCCTGTTGAGTTCGTAGGTGTTCAGAATGGTCTGATCCCTACCCAGCTGAATTCCTGAGAGGAGACGAAATCCAGGTCTCCTACTCCTCCCTCTGTTTTCCATTTTTCTATCAATGGATACAGATCACTTTTTTCATCAGAAAGACACATATAAGTATTAAACTTTCAACATTCCTCACAGTATTCAAAATAAAGTTCAAGTTTTTTCCCTCAGCACCGGAGACTCTTTGTGATCTGGCCCTTCAAGGATTCCATGTCCTGATCTCCTGTAGCCTCCAAACACATACCATGCCAACATCCCCCATATTCTGCTCAGAAGACACAGTACACCAAGACAAATCTCTGTCCCCAAGGAACCTACAGGATCTGAGGGAGACAGGCAACTGCACAAGCAATTTCTACACCCTGTGAAAAGGGCCAGGAGGTGCGAAGGGAGGCCCGAGGACCAACACTCAGCCCCAGTCTGGGGGGATTCAGGGAGGCGTCATGTTGGAGATGACATCTGACCAGAATCTTGAGGGTGCCTGGCTCTGCAATCAGCCGGTACTTCCACCTTCTGATCCCCCTTCACTGTCTTCCCCCGCAGCCTGTCTCCTCAGGTGCAGCATGAATTCCTCTCAAGCACAGAACTGCTGCCTTCATCCCTGCATTCCCTGAAGCACCTAGCCCTGCAGCTACGTCCTGCTTTCCAAATGCCAGTATGATGCTCTCATCACTGAACTGAGCCTGGCCAGGAAAACCTCTGCAGGCACCAGGCATCCTTCCAGGACCTCAGCCTGACTACCAGCATGTGCAGGAAGCCACGGGGCCCTGTCCAAGGAAGCAGGCTCTGTGCAGCGACAACTGGAAAAGCCAGTGTCTACACACTCTCCCAAGTCACCACGCCAGGGTTAGGTCCAACAATTTGAGACTAATCACAAAGTAGGTCATTTCCACCTGGAATCCCACCAGCACCTTGTTCAGCACCTTTCTTCCCCAACCAGTGTCTCCACCCTGTGTGTGGCAGGCACCTCGGTGATACAGGTGCCCGGCTGCACCCTCCTGCCCACTATCACCACCACCATTCGAATTCAGGCCTGCATCATCATCTTCTGGCTCCCACTCTCCCTGTTCCCAGTTGGCGACTCCAGCTATTGTGGTTTATTGTTCTGCAATTTAAATCTCTAGCCTGGAGTTCAAGCTAGGCCTTCCCCCCACCCAAGCCTTTTTCCAGTTGCACTTACTGTTTCCCCAAATGTGTCCCAACGTTCGCCCCTCTGTAGTTCTGTTCCTCCTACCCCCTGACTGCCCTCCTCTCTCTACGTGTTCCACGTGCCACATCAATGCCCATCAGAGGGGACAGCACCCAACCTTCAAGGCTCACTTCAAACCCTGTGTCTCCCACAAGTTATTCCTAAGGGTCCTAGCCAATAGCGAGCCTACTGTTCTGAATCCTACCGGGTTACGGTCTACACTTGTGCAACACTGGCCATACACAGGACCTCCCATCAGAGCTACTCAGGAACGCTGCTCCTGTTCCTGCCTAGATTCCGGTTATATTCCGAAGCAGCTACAGTCCTCGTTGTTGCTCTACCCAAAGAAAGGCAGAGAGGGGTGGTGGCAAGAGTGAGGCTTCGAGACTAGGCTTAGTGTGGGTTCTGACAGGGCCATAATATGCTCTTAGGTAAGTTATTTAAGTTATTTAATCCTGCCCCTTATTCTACTGGGGCCACGCTGAAAGAAGCACCCACCACAGCGGAGCTACTCGCTCCGCAGCCACCAGAGGGCCCCACAGCACTAGCTGGGAAGCAAGGACACACCCTCTCCCCGCGCAAATCCCCGAGGGCGCCCCACTGCAGTTTCCCCTTGCTTCCCCGGAAACCCCAGAGCTAGCTGCTGGCTGACGCTGACATCAGTTCTGACCAAGTAGCCAGCTTTTCTTTTTCTTTTTTTTAAAGATTTATTTATTTATTTGAGAGAGAGTACGCGTGCGCTCGCGCAGGGAGGGGCAGGAAGAGGGCGAGAGAGAAATTTTAGCAGATTCCTCGCTGAGCTCTGAGCCGGAGGCAGGACTCTATCTCACAACCGCGAGATCACGACGACCCCCGAGATCACGACGACCCCCGAGATCACGACCTGAGCCAGCCCAAACCAAGAGCCGGACTTTCAGCCGACTGTGCCACCCAGGGGCCCCCAAAGCCGCCAGCTTTCCACAAAGGGTTTGACTCACGAGGGCCCCATAGGTCTGAGCCCTCCCCAGCCACATTCCAGTATCACCAATGAACACACAGCCTCTGTGGCTTAACAACTTTTTTTCATACACGCCCCAGAATTTCTGCCTGGAGCACCACTTGCTCTCAAGTGTTAATAAGGGGGAAAGGCCTGCATATGAGACTGGCCAATTATAGCCCATGAGAAGTAGCTCTCCCCCTGCAGAGTTTGCATCCAGCACCAAGCATTCTTGGGGTTCAGACAAGCTGGTGTTCTATTACTTAACTCAGGGTCTTTCTTTCTTCCTCCTTGCAAGAGACCAGGTAAATCAGGGTCTCCCGTGATGAGAAAAATGGAAAAGGAAAGCTAAAATTCCCAGATTTTTCTTTGTCATCCACCCCAACCCATAACACAAGTGGATTCACAAGCTTTTTTTTTTTTTTAGATTTTTTTTTATTTATTTGAGAGAGAGAGAGAGAGAGAAGGGGGGGGCAGAAGGAGAGAGAGAGAGAATCTTAAGCAGACTCTGCGCTGAGCCCAGAGCCTGACTTGGGGCTCGATCTCACGATCTCACGATCATGAGCCTGAGATCACCTGAGCCAAAACCAAGACTCAGATGCCTAACCGACTGTGCCACCCAGGTGCCCGATTCACAAACTTATAACAGATTTTCATTTAGGTTTTGATTGTCTCTTTTGGAGTGTTTACTAAGAGGCTGTAATATCCAGGGGAAAAAATTTTTTTTAAGATTTTATTTATCTTTTTGACAGAGACAGACACAGCGAGAGGGGGAACACAAGCAGGGGGAGTGAGAGAGGGAGAAGCAGGCTTCCCGCGGAGCAGGGAGCCCGATGCGGGGCTCGATCCCAGGACCCCGGGATCATGACCTGAGCCGAAGGCAGACGCTTAACGACTGAGCCACCAGGTGCCCTTCCAGGAAAATATTTTTAAATAGTTATAAGACCTGGAGCACCTGGGTAGCTCAGTGGATTAAGCATCTGCCTTTGGCTCAGGTCATGATCTCAGGGTCCTGGGATCGAGCCCTGTGTCCAGCTCTCTGCTCAACAGGGAGTCTCCTTCTCCCTCTCCCTCTGTGCTTGCTCGCTCTCTCAAATAAATAAAATCTTTTAAAAAATAATAATAATTATAAGACCTTGAGGGGTTGGTTCCTACCATCAGGATGGCTGCACATAAATCACCTCATATAATTCCCATAATAATTACTCCCCAGGACAGGCATTTAAGGAATTTCATAGACGAGGAACAGAGGGCATAAAGACATGCCTGCCCACGGCACAAAGCAACCCTGCAGCAGAGCCGGGATTCCATACAGGCCCGTCCGGCTCCAAGCCATCCTCCGTTTAGTAATAATTATGATTAACATGAGTGTGGCGCTTCCCATGTGCCAGGCACTCAGCTAAGCATTTATATGCATTTTCTCATTTATATTTGCAACATCCCTGTGAGGCAGGTACTAAGATCAAGTCCCTTTTCCAAATGAGAAAACTAAAACTTGGAAAGCTTAGGTGGCTAATGAGAGGCACAGAAAATAGGATTGACCTCAAGTCTGTGCTCTTAACCACCATGTTAAGACCTAGCAAATTGTGCCTTCTACGTCATGTCCTGTCACCCTCCCCTCTGCTCCCCACCATGCTGCAGGCTCACTTCCCCTGCCCACCTTCCAGTCTCTGCACTTGCTTTTCCCTCCACAGGGTAAGCTTCCTCCTAGCCCCTGCTCTGTGTGCAACCCTGGTTCCTCGTCTTCCTCTAAGTCTTCAGTGTACTCTTCCATGACTTTTTTTTCAAGATTTTATTTATTTGTTAGAGAGAGAGAGAGAGCACAAGCAGGGGGAGCGGCAGGCAGAGGGAGAAGCAGGCTCCCCACCGAGCAGGGAGCCTGATGAGGGGCTCCATCCCAGGGTCCTGGCATCATGACCTGAGCTGAAGGCAAACGCTTAACCCACTGAGCCACCCAGGCATCCCTCTTCCCTGACTTTTTACCTAAAACATGTCCTCTTCAATTTTTCTCTCATTCGGACTCTTGCGTTTCCCATCATGGCCCTCGTTACAACCTACCACAATTTTTAGATTAGTTTAGCTTTCTCCTTTACTTGTATTTTGTTTGTCTTTCCCAGTAGAATGTAAGGCCTTGGAAATTTGTCTATCTTGGTCATTGACATAGCCACAGTACCCAGACCATACCAGGTATTGGAAGGTGCTCAGTTAAAAAAAAAGAAGGTGCTCCGTGAATATCTGATAGATTATAATCATTAGAATTTGCAGCTCACCTACAGAAGAAGCAGGTAGTTTCCAACCCCCAACTAAGAGTTCTGTGTTTAAAAGGAAGGAAGGGAGGGAGGAAGATAGGCAAGCTACAGTCCTTCAGCTTTTGCTGCCCCACGAGATAAGTTAGCACAGCAAACATGGCCTCTATGGAACCCTCCGGTGCCCTGGAGGGAAGACTGCTCAAAGGCGTTTGCCCACGAATCACACACTACAGACCTTGAGCCCTGCTTGGCCTCCCTAGAGCTTCTGCTTCAGAGAGGGAGGGACCACACAGAAGCTGGCCGCTGTGCAGAACCCGCTGCCTGCTGGGCAGAGCTGGTGCCTTCATGGTCACTCACTGCTTCATTTTTTTCTGTCACCCCAGAAGATCGGTGTCTCTCCCTATTTTACCCAGGAGACTCAAGTTCACAGTGGTGTGATGACCTGCCCAGAGCCTGGCAGCTGGTAAGGGGGTAGCCACTCACACTCCTTTAACATTCTTTAGTGACTCCCTGTTACCTTCAAAAACAAGCTCGAAGCTCCTTAGAAGAGTATCTCAGGCGCCCCAGGAAAGGCACCTCCTCTCAGGACTGGGGCAATTCCTGGGATAGAAGCACTACTCCACAATTCCATGCTCTGGCACGTGCTTTTCCCCCATCTGCCCCCACACAATCGAAGCCCGACTTGTCTATCCCAAGAAAATAAACAGGTGGGCAAAGATGTTTATTCAAAGGTAGTCCTATTGTATATCATTATATATGGCAGTAAAAAGAAAAACAACTGGTAACAACCTAAATGTTCAAAAACTACGGAAAAGGTTTAATAAATTACATTTCCCTGTTTAGGGTGTCCACACTTGGGGGTTTGTTGTTTTGTTTTGTTTTCTGGATTGCCAGCAACTCGTCTTGGCCAGGCAGCCATACATCTGTGGTTTTGGAGGACCGCGGTGACTCCTCAGGGCTCCTTCACTGACAGATGAAGTGTTCTTTTGCTACAACTATGATTCACACCAGTAACAGTTTCTGGGCAAACAGAATGTGGAGCTAGGCTGCATGCAGTTTCCCTGTGCTACAGGCACAACTTGACACACACGAAGAGACAAAAAGGTGTATGTATCTACCAGACCTGGGCGAACTGTGCCTTGTGAGGCTCCAACAGAGTCTTGGGACGGAAGCTGGTTCACTCGAACATGCCACAGTGCTGCCATGTGAACAGTATAATAGTGTAACTCTTATGTGCGCCACTTAATCTTTCTGAGTGTGCTGCCAAAATTTCTAGCACTCAAAAGAATGCCATTCTATCTGTTAGGGTTATGCTGTAACAAGTAAACCCCCAAATTCCACAGTTTTCTTTTTCACCCACATAACTGTTCCAGCGAAGCTGTGCCTAGTTAGCAGGTGGTTTTCCTCCACTCAGTGATTCAGTAACCCAGGCTCCTTCAGCTGTGATTCTTCCAACCCTAAAGCCTCAGCGTCTAGCAGAGGGAAAGAAAAAATGTGGTAAAGTCACCTCTTAACCAATTTGGTCTGCAAGTGACACATCTTCCAGTTCCATTCAGCGGGTGCCTGGTCAGAGTCCCACCTAAATGCAAGAGGTGCTGGGATCCTAATTCCCGGCCGAGTACTCCTGTCCACTCTGACGGGAAGAGCACACAATTCTGGTGAACAGGCCACCCTCTGGGCTGCAGCTACAAACCCCAAAAAGTTAAGAACCACCGGGTAATGGGTTTTGTGTCCACCCTGAGAAGAGGGACAACTCCCACTGCTGCCTCAGTAGTGGAACAATGTCCCCTGCTCCTAGCATTTAGTGTACTAGAACATACCATAGACCTGGTGGAGAGCTTCAACATTGCCTTCTCTTCGCTCCAGGGACCACACTGAGTCAGGCCTCTGTTCCCATTCCTTGGATGGCTGTTAATCTAAAAAATAAAACTACCAGTTATTTTACCAGCAAATATGGGCTTATTTGGGAATAGCAGAGAATTACAAACTGGGACAAGCAAACGTAGGCAAGTCAGGAGAACAAAGGAGGACTGCTCTTTTATAGAGGAAATTGGAAGTTCACAGGCACTATTATAAACATCAAGTCCATTCAAGTAAACTGGGAATGTGAAGGGTAGTGGCTTTTCATTGGCTGAGTTGTGACAGTCTCTCATTGGCTGGACTGTGCTAGAAAGCCTTCCTCCCTCCGGCCTGGATAGTAAAGTAGTATCCACCTGCAAGGTCCCTCTCTTCCTTTTGGGTCTGCAATTGATGAGCGCTAGGGCATGAGAGCTCCCCCTGCTGGCTTCCTGACTCCACTTTAAACAAGATTTTCTTTTATTGATTTTTCACAGAGCCATCTGTTTCTTTCTGCACAGCTCCCCTTCCCCCTGCTACTCTACCATCCTTGCTGGGCAGCTCTGGCTCAGGCACTGCTGCCTGATCTGATTGGTTGTCACTAGGTAAACAGAGTTGGCTCCACTGTATGCATGTGGTTTACAAGGCATGACTACTTTCTCAAGAAAGAATGGCCTAGGGGGGCCTGGGTGGCTCAGTCGTTAAGCGTCTGCCTTCAGCTCAGGTCATGATTCCAGGGTCCTGGGATCGAGCCCCGCATTGGGCTCCCTGCTCAGCCGGGAGCCTGCTTCTCCCTTTCCCTCTGCCTGCTACTCCCCCTGCTTATGTCCTCTCTCTCTCTCTCTGTCCGATAAATAAACAAAATCTTTAAAAAGAAAAAGAAAGAACGAACTGCCTGGTACAACCTCTTCTAGAGGGAGATTATAATAAGCATGGTAGATACATGGGATTTTATGGACCTACCAGTACGAAATTGTAGAAAGCTGCACAAAGGCAGAGATAGCAGCCATCCTACTGACCATTTTCACCACTGCGTCCTCAGCACTTAACAGGGTTTCAGAAACCCAGTTCCCTCCGTCTTTGGAGCCACAGCTACTAGGACCTGGGGGGTCTCAGAGTCTGGCACCAGCAACCAGGAGAAGAGAGCAGAGAAGCTACAGTGTAGTTGAATAGGGGGGAAAAAAAGAATGAGTGAATGAATGAGCATGTTCTTGACAATATTTAATGACAGAAAATAGTAAAAAGAAAAAAGAGAGAAAAAGAAAGAGAGAAAGAAAAAGAATGAAAGAAAGAAAGAAAAGATAAAAGATAAAGTATTATGGAACAAAAATAGAACACATAATTCTATAATCAGTGTGATCACAATTTAGAAATCTCACATCAAAAGCAAAAAAAAAAATTTATATTTTTGACAAACTTCAGCACTTCCTACCCCTTCACTAAGTAACTACCACCCAACCCACCAATGGATTTACTAGCAGTTGTCACAATGGCTACTGTTTGCCAGTTCCAGCTGATGTCTGACAACTCTTCAGGGAAATGTGGATGTGCTCCCTTGGGGTAGAGAAGGCTTCTGAGTTCTTTCTTCCTATTGCATTGCATCTGGAGCTTTTTCTTTGCTGCCCACTTTTTTGGTGAGCAAGTTTTATGTTCGGGGAGAGGTGGGAGAGACAGCCTGGATCCAGATCCATTGCCTCAACTCATTTTTTCTGAATTTGCTTTAGGGACCAAATTTGAGAATGCCCTCTGGGTTCAATTTTTTAAAATCCCCCTCTGTCCCCCCAAATCCCCAAATTACAAATACGTGCGTGAGTGTAAGCATGTGTGCATACACACACACACATATATAATAGATGTATAAAAAGACTAGAAAACACAGAAATGTTTATCTTTGGTTCATAGGTTTACAAATAATTGTATTTTCTTTTCCATACATTGGTATATTTTCCAAACCTATAATAAGAATACAACCTGTTTTATAATCAGATTTAAAAGTCACAATAAGTGTCATTGTTACTTTTAAAACATCGACCAAACGTTGCCTCCTCCAGGAATTGTTCTGTGACCACTCGGAGTCAACATTCTCCAAGCATCCCCTAGTGTCCTCTACCATTCACTGGGGGCACCGGATTTTAATTGTTTGCTTATCTATCTTCCAACTAGATTGGAAGCTCTTTGAGGGAAGAAACTGAATGCCCAGGGCCTGCCACATATACTGAGCATTCGTAAAGGTTTGTGGATCAAATGAGGAAATCAAGTAAGTAAGAGTATACAAACTCAGGTATTCTCATTCTAACACCAGTTGCATCTTCCCTGGGACTAACGGGATCCAGGATTTTCTCCACTCTTGACTATAACCTGGGGCCTGGGAAAAACTTGGGAAGCATATGGCAAGATTTTTAAGAACTCCCCCCTAAACAGTCACCACCAGGGTTGCAGGAACCCAGCGTGAGTGAGAATTGAAATCCAAATTGGGTTTTCCTAGCAAGAGCCAAGATTAGTTACATGGTAGCACCTGGAGGATTCCCCGACTCTGCTCATTCCTTTAGGATCACTCACTCCACTCCTCCCAGGACCTCCCCTGGGAACAAAAGAAAACCCAGGACTTAGGACTGGGCCCTTTTCCACCAACAGCTGCTAGTAGTTTGCATTTAACCCTAAACAGCAGTTAAAATAAATGGGGGGAGGAGGGAAACACTGTGCATCCACTAGAAACACTTAGGTTTTCTTTAAATTTCTTCCAGAAATTTCTCCTACAGGGCTTCGAGAACCAAACAGGCCAATTACAGGAAAAAGGAGGCTTAGGAACTTTGGTCTTGACTGTGGTCAACCACAACTGAAGCTGCACTGTCCACCACGTGGAGCCATACACACTGAGGGGTCAATCCCTTGTTCAACAAAGGGTTCATGTGGGAGCCGACTAGCCAACAGCACCCTTCATCCCCCCCCCACCCCCGCGGGGCAAGCACAGGCAGGGCTTCTCCCCTAGACCTAAGCGGACGGGCACAGGCCGCGAAGACCCTCTGGACTCACGTCCTGGGCCTAATCTGAGAATACGACACCTTGGCGGTCGTTAGGATTCCACGTGCCCTCCCTCCCTGCGGTACCGTCTAGTCCTAGCCCCATAGGTTACCGAAGAGCCGCCTACATCTGGTTCTGGGCCAGCGCGCCCCGCCCGCAGAACCGCTGGATTCTTTGATTTCCTCGCGCGCTCACTCTCTAAACCAAACCCGAGAGGAAGGGCACGGCCCAGGGTGGGGATGTCCTGAAATATCCGAGAGCTCTCGAGTAGGAAGCGATGTTCACAAGAATGCTCTCGGGCGAGGTGAGAGCGGGTGGAGGTCCGCGCGCTGCGGCACCGCCGGGAGGGTGTGTGCCTGCGCGGGGCGTGGGGGGGGGGGGCAGGAAGAGGAGGGGGGGGGGAGGGGGGGGGGGTGCGCGGCCCGGACACTGGCGCCCAGGCCCCCCGCCCCTCCCTCCCCCCCCCCCCCCCCCTCGCCCCGTACTAAGGCTCCCAGCCCTCTGCGCTCCGCTCACTGGCCGTGCGTCCCAGCCAGCTAATCGTCCCGGCTGCGCCTCAGGTCAAGGTGAGTTCCGCCCGCCGCTCCCCGGCCGCTCCCCAGCCCCGACCGGCGCCCGGGGAAGCCCCCCATCGGCTGCCCGGGCTTCGCGCGGTTGTTCCGGGCGCCGGGGGCTGCTGGGTGTCCACTTCTCAGCGCCCTGGGCCACACCCGGGCGAGGCGGGCAGCGCCCCTGCCCTTGATCCTCGCGGACTGGAGGAGGGGCGCTCGTCCTTTATTCCAGGACCGCGGTGTCGGCGCCCCGGAGCCTCTGCTTTCTCCTCCCTTTCCGTTTCTCCTTACTCCCACTTTTCCTACTTTTCCACTAGTCCCCCGAGTTATCCGAAGCCCCGCTTCTCGCCCCTTCCTGGCTGGCCTGTTTCTCTGTGGGCTCCGGCTGCGGGCTGACCTCCCGCAGATGTGTGTGAGCTGGAGGGCCCGAGCTGGACGGGTTGGAGCTGGCGGACTCCCTTCCTCAAGGGCACTGCTCAGTCCCTCGCCCAGATGCTTCAGGTTGGGCTTCCTGTTGTTTGTGTGTAGGTGTGTTCGTTTTCTTTATAAAGCTTGGCTAGCCCGCGGTGGCGGAGAGGGGAATATAGGACGGGATTTCCCTCCCGAAAGGATTCCCTTCTTGCGATCTTCATTAAACAAGTGGAACTATAAAGAGGGGAAGAGCAGCCTTGACGAAAGACCTCCCAACCCAGATTAACCTGGCCCCGTGCAATGAGACAGAGATAGACTTGCCGTTGGTACCGGGTCACAACTTGAGCTTAGCCAAAGGAATGCGGCTTTCTCGAAGCCTGGACACTGCTTACTGTCCAGCTGGACTCCGGCTAATTGACTCCGCCAAGTTGGGTGCGTGGGGCTGGTGAGGAAAGCCGATTAAAGCTGAGCAGCTACAAGATAGGCAGAGCAGAGCCCTAGGCCAGACCCTGAGATACATCAAGCCCACCCCCCCTTCCCTCCCAAGGGGAGCTGGGAGCATCGTGCAGGGCCTGGCCAGCACAAAGGGCTCCCGGATTCTCCTAGTGCAGGCCCGTGACTCAGCTGTGAGACCATGTGGGTGTGGCCCCAGTGGTTCCAGATACTCTCTGCAGATGGTTCCGACAGAACACTCCCTGAAGGAGAAGGGGAACTGTGCCATCTCAGAGGGCATTTTCCAAGAGGAAGTGAGTCACCGGGACTGGCCAGCTATCTGAAGGAGAGGTTTCTTGACTGAACTGCCGGTGAGGGCAGCAACTGGATTGGCAGGGCCATGGTGAGACGCACCACTGTTTGGGGATTGAGCCGTGTGCCCGCTGGCAGGCTGCCACAGCTTTAGGTGTGAGGTAGCTCTTCCGGCTGATGTTTTTAGCAGTTGCTGCAGGTTTCCACCCCCACACCCCTGCAGCTTGAGTTTCCAAACTGCTGCAGTGGATCTTTATATCCTGCGCTTCAGGTGAGGCCAGGCTCATGGAAACACCCTGACAGTGATCTTTGCCTCCAGCATGCAAGCCAGTTGCAAAGGATAATACCAGAGGCTGGGGCAGAAATGAGTTCATATAACTCATGTGAAATTTCTTCATCAGCCCGGCCCTCACAGATTCCTATCCTGTTTCTATTTAATTATCTCTCCTCGATGGCATATATGCTTTCCTTGACAGCCAGAAGCTACTTTCTTCATCATTGTCCTTGACCCACCATTTGAAGTTTCTTATTTCAGTTCTTCAAGTCTTCTTGAGGGTGCACTGGCCATAAAGTACACTGATTTCTAGGTGATGCTCTTCCCTGGCTTTTCTTGCAAACAGTGTCAGATGGGCCCTTTTCCTCCCGTGTCTGGCCTTTGACCAGTCCCTCAAGCAGCCACCCCAGTGAAGTCAGGCCTTGGGCTGGGTGGGGCTGAGACTGGGTGCCTCCCTGCTTTCCAATGAGAGTTCCAAAAATGTGGCTTTTTTAGAGTACTACCCACTTGGTATGCCCTTGGATACAGCCCAGTATTTCAAAGTTGAGGGAAACAATGGAATCTTTTCAGGGTTATGATGTATAAATTAGCACTCTGAGTGCTGGGAAATCTGGAATGAAGTTTTAGCATCTTTCTTAAGCTTTTCATTTTCCTGGAGACTCAACAATTTAGAAATCTCACATCAAAAGCAAAAAAAAAAATTTTATATTTTTGACAAACTTCAGCACTTCCTACCCCTTCACTAAGTAACTACCACCCAACCCACCGATGGATTTACTAGCAGTTGTCACAATGGCTACTGTTTGCCAGTTCCGGCTGATGTCTGACAACTCTTCAGGGAAATGTGGATGTGCTCCCTTGGGGTAGAGAAGGCTTCTGAGTTCTTTCTTCCTATTGCATTGCATCTGGAGCTTTTTCTTTGCTGCCCACTTTTTTGGTGAGCAAGTTTTATGTTCGGGAAGAGGTGGGAGAGACAGCCTGGATCCAGATCCATTGCCTCAACTCATTTTTTTCTGAATTCTCTTTAGGGATCAAATTCAAAAATACCTTCTGGGTTCAATTAAAAAAAAAAAAAAAAAAGGTTTTTGCTTTTTTCTTTTCAAAATCTCCAAAGCAAAAGGAAGGAAACCTCAAACGCATTTTTAAATAACAGATGTTTTGACTATCCCCCTGCCAATTATTTTCTGGGTGGGCCATAAGAAAACTAGGGTATAGACAAGACACAGAAGAGCAAAGTAAATCAGACCTCTTGCTCTTTAAAAGTGTCCTTTTTGAAATTACGGTCTGAATCTGGGCATGGGTCCAGAGCAAACATCTGGGACTGCTCAAGAGCAGACACTTTTCTAAGGAGGCCTCCTGCTCCCTGCTACTCCCAGGAGAATCAAAATGTACATTATTGTCACTTTCATTCTCACCACTTCATTGAGCAGGCTGTGGGAGGGCAGGGTGCTCAAGGAACCCACAATCTAGTGGGGAAAGAATCAGAAACACAATTAGCTAAAATTCAGGATATATTTTTAAACAGTATGCCATTAGCTGGTGAACTCCCCAAAAGCAAGCACCATGGAGAGAGAGAAAGAGTGTGTGCGAGCATGCGTACCAGCCTCACATCAGGGATGGGCACAGCAGGTGCTCAGGGTAGGAGGACCAGAAATGGAAAACTTAATTCCCACCACTGTGACTAAATTTGTGGAGTCCAAAATTCTTTTCTGTAGGGAAAGCTACACGGAGAAAGACTACAGAGTTCTGAGCCTCCATCTTAAAGACCTCTTACCCAGGCAAGCAGGTAGGGAGGATACACAGACATCGGAATAAAATGACTCAATAAAAAAATGAAAGAACCATGAGGTAGTTAACAGCCTGTGGAGCTCACAGTGAGAACCAAAACACAAGAAAACAGCAGGAGTAAGAAGAGAAAGAGAAGTCATGTTCAGGGTCCGGCCAGACCTGTTTAGCAGGACGCGTTTTTTTCCTGCACTCATGGAATGTGCTTTCCTCTGTACCCTACTGTTCCATTTACAGACAGCCCCTGTGGCCCCCTTCCCCAGCTCTTCCAGCTTCACATCCTTCTGCTGAGGTCTGAACTACAAGGTTTTCAGTCCAGACCTGGGTGGTCACACCTGCACTTCAGGTCCTGCCAAGGGGCTTGTCTGATTTATTCATTCACTCATTTAGCAAATGCTTATCGTGTGGTTCATAGATAGAACAGAATAATTCACAGTTTTTAATCTAGAGGATCTTAAATCTGAGAAAGAGACAGACAGCTGAAAGAGTAAATGGATGGAGTGTTTCAGGTGCAGGACTGGGTTGTCCTGGGTACAGAGAGGATGCTGCCACCTCTCAGCCCCAGGCCCAAGGCACCCCAGCAAAAATGGAGCAGAGCGTGTCGCAGGATTGGAGGGATGGAAGCGCCAGATTCAGGTCCCTGAACTTGCTACTCTAGCTACCAACGGTCAGCCCTGCAGCCTGCCCCACCCAAGAGGGGAGGGCCGCTGACTCGGGGGCAAAGAGCTGCACTTGGGGAACGAGCTCCGTGACTCATCCACTAGCTAAGAGAACAGTTTTAATCACAACTTTTCCCCCTTTTCCTTCATCTTACTTTAAAACCAGTGCACTGGCTCCTCCTTCCAAACAGAATAATTTGCTCATAGCCATGCTCAGTGCTCTCTGGGCACTGGTTCCTGATGAGACTGTGGGCATCTCCTCTGGTTTTCAAAGCCATTCATCTCTAAGAACTCCTGGCTAGTCACTGTTCTGCATTCTTTTTTTTTTTTTTTTAAGATTTTATTTATTTATTTGACGGGGCGGGGCGGGGGGGAACACAAGCAGGGGAAGAGGGAGAGGGAGACACAGGCTCTCCGCGGAGCAGGGAGCGCAATGCGGGGCTCGATCCCAGGACCCCAGGATCATGACCTGAGCTGAAGGCAGACGCTTAACGACTGAGCCACCCAGGTGCCCACTGTTCTGCATTCTTATTTCAAAAGGTCTACCTGACAAATAGGGAGTCAGTTGGCTACTGTACTTACGGCCCATTTCTTAAATAAAACGGTGAGGGGGAGATGGGGGACCCAGTGGGGCAGGCATGTGGCTTCAGAGAGGAATACTTTGTAATGAATGTGGACAAGGAGGGGTAGGACTGGAGTGACCCGAGACCTGAGCGAATGTGGGTTAGACTGGCCTTACTCTCTTGAAGAACATATTCAAGGGTGGCCAAGATCTCCTGCTTACAACTTGTATCTCTTAGAAGTTCCTAAATTAGCCTGTTCTCCCATTATAGGGGTCCTTACCGTGCTGTGTCCCCTTTCTAGTTCTCTGGCTTTGCAGTGCACTTTCCCTCTGCTCTGCTCTGTGCAGAAGGTGACCTGGGTGTCCGGCAGCCAGTACCAATTTTGGCATCTTTGGGAATCGGTGTGAAGTACCCTACCACTCTGAGCTTAGACACAGGTTTTTTCATACTTCTGGTCACTCTTTTCCTGAGTTATTTCAGAACTGGGGTGGGATCCCACATCTTTCTCCCGTAGGTGACTCATTCGGCTCAGTTCTCTTAAATTGCTGGACTTCCAGAACAATCCAGGCAAGGGCAACTCCATCTAAGCGCCATGGGTTAGATGCCATCGACAACCACAGGGGCTGTGTAGGAAGGGAGGGAAAAGGGTGTGGCTCCCCTGGAATTCATCTCACAGTGGACCTTGAAGCATTAATTTGCTGATCTCTCCAAGAGAACTGCCTTTCAGATGAATCATACCAGAGTCTGGCGTGTAACATTCTCTAGAGTAGCACATTCTTTGGCATGCTGGTTCCTGCACTTTTCTGGGGATTAGGGGGTAGAATTTACAATTCGTAAGTATAATTGCTCAATCCCCATGGTCACCAACTAACTCCACCTTCTCCTCTGTAAAAGATATTTAGAAATCTGTAAACACAGATCCGCCGGCAGCAGGAACCAGACCGAAATCATGTTTCTGGTTTCTTTGGGCACTCTTCAGCCAGGGAAGGTGCCAGCCTCTTGGTCAACCTGTGCTCAAAACCTGTTCCTGTGATGTGGGGTTTTGGGGGGCTTATTTTTTTTTTAAGATTTTATTTATATGATAGAATGAGAGAGAGCGCAAGCAGAGGGAGCAGCAGAGGGAGAGGGAGAAGCAGACTCCCCACTAAGTAGGGAGCCCTATTCGGGGCTCCATCTCAGGACCCTGGGATCATGACCTGAGCAGAAGGCAGCCGCTTAACTGACTGAGCCACCCAGGCTCCCCTTTTGGAGCTTTTTTGGTTTTTTGTTGTTGTTTGTTTTTGGAGTGGTATTCTACAGTCTCCATTCAAGCTCACCTGTTTTCTATCCACTAGTGTGATCTTAAGTGATGTCAGCCAAAACTACTCTGTTCTGGCCAAAGCATTCCTTCCAATTAAGCCAGAATCCACTGAGCTCCTATTAAATACCAGGCACTGGGTCTTGATGTGGCATATGCCCCCAGATCATTATACCTGAATATAATGATCTGACATGTTTCCTTTCCCTCCTTTTAAACACTTTCTGATGGAAAGTTCTTGCTCTCCCACTGTGCCCCAGACTCAGAGTGGCTCTTCTGTGCTTCCTGCCAAAAACTAGGTCCCCAAAGGAGTTAGGAATATACTGTTATTTGTTCCTTTTCAAGAAACTAGATAATGAGCTTTGGGTAGCTTTGAGAAACTGCACTTTACTACCAGAGATGCAAATGTCTGTATTGCAAGCAGTAACAAGTTCAGACCTTTAGTAGAGAATACACACCCAGCAGAGAAAATTCACTTGTAAGCAGATTTCTATTTTTCTTTTCTTTTTTTTTTTTTTTAAAGAGAGAGCACATGCATGGCAGCGGGGGTGGGGGCAGGCGCCTTGCAGGGGGAGAGGGAGAGAGAATGCTAAGAAGATACCAGCTGGGGCGCCTGGGTGGCTCAGTCAGTTAAGTGTCTGCCTTCGGCTCAGGTCATGATCCCAGGGTCATGATCCCACATCGGGCTTGCTGCTCAGCGGGAAGCCTGCTTCTCCCTCTCCCTCTGCTGCTCCCCGCAGCTTGTGCTCTCTCTCTCTCCCTCTCTCTCTCTCAAATAAATAAATAAAATCTTTAAAAAGAAATAAAATAAAAAGAAGACTCTGCACTGAGCAGGGCTGGATCTCACGACCCTGAGATCACAACCTGAGCCAAAACCAAGAGTCGGACACTCAGCCAACTGTGCCACCTAGGGGCCCTGTTAGCAGATTTCTAAAAAACTTACACTGAATCAGGTTTCCTAGTTAAGCTTGGAGGGTTGAAGTTTTCAGTATTAACCAGGCTTGACTGTGTGGGTTGTTGGTATTCAGACGTATCTAAGAGTCCCATGTACCAGTGCCAAGAGAAAAGATGAAACCTCTGCTCCTTCAGTAGGTGCTTTGTCAGTTAAAAAGAGGGACACTGACCTTGCTTTTCCAAATGATTAGAGTTTTTATTCCTCATTAGGTGATTTATGCAGAATTAGTGGACAATTAGACAGATTCCTCATTCAGAGCATCAGTACCTGAGGTGCCCATTTCCATCAGCAGGAGGCCCAACACCTGGGATGAACTGGGCCTTAGATTCATTGAACGTTAGAGCGGGAAAGGGTCACATGGATGACCTAATGACTTTCCTTCCAGTTACCCACAGAAGACTGGCAATACGTGTGGCTTAAAAGTTCAGGTAAACTCTTTCTTTACATCTTTTAAAAGGTTTCAACAGACCTCACCAAAATGCCGTCTCAAATGGAACATGCCATGGAAACCATGATGTTCACGTTTCACAAGTTTGCTGGGGATAAAGGCTACTTAACAAAGGAGGACCTGAGAGTACTCATGGAAAAGGAGTTCCCTGGATTTTTGGAAGTAAGTACTGAATGGCCCAGAAAGAACCAGACACGAACCCCAGTGTTTCTAGCCCTGGTGGCTTTTCCTTCCCCTTTTCATCCCTTCCCTGCGGAGGCCACTAGCAGAAAGGTGTCTTTGTTCCTTTGTTTATTAAACATTATTGAGTGCCTACTGTTTGTGAGATATAGGAGGGGAAGCAGAACGTAGAGAAGACACAGTCCCTGCCCTCAAGGAGCTTATGATTTGGAGGTGAAACAAGGCTGCACACATATAACCACAAGATGGCCGTTGAGACAGAGATGGAGAAAAAAGGCCTCTCACTGGAGAGTCATCAACCAGAAAGTGGCAACCTCAGGTCCTAAACCTGGCACTGGAGATGCCACATTCTGGTCATATCCACTCCGAGCAATTTGCATCTCTTCCTAAGTTGCTTCAGATAAAGCCTTTTAAAAAATATGTGTCCTGCTCTAATCTATAAAGAAATGGTGTCGAGCATCTGCTGAATGAGAGCCAAGCATGACTCCAGAAATCACTGCTTTCCGCACGGAAAATGCTATGAGAACACAGGAACACAGCTTGAGTCCCACAGACTGAGGGGCCCGTCAGGACTAGGAAAGGACTCTGCCATCAGCTCAGACACCTCACTCAAGACATTAGGCCACAAGGCACAGTTGTCCTTTTATATGGTAGGCTCTCAAGACATGGTTGTGGTATTTAACCAAAGGGGAAATGTTTCTTGACAAAATTCTGGCGTGAAATGCAAGCCCCTCTCTCCCTGCCATTACTGTGGTCATTTGAAAGGATCGTTACTAGGGCGCCTGGGTGGCTCAGTCAGTTAAGTGGCTGTCTGCGGCTCAGGTTATGATCCGGGGGTCCTGGGATCGAGCCCCACATCAGGCTCTTGCTCAGTGAGAAGGCTGCTTCTCCCTTTGTCTCTGCCTGCAGCTCTGCCTGCTTGTGTTCTCTCTCTGTCAAATAAATAAATAAAATCTAAAAAAAAAGGAAAGGGAAGAAGGAAAGGAAGGAAGGAGGGAAGAGGATCGTTACTGTGAGTGCGGTAGAAAACTGCATTAGCCTCTAACGGGTGAAGGGAGATGGTGGTAAAGGGCTGGGTCCTGTGTCTTGTCATCTGCCTGGTGGTTAGCACATTCGTGAAGCCCCTGCCTCCTGATTCCGTAAAGACGGGGTTTTACAGTACGCTCTGATTTCCATGTCATCACCACCAGTTAAGTAAACAGAGACCAGTAGCCCAGCTGCCGTCTCACAGCTGCACTTAACACAATGCTAGCCCAGAAGGGGGCAGAATACGCTGTTGTTCTGCTTTTGTACATCCTCTGATAACAGCCCAGACCAGGAGTTAGAAGATCTGGCTTTGTCCTAACACTGGGCAGGTGGCTTTGGTTTCTGGGCCTCGGTTCCTGCCCCTGTAAATGAGAGGGCTGGACACGATTACCTCCACACTTCCGCTCTCTGCGATCCTTCCAGGCAAGCATAAAATGTGGGTTTATTATAAGCCTGCCCATCACACAAAGGCATTCTCCGCATACTAAACCCTGCATAAAATGCAAAGCGAGGATGAACATCATGTGAGACCCAGACCCTTTCCCCCTGAAGGTGTTGCAGCATGAGAAACATAAAGGGTGTATGGAGTACGGAGGACCGAACATGGTGGTGTCATTTACTCTAGGCATGGGTCCTAATTCCAGGCACACCCACACCTGCTACTCTGACAGAGCATTGTTTCTAAAGTTGACCCTTGTGTCATCCAAATTGCACTCCTTCTGACCACAGCCAGGAAGCCAGGGGTGAAGCCAGAATTAACTGAAACCCGCCTTAAGTGGACACAGCCCCACAGAGTGAGTCGCAGTTGATGGCTTAGGACGGAGTTTTCAGTCCTCAAGTGGGAAATGCTGCTGCTTTAACCTAGGGGGTCTCTGGGTGCAGGGTGGAAACATCCAGCCCGAGACGCTGAGCGTGAGTTCCCTCACTGGCGTACACAACCAGTAGAAGTATAGAGACTTTCCCTGAACACCTTCACACCTCCAGAGGGCCACATCTCCCTCCCTGGTTGATGGTCTGGCCCCTGTAAGAGCAGCCACGCTTCCCACTTCTAACCATCCTCACTAGGAACAGGAGTGATCTGAAACTTACTCCCTAAATTATCTTATGCCATCTTTTCTTACAGAGTTTCCCTTTTCAAGGATTTGACCACGTTATCAGAAACAAGCACTTGTTAAGAGAATGTAGGCTGACACTGCAAAAAAAAAAAAAAAATGGGGAGCTTAGGGGGGTTCTTAGGCAGAATCCTGTGATTTCGAAAATTGTAGAAACAGCTGATCTAGAAGCAGAGCAGGTCAGAGGTCATGCCAGGTTCACAGTGGCAAATGCAGTGGACTGAGAATTAGGAGGCCTGGTCTAGCTTCTCTGACATGAATCCTCCTCTTCCTTGAAATAGGCAGTTCCTAAGATCCCTATAGTTATATGAAAGGATACCACGGAAACCTCTTTCCGAGCTTAATAATATGAATTTACTGAAATGCTCCCTCAAGGCAGAAAAATACATTTAGGTGACCTCCAAAGATCACTTACAACCTACAACAAGAGTTCAGATAATTGGAAGATTATATTAATGGTTGTCAACAGGGCAAATCAGAGAAGCTTGTCACAGTAACCACTGACCGATATTTCTTGCCTTTGTTCTTTTTTTTAGAATCAAAAAGACCCTCTGGCTGTGGACAAAATAATGAAGGACCTGGACCAGTGCCGAGACGGCAAAGTGGGCTTCCAGAGCTTCTTCTCGCTAATTGCTGGGCTCACCATCGCATGCAATGACTATTTCGTAATACACATGAAGCAGAAGGGAAAGAAGTAGGCAACATGAGCAACACTCCCGCCCACCCAATGAGAGTTCTCCCGAAGGGTCTCTTTAGGAATCTGTCCCACAGCTTCACCCTGTATAAACGATTCCATGAGCAGATCGGGACCCTCAGAAAATGTACAAATAAAATCCAACCCCCATTTGAGAAGCAGAGAAAGTCAGATAAGCTTTTGATTTTTATATTGCTTGTACCCTCTTACCCTCAATAAACAAATTCCTTTTTTAGTTCCTCACTTGAGGTGGAATGTTTGTTCCTTCTTCAGAAATGCTTCGTCCCTGCTTCATTCCCGAAGAGCCTGCGTGCCCTTGGGCAGCCGGCGCACCACAGAGTGGGCAAAACGGGAAAGCGCTCTCCTTTCAGGCTTGGAGTCTGACTTCCCTGATTGATCCGCCCTTGGAGCTGTGTCTAGCTGAAGGACCAAAACTCCAAGGATTAAGAGAAGGCAGTTCTAGAACATATCCTAAATTTACCATTACTGAGCACTGTCTCGTCTAGTTAAGTCAGGGCCTTTCCAACAAGCACTTTGAATGCCTGAGATGTCAGAGTCCAATTTTCATTGCAAAGTTTCGGCAAATTCTCAGGTAAAAATAAGTCCATAAGACAACTGATCAAAAAACAGAGTGTGGTGTGATGCTTCAGTAACAACAACACACTAACATATGTTGAGTTGTCACGAGATGTCATGAATGGATTGAGATGGCAGGAAATAGGCTAGCACAACTTACAGAATGGAGTAGTCCTTTTCTGTTGAAAATGAAGTGCCAGTACTAATGCCTTAAAAAACAGCAAGATGTTTCTCCCAGCCCTGTCTGTGCCTGTTGCAAGCTTCAGCATATGTGCATTATGTGCTATGTATGCTATACCCTGTTCTTATGGAGAGATGATGTATGAATTGGCACATGAAATTGTTCCAATTAAATAGGTCAGTGAAGATGGAAACATTTGTTCTTATGATTGGACACATCAACATAATTCTGGGGAAAGGCTCAGTATGAGGTCGTCCATCCTCACAAGGAAAAGCATGCAAAAGGGGACAGGGTAGTCCAAAACTAGCTTTGGGAAAAAGAAATCTGTAATAAAATCAAGGTCAAAGGTACAGTTCCAGCCATTTTATTTTGTCTCAGCCAAGAAATGAACAAGGTAATACAACTCAGCTTTGCAGCGATGGGATTATATCAGGTTTACAAAGAGGGATTTATTACAAGTCATTAAATGGAGGGAGGGTTGACGAGCTGAAGGCACTGACCCCGGCAATGTCAGGTCACAGAACTGGGCCACCAAGGGGGCTGCTGGCTCAGGAAGCCGTCTGCTGAACTGGGAAGCCCTTGCTGCAGCTGGGCAGCTCCAGAGCCACACAACCCAGATACCAATTTCCCTGCCTCCTTCCACACAGGACTTGGCTCCCCACCCAAGGCTCAAGGAAGTACATCTAATTAGCAGAACCGCAATCACATCGGAGCCCTAACTTCAAGGGAGTCTGGGAAATAAGAGTTTCACATTTTCCAACCTCTGCACATTAGGAGTTGACCAATCCACCATATCTGCCACAGTGATGATTTTTTTTTAATTAAAGATTTTATCCATTTATTTAAGAGAGAGCGCTTGTGCATGAGCAGGGGGGAGGGGCAGAGGGAGAAGCAGGGTCCCCGCTGAGCAGGGAGCTGGTGGAACTCGGGGCCCAGGACCCCGGGATCATGACCTGAGCCGAAGGCAGACACTCAACTGACTGAGCCACCCAGGCGCCCCAACCACAGGGATGATTCTTAATTCCGAAGCAAGTCTTCCAACCTGTAGGTTAAAGAAACCATGGCTCTAAGGAAAGAAGGCTCTAAAAGATAACCTCTGACAGCTACAGGGAATGGAGAAGAAACTGACCCATCACAGTCCAGCAAACTGTCTGTCTGTCTTACAGGAATGTGTATCAGCCCAGATTTACCCCTTTAGTTTACACCACCTGCTTACTGGGACAAATGTGTTTACTGAGTATTATAAAATTGGTGTGCAATTCACAAATGAGCAAGTGAAACTGTAACACAGGGATGTTACTGTGGGCTCAGATGTCCCCAAATCCACAACAAGCTTTCACACTCTAAACCTCGTTACCTGAAAACAGAAAGAGAACTAGCCCAGGAGAGATTTAGGAGTTAGGGCAGAGGAAGTTTCAATTCATGTTCATAGTGGGTATGTAGATTCCAAAAAATTCTAATGCAATGTGTTATTCCTAGAAGATGACCCCAGACTCTGGCATTCAGAATAGTATCCGATGCCAGGCAACCATCTGGGTGTGTGTGTGCATGATGGAGCTGGTAGGGGAAGGGGAGAATAGCACATTTTCCTTAAAGTTAGCCCCATTGCTCAGAACATAGAGTTTTGAGCTAGTACAAAGGAAATAAAAATGGTATTTATGGTTCAGAACCCCACATGACTGTGCATGCCAACATAAACAACAGATCCCACAATCTGACCTACCGAAACAATCATCTAGGCTTCAAGAGTCGCAGTCTAATGGCTCCCAGAGGGCAAAGCTCTGATTATGCCAACAGCCATCAAGAGGAACCTCTGGAAAATTCCACTCATTCTGCTACAAGGCTGAGTTGTAAAAGCAAACCCCGCCCCTCTCCACACCCAGTTATGAAGGAAGAACAGATGGCAGTGTGGAAATGCTGCAGAGCTGACCCTGAAACACATCTCATTTTCTCTCTTGGACCCCATGCCTTTGTCTAAGTCCCCTGAACATGAGTCAATTACCTGTGACTTAGTATTTTTCTACCTAAGTCATCTCCATGGGAGACCAAGGGCAAGTATATAAACCTCTTTCTCAATTTGACCAACTTGATAGTGATTGTTCAAGTATCTTCTCCAGCTCTTAACCTCAGAAGGGCAGTCGTGAATAGTCGTGAATTCATTCATTTGGGAATTATTTACAAAGGCTATCTATAGGAATGATAATGAGCAAAGTTCTGTGGTGGATATAAAGAGGCAGATGCCCACAGTGCCTGCTCAAGATTGCAATCTGGTTGAAAGATAATAGACAAAGCAGACAAAAAAAATTAAATAACACAACAGAGCATTAGCAAGAGTGAGGTATGACGGGCACCCTTGGTCACTGTTGACAGGAAAGTAATTTCTACAGCCTTTGTGGGAAGCAAAGTTGGGAGTGTGCACCAGCACCCTGCAATGTGTTGTTCTTGACCTAACGTCTCTATCCCGGGAGAATTTATCCTAACAAAGTAACAAAAGATCATGACAAAGATCTGTATACAGATACATTTGATGCAGCAATCTTTAGAGTAGCTAAAACCTGAATACAACTTCAAGGTCCAACAATAGGGTTAAATAAGTTAAGTACAGGGATGCCTGGGTGGCTCAGTCAGTTAGGCCTTTGGCTCGGGTTGTGATCCCAGGGCCCTGGGATCAAGTCCTGCATCCGACTCCTTGCTCAGCGGGGAGCCTGCTTCTCCCTCTGCCTGCCACTCCCCCTGCTTGTGCTCTCTCTCTCTCTCTCTCTCTCCGACAAATAAATAAATAAAATTGTTAAAAAACAATAATAATAAATAAATAAATAAGTTAAATATAAATGTACATGGGATGCTATAGAACTCATGAAAACCATGACTTTGAAAAATATTAAACAGATGGGGAAATGTGTATGTAAAGTAAAGCAGTTTGCAAAATTGGTATATAATGGGATTCCTTTCTTATTGTTTTTTTAATTCAATTTTTTTTAAAGATTTTACCCATCTATTTGACAGAAAGAGAGAGAGCACAAGCAGGGGGAGCAGCAGGCAGAGGGAGAAGCACACTCACCGCTGAGCATAGAGCCCAATGTGGGGCTCGATCCCAGGACCCTGGGATCATGACCTGAGCCGAAGGCAGATGCTTAACCGACTGAGCCACCCAGGCGCTCTAGGATTCCTTTCTTTTTAAAATATGTGTGTCTGCACACACACAAAAGACTAAAGGAAATACATCCAGCTGTGTTTTGGTTTCTAAGGTAGGAGTTAGCGGCTAAGGAAACTTGTCTCCAGGAAGAAGTTTATGAGATTATTTTAATTTCCTTTCTATACACTATGTCATCTTAATTCTCTACAATTCTACTTTTGGAGTCTGGAAAACAAAATTCTAGTATTTTTTAAAAGAACTTGTGTATTTATTGAGGGTCTACGAAGATCTGTATGAGCTACTTCTCAAGCATTATCTTATTTAGCCCTCACAGTAACCTTGTTAAGGTGTTATAACGTCCATTTTACAGATGGCAAAACCAAGACTCCAGTAACTACCCCAAAGCCGCACAATAAGTGGCAATGTCAGATGGTGTGTTTCTTTCTTCCCATTCTGCAGCTGTCTCAAGGTGCTATTTGTGTAAATTAAGTATCAAATATGTTACACCATCAAAAGAGTGAGCAATCATTGTGGGTGGGGCAAGATTAGGCAGAGAAGATTACAGGTAATCTAGTCTTTGGAGATTAGAGGATATTAAGATAATAGCTAATGTTAATTGAACTTTTACTATGTTCTAGTGCCTTACAAGTATTAATTCATTCGCTCCTCCCAACAACCAGTGAGGTAGGGACTGTTGATTTCCACTTTGCAGGTGATTTGACCAAGGTATGGAGCTAATAGGTGGTGGAGGCAGAATTTGAACCTAGACCATCTACGGTTTTAGCCACTCTTCCCTGCAGCCTTCTGGGACATACTAATGATGGTACAGAGGAATGTCCAGGACACAGAGTCCCCGGGAGGTTAGAATGGAGTGTATTCATGTGAAAAAGTACATGTAAGTGAGACAGAAAAGTAGGTGATAAATGATTGACAACTGGGAAATAGTAAATGATGTGTGAGGTGTGGTAGGTGAGGTCACTGGATAAAAACGCTAAGAATCTAAGGTTTGGCTTATCTCTACTCCTATAGGAGACAGACCCTCTTGTCTAATAGGGGGTGATCGACAATAAATACGTTCCTGTGGGGGCGCCTTGGTGGCTCAGTCAGTTAAGCACCTGAGCCTTCAGCTCAGGTCATGATCATAGGGTCCTGAGATCGAGTCCCACATTGGGTTCCCTGCTCAGTGGGAACCTATTTCTCCCTCTGCCACTGCCCCCTGCTTGTGTTCCCTGTCTCTCTCTCTCTCTCTCTCTCTGTCAAATAAATAAATAAATAACCTTAAATAAATAAATAAGTTCCTGTGAATGTTCTTCCCACTTTCCTCCAGCACTCACATCCCAATCACGTTCTAGCTTACAAAAGATAAACCAGGGTGGGGTTTTATATTTACCTTTCTAAGAAGCACTGAGAACAGAGAAGAAAGAAAAACCTGACCTCTGGCAAGTCACACCAAAATGAAGAGGGGAGAAAATCAAGATGATAGGGCCACAGGGTCTGAATGAGGAAGATGCCTCCATGGAACACTAATTCTTGTGTCCTACCAAGATTCCTACTTATCCGCAAAATGATATATTCACTCCGACTGCAGCTACCCTGTATATTTTTTACCGCATGAAAGTGAGCAAAGTCTGGAAGCGGTTATGTAAAGTAAAAATGGTGATGTCATTAATGTTTTCTTTAATGCTGTTATGTCATCCTCCCGATAAGATTGACCAGAGGAGAAAAAATCATTTCAGTTAGCTCTCTGGACCACAGAACTTGAACTGCGTAATGCAAAAATCCTATCATGTCACCCAAGCAGCTAATCAATGAGCAGCCCCTGCATTGCGGCTTCTTCCTGCAAAGGCTCAGCCTGTTCCCATCAACCTCTTCTGGGCACGTCCATTAAGGCTCTGATGAGCAGTAACAGCACTTAGCCTCAAGCCTGTTTTTCTAGAAGGAGGAGGAGGAGGATTCAGTTTTGGTCTCTGTAGAGAGGACTCTGTTCTGTCCTACTTCCATTCTGGGTGCGTCAACACACAAAAGGTTTCTTGGCTTTCTTACAAATTTTACAACCTATGAGATAGATATTGATGTGGAGAACGAAGGCAAAAGAAAAAGAATTGAACTTCCTTATAACTGACAGCCCACTGACAAGTACTTGAGACAGGCAGGGTGACCTTCCTCTAGAAACTCAACTGCCTTGATTTAATACTTTGCTAGAGGTAAAAGGCAACCTTAGCTTGACATTAGCCTGACCTCCAGGATCCTATAAGTCTCCTTTTTTTTTTTTTAAGATTTTATTTATTTATTTGACAGAGAGAGACACAGTGAGAGAGGGAACACAAGCAGGGGGAGCAGTAGAGGGAGAAGCAGGCTTCCCGCTGAGCAGGGAGCCCGAGGCGGGGCTCGATCCCAGGACCCTGGGATCAATGACCCGAGCCGAAGGCAGACATTTAATGACTGAGCCACCCAGGCGCCCCTGTGAGTCTCCTTTAACAAATAAAAATCCCTTTGGAAACTTCCTTTATCTCTACCCACCCCCTACCCAGGATATATGTTAGCCGTCATCTAAGCATATGGCCCACCAATACACATCTGAAGGGTCCCATGACTAAGGTTTTACTAGACAGTAGTAAATGACTTCTTCCTAACAATAGCTAGCCCCTCAAGGTCCTGGAAACCTTGTTTCCAAATTCCTTAGACTTAGCCATCCCTACCCCAATCCCACCTTAGAGTATATAATCACCACTCCTCATGACTCCGGGGCAGCTCTTTCAGCCCATGGGCCTGTCCCCGTGCTTGAATAAAACCACCTTTTTGCACTGAAGACGTCTCAAGAATTCTTTCTTGGTCATTTGCTCCCAGACCACAACATTTACACATCAGGTACTATTACTGTTCCCACTTTACAGGTGATTTCCTGTAATGAAATTTCCTTTCAACGGTGTGACTGCAAGCACCACAGGAAGTAGCGAACGACACAGAGAATGTGGTCACTGGTCTGCTCGGAGTTTGCAGTCCAGTGGACCAAGAGCTGTGCATATCAACAATGCATAGGTGACAGCAGGTGAGGCGAAGACTCAGCCTGAGTGCTGAGCGGTAAATGCCACCATCAGTGCTGAGAGTCCGGGGTTTCATGGAGAGAGGAGTCGGGAGAAAAGAACAGAGAGGAAGATCCACTTTGGGCAAGGCAGGGTGGGAAGAGCAGAGAGGAGCAGAAAACGTGGAAAAGGCCAGAACGAACAGAGAAAGACCGGGCCTGGCTGGGATGGGTGTGCTGTCAGATGCGGGAAGGGCAAGGACCACGTCATACCTGGGATGGGGGAAAGCACATAGGTTCGACCAAGGGAGTGACATTTCAGCATAATTAATCCAACACACATGACAGACATGGGAGACACTAGAAAGAGGCCTGCCAATTAAGAGTCTGCTGCTTGCTGGGCAGTCATGAGAAACAACTGATCTCTATATGCTGATCTGTAATGAGCACGAGACATAATGTTAGAGCAAAAAATAAAGTACAGAATAGTGTGCATCTGTCTCTCTGTAAGTATGCCCATTAAACCACCATTTGGGGGAAAATGATAGTGGAGAATACATGCGCATAATTACTTAAATATTTAAGAAACTGATAAAACCGGATGCTTCCCAGAAAAAACAGGATGGTGGGGCAGGGGGAGGGGGGAGCAGGAAGTGGGAAGGAGAATATTTATGTGTCCTTTCATATCATTAGGATATGAATCCATGTACAAAATGAATCCATGTACAAAAAATTTAATAAAATTTTACTTTAAAAAATAATTCATTGTTAAATTCATTGCTTTTTAGATGTTTTTAAGAACTATCCTGTCTTGGGATGCCTGGGTGGCTCAGTTGGTTAAGCAGCTGCCGTCAGCTCAGGTCATGATCCGGGGTCCTGGGATCGAGCCCCACATCGGGTTCCCTGCTCAGCAGAGAGCCTGCTTCTCCCTCTCCCACTCCCCCTGCTTGTGTTCCCTCTCTCGCTGTGTCTCTCTGTCAAATAAATAAATAAAATCTTAAAAAAAAAAGAACTATCCTGTCTTAAGTAAATATGTATTGTTTGAATTTAAGATTTTAACTGCACATTGTAATAAGCCAAGTAAGAGAAGCTGAGATTTGGACTAGAGTACAGGAGATGGGAAGGTAAGAATAGGGTGGAGCAAAATACCCCAGCTCCAGGTCCCTGAGCCTGCGCTTCCTACACTGTGGCTTTTAGGGGGCTGAGGTGAGGAGCAGTGACAGAGCCTACTCAAGTTATGGCATAAGTAGGGAACACTCACTTTACTTGGTGCTGTCCTCTCAAACAGTTTTATATTAAAACAAACAGATCTTCAGTATAAAACATAAGACCTCAAAGAAAATTCTCTCCTACAGGGTATTCCTTTTGGCTGCATTTTTTGGACACCCCCTCCCCCAACATGCCCACACATGCACGCGTGCTCACACACACACACACACACACACACACGTTAACTTCACTCCACAGTCTGCTGCACTCTGAGGGACCAGGTTGAGAAGCCTGCTTTAGGCAGTGGGGCTCTCCCCATGCCATGCAAACAGCCCCATGTGGCAAGTGCCCAGCATCCTCCTCACACCCCTGCCCTTGGACTCCCACCATTTACCCCACCTTCTGGGCTCACTCTCCTAGCAGCCCCCATCCTGCCAACATCTGATCACAGTCTTATTTATGGCCCTATTTCACCTTTAGGACCTGAAGCACATCCGCAGTTTACCTGTAACAATCCTGACTTCTCTCCTTAACACGGATTCCCCCCTAATCTATGCTTTCTCAGACCACCCTGGGAAATCTAGAACCTTCTACACTACTGCAGCCTTCTGGAGAACAGCACTCCCAGCAGGCATTCTCAGGTCTCAAAATGAGGGGGCAGGACACAAAAACAGTTTCTTTTTTTTTTTTTTAAAGATTTTATTTATTTATTTGAGAGAGAGAATGAGAGGGGGGAGGGTCAGAGAGAGAGGCAGACTCCCTGCTGAGCAGGGAGCCCGACATGGGACTCGATCCCGGGACTCCAGGATCATGACCTGAGCCGAAGGCAGTCGCCCAACCAACTGAGCCACCCAGGCGCCCCACAAAAACAGTTTCTTAAAAATGTAATAGGACTCAATGACTGATTAAAAATGGATGGAAAGGGCGCCTGGGTGGCTCAGTTGGTTAAGCGACTGCCTTCGGCTCAGGTCATGATCCTGGAGTCCCTGGATCGAGTCCCGCATCAGGCTCCCTGCTCGGCGGGGAGTCTGCTTCTCCCTCTGACCCTCTCCCCTCTCATGTGCTCTCTCTCAAATAAATAAATAAAATCTTAAAAAAAAAAAATGGATGGAAAATAGAAGTATTAGATGGACCTGCAAGATCATCAAAATCTAGCCCTGAGGGCTGGGGGGTAGGGTGGCAGATTTCCAAAAGAAGACCACCTGTAATGAATCATTCTATGCGAGGACTTGTCTAAATCAGACCCTGACTTGGACCTGACATTAGCCTATAGACTTTGCACATTCCCGCTGGGAGCTGCCGGCAACACTGGGGGTCAGGCGTGTGACCTCCACTGGCATTGGCTTCTTATCCCTGCTCCTCTGGCCTCAAACTCCCAGTCTGGTCCTACTTCTAGCTTCTCAGCACTAACTGCTATCACAGTGGGTCAGGAAGAGGGAGGGTCAAAGGAGCCACCTGACTGGGTGGAACACTACATCGCGGAAGTCTACAAGAGGGCCCTGCCGAGGGCCGCCTGGGTGGCTCAGTCGTTTAAGTGTCTGCCTTCGGCTCAGGTCATGATCCCAGGATCCTGGGATCAAGCCCCGCATCGGGCCTCCTGCTCAGCGGGAAGCCTGCTTCTCCTACTCCCACTCCCCCTGCTTGTGTTCCCTCTCTCACTATGTCTCTCCTCTGTCAAATAAATAAAATCTTAAAAAAAAAAAAAAAGAGGGACCTGCCGAGCACTGGGATGGGGATGCTTGGGAGGTAACTGGTACACCAGAGGATGTGGGGGCTCTGGAGTCAAGCGGACCTACGCTCAAATCCTGCTGGTTACTGTCAACTTCACGATATATTGTTAAGAATAGGTAACATCTATTGCCCGTTGTCTATTGCCCTGCATTTCTGCTGAGCTCTTAACAGGCTTTATCTCATTTAATCCTCACAGAGACACTTTGAGTTAAGTATTCTCAGTGTCCCTACATTAAACACAAAAAAACCGAATGGGTGGAGAAGGGAAGTAATCTGTCCAAGGTCATACAACTCTAAGTGATAGCGCTATTGATTCATATCCAGGTCAGACTCCAAAGTCTATGCCTCTAGTCAAAAAACTAAATTGGGTAAACAGGGAAGAAGTCAGAAAATCAACTTTGAGAATCCAGTCTAGTTATTCTCCTCATTAGAGAGCAATAGTCCCTTCCTGAGAGGCAGTAGCCCAAAATCAGGAGCCAGACTTACTGGGTTCCAATCCTGGCTTTGCTACTTAAAGGTTGTGTGACCTTGAGTAAGTTTGTGCCTCTCTGTGCCTCAGTTTCTCCTATATAAAATGGAGACAATAATAGAACCTGCCTCACAGGTTGCCCAGGGATTAATTTATTGCACCTACAGCACCTAGAACAATGCTTGGTATATGGCTAGCACTTATAATTCATCCTCCAACCAGAAGGTCCCTCCCTACCCTTCAAGCTACATATAGCAATGCTTTGTTGAAAGAGCAAGAGCTTTGGAGCTGGAAAGACTTGGGTTCAAATTCTTCCTTTGCCACCTACTCTGTGGCCTTGGGCAAGCTACTTGACCTCTCTGAGCCTCAGTTTCCTCATCTATAACACAGACCAATTGTACCCACATGGTGGCAATTGTTGGGAAGAATGCAGAAGATAAGTTATACAAGATTTGCATGTTGGTGCTTCTCAGCCACACAAAGAGCCAGAAGCAAGGTTGTTTATTCTAGCAAAACCTTACTCAGAAAGAAAAGTCAGACCTTTGGTATGGAGTTGGTCAAACATTAATTAAAGACTGCCTCTTTAGCTAGGGCTCTACCAAATGGCACTGCATGTTTGTGGCAATAAAACTCTTTGCATCCTGGTTTATCAAGTCACAAAACAAGGACACAACTAGATCTCAGTCATTTTCAGGGCACTTCCTATGGGGAACTTAAGCTTTTAAAATATCACAGGCAAATGAGTATCATAGTTGCAGTTCAAAGCAACCTTGGGGTCGGAAGACCTAGGTTCTCCGGTGGACTCGGGACAGATTACCTAACTTTTCCAGGCTTCTGTTACATTGCTTGAAAACTGGGGAAAACAACATCTAGCCCCAGAGAGTTTTGTAAAGATTAAAGGACATAAAATATAACCTACAGCATTCTTTCCTGCTTTTCTCCTGTCAAAACGGACTAGACATCCCTCTTCCCTTCTAAAGTTAATCCCTCCTCCTGTGCTCTGTTCTCACCTTCTCCCTGCCTTCTAAGAGATTTCCCTCCAGCAGCTATGTACCCTCCTCTATATCTTCTTTCCATCACTCCTTCCAGCTCATTCCACTCATTCCCATCAACATTTATATATGCCTAATTCATCCTCCAACCAGAAGGTCCCTCCCTACCCTTCAAGCTACATATAGCAATGCTTTATTGAAAGAGCAAGAGCTTTGGAGTCGGAAAGACTTGGGTTCAAATTCTTCCTTTGCCACCTATCCTGCTAAAAGAAAAAGTACTCCCTCAAATCTATATCTCACAAACTTCTGGAAAAAATTAATCTCACCTGCTCGCTCCATTTCCTCACCTTTTCTTTCTCAATTCTTTCTGATCCATGTTAGGCCCATACCAGTCCACTGAAAATGTTTTCATCCAAACCACCAAAAATCTCCCTCCAAGAGACAATCTTTAGCCCTTCATTGATCTGACCTTTCAGCAGCATTTACTCTTGTTAGCTACTCCCTCTTTTAAAACATTCTTCTTGGGGCGCCTGGGTGGCCCAGTCAGTTAAGCATCTGACTCTTGGTTTTGACTCAGGTCATGATCTCATGGTCCTGGGACCAAGCCCCATGTAGGGCTCTGCGCTCAGGGGGGCGTCTGCTTGGGATTCTCTCTTTCCCTTTTCCCCTGACCCTTCCCCCACATGCTCACGTGAACCCTTTCTCGCTCTCTCTCTCAAAATAAGTAAATAAATCTTTAAAACATTCTTCCCTTAGGTTCCACAGGTCTCATTCTTCCAATTTTCCTCCTGCCTCTCAGGTTCATTCTCATTCTGCCTTGTTAGCATTTCTTTTTCTTCCTTAAATGTTGGTCTTTCTCAAGGACATTGCCTAGGTCCTCTTCTCTTCCCACATTACCTCTATCCCTGGGTAATCTCATTTACCACACCCCCTCCCCATTCAGGCATCATTAGAAGAGTAACAATTCCACTTGGATGTTCCACAGGCCTCTTGAACTCGGCATTAAACTACAATCACAGGTTTCTGGTCTAGCATGTAAGAAACTTGCAAGTCACCACTTCATTCCAACAAGTGAAAAACTGAACAAACTAAAAACCAACAACCCTTCTTAATATCTATATCCACCAGAGAAGTGAGGTCACAAGGCAAACTGCTGCCCCCACAACTGGAGAGATCAACAAGAGGATACAGAGAACCACAACTGGAGCAGAAACCTCATGAATGTCAAGGTAGGGAAACCTGAAATATACCAAGTGTTGGAGGCTCAGCATGGGTGAGTCTGAGAGAGAAAAAGTCCAAGGAGATTAAGTCCCTGGGAGCCTCTCACAATTCTGAAAGTTTTACCTCCTGAGCTCTACCAGGTTCTCACTTTGGAATTTTTTAGAGAAAAATCCTCAAGTGTTTCCAGCACAGGGAGGAGAAGGGGAACCATTTTGAAATACTCCAAGCATTCTGTTCCTCTTAACAAGGTCTGCCCTCAGGAGAATCTATTAACCAGAGCCTAATCTCTACCAAAAAGAATGAGGAAACACCCAACTCCAGCCCACTCTAGGCATCCTGCCCCATGTAAGGGGTGGGCGGATTGAGAGCCTGCAGGAAGTTCACAGTCTAGAGGCGCAGGCTCACTGAGACTAATTGCAGGCCTACAAAACACTCCTCCTCCCCTCACACCTTACCACTGTGTTATTAAAGGCCTATTTATAGCAGTGCCTTTCACCCAGTACATCATGTCTGGCTACGAAGAAGAAATTAAGAGACATACTAAAAGGCAAAAGAAGAGGGGTGCCTGGGTGACTCAGTCAGTTAAGCATCTGCCTTCAGCCCAAGTCATGATCCCAGGGTCCTGGGATTGAGCCCCATGTCTGGCTCCTTGCTCAGTGGGGAGACTGCTTCTCCCTCTCTCTCTGTCCCCCAGCTCATGCTCTCTCTATCCGAAAAAATTAATAAAATATTTTTTAAAAAAAAGAAGAAAAAGGCAAAAAAAGAAACAGAGCAAGCATCAGAACCAAATTCAGACATGGCAAGGATGTTAGAATTACCAGACTGGGAATTTATTTTTTTAATTTATGTTTTATTATTTTTTTATTTAAATTCAATTAATTAACATACAGTGTATTATTAGTTTCAGAGGTAGAGTTCAGTGATTCATCAGTCTTATATAATACCCAGTGCTCATTACATCCCATGCCCTTAATGTCCATCACCCAGTCACCCCATCCCGCCATGCACCTCCCCTTCAGCAACCCTCAGTTTGTTTCCTATGATTAAGAGTCTCTTCATGGATGGAACTGAGGGTACTTTGCTGAGCGAAATAAGTCAATCAGAGAAAGGCATGTATCATATGACCTCACTGATAGGAGGAATTCTTTTTTTTTTTAAATCTGAATCTTTTTATTGTTATGTTAATCACCATACATTACATCATTAGTTTTAGATGTAGTGTTCCATGATTCATTGTTTGTGCATAACACCCAGTGCTCCATGCAGAACGTGCCCTCTTTAACACCCATCACCAGGCTAACCCATCCCCCCACCCCCCTCCCCTCTAGAACCCTCAGTTTGTTTTTCAGAGTCCATCGTCTCTCATGGTTCATCTGATAGGAGGAATTCTTTTTTTTTTTTTTAAAGATTCTATTCATTCATTCATGAGAGAGAGAGAGAGAGAGAGGCAGAGGCAGAGGGAGAAGCAGGCTCCCCGCGGAGCAGAGAGCCCGACGCGGGTCTCGATCCCAGGACCCTGGGATCATGACCTGAGCTGAAGGCAGACACTTAACCGACTGAGCCACCCAGGTGTCCCTGATAGGAGGAATTCTTAATCTCAGGAAACAAACTGGGGTGCCTGGGTGGCTCAGTCATTAAGCGTCTGCCTTCGGCTCAGGTCGTGATCCCAGGGTCCCGGGATCAAGCCCCGCATCGGGCTCCCTGCTCCGCGGGAAGCCTGCTTCTCCCTCTCTCACTCCCCCTGCTTGTGTTCCCTCTCTCGCTGTGTCTCTCTCTGTCAAATAAATAAATAAAATCTTTAAAAAAAAAAAATCTCAGGAAACAAACTGAGGGTTGCTGGAGTGGTGGGGGGTGGGAGGGATGGGGT
>NC_058406.1:103705165-103750924 GCF_002201575.2 Neomonachus schauinslandi | reverse complement strand
ATGACCTCACTGATATGAGGAATTCTTAATCTCAGGAAATAAACTGAGGGTTGCTGGAGTGGTGGGGGGTGGGAGGGATGGGGTGGCTGGGTGATAGACATTGGGGAGGGTATATGCTATGGTGAGCGCTGTGAAATGTGTAAGACGGTTGAATCACAGACCTGTACCTCTGAAACAAATAATACATTATATGTTAAAAAAAAAAAAGAAGAAGAAGAAGAAGAGGATAGCAGGAAGGGAAGAATGAAGGGGGGAAAATCGGAGGGGGAGACGAACCATGAGAGACTATGGACTCTGAGAAACAAACTGAGGGTTCTAGAGGGGAGGGCAGTGGGGGGATGGGTTAGCCTAGTAATGGGTATTAAGGAGGGCACATTCTGCATGGAGCACTGGGTATTATATGCAAACAATGAATCATGGAACACTACATCAAAAACTAATGATGTAATGTATGGTGATTAACATAACATAATAATAATAATAAAAAGAGTCTCTTATGTTTTGTCTCCCTCTCTGATTTTGTCTTGTTTTATTTTTCCCTCCCTTCCCCTATGATCCTCTATTTTGTTTCCTAAATTCCACATATGTTTCTTAAATTCCACATATGTATGAACTCACATATGAGTGAGTTCATACAATAACTGTCCTTCTCTGATTGACTTATTTCACTTAGCATAATACTCTCTAGTTCCATCCACATTTTTGCAAATGACAACGTTTCATTTTTGATGGCTGAATAGTATTCCATTGTGTGTGTGTGTGTGTGTGTGTGTGTGTGAGAGAGAGAGAGAGAGATCTTCTTTATCCATTCATCTGTTGATGGACATCAGACTGGGAATTTAAAGCAACTGTGATTAGTATGCTAAGGGCTCTAATGGATAAAATAGACAGCATGCAAGAACAGATGGGCAATGTAAGCAGAGAGATGGAAATTCTAAGAAAGAACCCAAGAGAAATGCTAGAGATCAAAAAACCTATAATAACAGAAATTAAAAATCCTCTGATGGGCTTAATAGTAGTCTAGACACAGCTAAGGAAAGAATCTCTGAGCTTAAGGACAAGGATCACATTCAAATTCTCCTCAGAAACCATGCAAGGAGGAAGAGAATGGAGTGAAATATTTAAAGTGTTCAGAGAAAAAAAAACACCATCCTAGGATTTTGTACCCAGTGAAATTACCCTTCAAAAGTGTAGGAGAGGGGCACCTGGGTGGCTCAGTTATTAAGCGTCTGCCTTCAGCTCAGGTCATGATCCCAGGGTCCTGGGATTGAGCCCCCACATCGGGCTCCCTGCTCCAAGGGAAGCCTGCTTCTCCCTCTCCCATTCCCCCTGCTTGTGTTCCTGCTCTCGCTGTGTCTCTGTCAAATAAATAAATAAAATCTTTAAAAAAAAAAAAAGAAGTGTAGGAGAAATAAAGAGTTCTCAAAAACTGAGGAAATTTGTTGCCAATAGACCAGTCTTGCCAGAAATGTTAAAAGAAGTTCTTTAGAGGGAATGAAAAGTATGTATGTCAGAAATGTGGATCTACATAAATAAAGGAAGAGCTTCTGAAAAGGAATAAGTAAAAGTAAAATTAAAACTTTCATTTTACTTATTCTTAGTTGATCTAACAGATAATAAGTTGCTCAGAATAACAATAGTAATAATGTGGGGCACCTGGGTGGCTCAGTAGGTTAAGTGTCTGCCTTCGGTTCAGGTCATGACCCCAGGGCCCTGGGATCGAGCCCCATGTTGGGCTCCCTGCTCAGTGGAGAGCCTGCTTCTCCCTCTCCCTCTGCCACTCCCCCTGCTTGTGCTTGCATGTGTACTCTCTCTCTGTCAAATAAATAAATAAAATCTTTTTAAAAAATAGTAATAATGTATTGAATTATGTAGCAGGAAGAATATCAGTAAGGACATAGTTGAACTCAACAACGCCAACAATCAACTGGATATACTTGATATCTATAGACCACTTCATCCCACAACAACAGATTAAACATTCTTCTCAAGCTCACAGGAAGCATTCACCAAAACAGACCACATTTGGGGCCATAAAAAAAACACCTTAACAAATGTAAAAGAATAGAAATCATACAGTGTCTACTCTCAGACCACAGTTGAATTAAACTAGATACCAAAAACAGAAAGAAAGCTGGAAAATCCCCAAATACTTGGAGATTAAACAACATACTTTTAACTAACACATGTGTCAAAGAAGAAATCTGAAGCAGAATCTTAAAGTATTTTCAACTAAATGAAGATAAAAAGACAACTTATTAAAATTTTTGGAATGCAGTGAAAGCAATGCTTAGAGGGAAATTTATGGCATTAAATGCATATATTTAAAAAGAAGAAAGATCTAAAATCAATCACCTAAGTTTTCCAAACTGAGGTTGGCAGAATGGCTCCTGCAAAGAAGGGTGTCAAGAAGAGGGGCCATCCTGCCATCAATGAGCCAGTGACCAGAGAACACACCATTAACATTTACAAGCTCATGCATGGAATGGGTTTCAAGAAGCATGCCCCTTGGGCACTCAAAGAGATCTAGAAATTTTCCATGAAGGAGATGGGAACTCCAGATGTGCGCATTGACACCAGGCTCAACAAAGCTGTCTGGGCCAAAGGAATAAAGAATATCCCAGGGGCGCCTGGGTGGCTCAGTTGGTTAAGCGACTGCCTTCGGCTCAGGTCATGATCCTGGAGTAGTCCCGGGATCGAGTCCCACGTCGGGCTCCCTGCTCAGCAGGGAGTCTGCTTCTCCCTCTGACCCTCCTCCCTCTCATGCTCTCTGTCTCTCATGGTCTCTCTCGCAAATAAAAAAAAAAAAAAAAAAAAGAATATCCCATACCATATCCATGTGTGGTTGTCCAGAAAAAGGACGAGGATGAAGATTCACCAAACAAGCTCTATCAGTGGTTACCTATGTACCTGCCACCACTTTCAAAAATCTACAGTTAATGTGGATGAGAACTAACCATGATTGTCAAATAAAGTTATAAAACTGAAAAAAATTTAAAAAGAAAAAATAAATCAAATCAATCATCTAAGCTTTCACTTTAGGAAACTAACAAAAAGAAAAGCAAACCTGAGGTAAGCAAAAGAAAAGAAATAATAAGAATTAGAGCAGAAAGCAATAAAACTGAAAACAGTACATCAATCAAAAAAGCAAATGAAACCAAAAGCTAGTTCTTTGATAATACCAATAAAATAAAAAGGAGAGGTAATACAAATTACTAATATCAAAAATGAAATGGGGACCTCACTACAGATCCTAATCATCAAAAGGATAATAAAAGAATACTATAAGGAACTCTATGCCCACAAATTTGATAACCTAGATGAAATGGACCAATTCCTTGAAAGACACAATCTGCCAAAACTCACACAAGAAGAGAGATAGACAATCTGAGTAGGCCTATATCTGTTAATGAAATTGAATCAGTAACTCATAAGCTTCCAAAACAGAAAGCAATAGGCCCAGATGAATTCTACCAAACATTTTTTTTTCTACCAAACATTTAAGGAGAAATTATACCAGTTCTATATAATCTCTTTCAGAAGATAGAAGCAGAACAAATACTTCCTAACCCATTCCATGAAGCCAGTATTACCCTAATACCAAAACCAGATAAAGTCATTACAAAAAAAGAAAAAAAACACAGATCAATATCTCTCATGAACATAGATGCAAAAATCCTCAACAATATATTAGCAAATCAAATCCAACGATGTATGAAAAGAAATGTATATCTTGACCAAGTGAGATTTATCCCACATATTCAAGGCTGATTCAACATTTGAAAATCAATTAATATCATCCATCAAATCAGTAGGCTAACAAAGAAAAATCACACAATCTTATCAATAAATGCAAAAAAAAAAAAAAAAAACCATTTGACAAGGGGTGCCTGGGTGGCTCAGTCGGTTAAGCATCTACCTTTGGCTCAGGTCATGATCCCAGGGTCCTGGGATTGGGCCCCGTATCAGGCTCTCTGCTCAGCAGGAATCTGCTTCTCCCTTTGCCTGCGGCTCCCCCTGCTTGTGTTCTCTCTCATTCTCTGTCAAATAAATAAATAAAATCTTTAAAAAAAAAAAAAAAAGAATACCTACCAAAAAGTTGCAGCTGACATCATGCTTAATGGTGAGAAACTAGAAGCTTTCCCACTGAGATCAGGAAAAAGGAAAGATGTCCCCTCTCACACTGCTTTTCAACATCATATTGGAATAGATAATGCAATAAGACATGATAAGGAAATAAACAGTATACAGACTGGAAAGAAAGAAAAGTGTGTTCACAGATAACACAATCATCTATGTAGAAAATTCTAAAGAAGTGACCAAAAACCTCCTAGAACTAATAAGTGATTATAGCAAGGTTGCCAGATACAAGTTTAATATACAAAAGTCAATTGATTTCCTATATACCAGCAATAAACAAGAGAAATTTCAAATTAAAAATACTTGTTATAATAGCATCACCCAAAAATGAAATACTTAGGTACAAATCTATCAAGATATGTATAAGATCTACATGAGTAAAGCTACAAAACTCTGATGTGAGAAATCAAAGAAGAACTAAATAAATGGAGAGATGTTCCACATTTATGAATAAGAAGACTGAATATTATCAAGATGGCAGTTCTGTGTAGATTCAATGCAATCCCAGTCAAAATCCCAACAAGTTGTTTTGTGGATAGCAACAAACTGATTTGAAAGTTTATGTGGAGAGACAGACTCAGAATAATCAACACAATACTGAAGGAAAAGAACAAGGTTGGAGGACTGACACTACTCAACCTCAAGACTAAAAATACAGTAATCAAAAGTAATCAAAATTTTACAATAATCAAAGTTTGTTCTTACTGGTGAAAGAACAGACAGATAGATCAGTGGAAAAGAAAAGACAGCCCAGAAATAGACTCATGGAAATATAGTCAACTGATCTTAACAAAGGAGCAAAGGCAACAAAATGAAGTAAAGACGGTCTCTTTAACAAACAGCGCTGCAACAACTGAACATCTGTCTGCACAAAAATGAATCTAGACACAGACCCTACACCTTTCACAAAAATCAACTCAAAATGGATCACAGACCTAAATGTAAAATGCAAAACCATAAAACTCCTAGAAGACAACATAGGAGAAAATCTAGGTGAACCTTAAGTTTAGCAGTGACTTTTTAGATACAACACCAAAGCATGATCCATGAAAGGAAAAATTGATAGGCCAGACTTTATTAAAATTAAAATTTTCTGCTTGGTGAAGAGACACTGTCAAGAAAAGGAAAAGCCAAGCCACACACTGGGGGAAAATATCTATAAAAGACATATCTGATAAAGGACTGTTATCCAAAATATAAAAAGAACTTTTAAAACTCAACAATAAGAAAACGAACAAGCCATTAAAAAATGAGCTAAAGGGGAACCTGGGTGACTCAGTCGGTTAAACCTCTGCGTTCAGCTCAGGTCATGATCCCAGGGTCCTGGATGGAGCCCCATGTCAGGCTCTCTGCTCAGCTGGAAGCAGCCTGCCTGCCCACTCTGCCTGCTTGTGTGCTCTCTCTCTCTCTCTCTCTGCCAAATAAATAAATAAATAAAAATCTTAAAAAAAAAAAAAAAGCTAAAGACATTAACAATTATCTCACCAAAGAAAATGTAGAGATGGCAAATAAGCATATGAAAAGACGTTCCTGGGTGGCTCAGTCAGCTGAGCAGCCAACTCCTGGTTTGGGCTCAGGTCCTGATTTAATGGGTCCTGGGATGGAGCCCCACATCAGATTCTGCACTCAGTGGGGAGTCTGCTTGAAGAAATATTCTCTCCCTCTGCCCCTCCCCCCACTCACTTGTGCTCTCTCTCCCTCTCTCTAAAATAAACAGATAAATCTTTCAGAGGGAAGAAAAAAAGAAAAGACACTCCACCTCATATGTCATCAGGGAGATGCAAATTAAAACAACAATGAAATAGCACTACACAGCTGTTAGAATTGCCAAAATCCAGAAGACAGGATATGGAGCAACAGGAACTCTTCATTCATTGCTGGTGGGAATGAAAAATGTTACAGCCACTTTGGAAGACAGTTTGGGGACTTCTTACAAAATTAAGCATACTCTTTTTTTTAAATAAAGATTTTATTTATTTATTTGACAGAGAGAAAGCACAAGAGCAGGGGGAGTGGCAGGGGTATAAGCAGGCATCTGGCCGAGCAGGGAGCCTGATGCGGGGCTCAATCCTAGGACCCAGAGATCATGACCCGAGGTGAAGGCAGACGCTCAACCGAGCCACCCAAGCGCCCCTAAAATTAAGCATACCCTTACCATACAATCCAGCAATCATACTCCTTGGTATTTCCCCAGAGGAGTTGAAAAAACTTAAGTCCGTATGTTAATAGCAGCTTTATTCATAATTGCCCAAACTTAGAAGCAACCAAGATGTTCTTCAGTGTATAAATGGATAAATAAACTGTGGTACATTCAAACAACGGAATATTATTCAGCTCTAAAAAGAAATGAGCTGCCAAGCCATTAAAAGACACAGGGAAAACCTAAATGCATATTAATTAGTGAAAGAAGCCAGTCTGGGGGTGCGTGGGTGGCTCAGTCATTAGGCGTCTGCCTTCGGCTCAGGTCATGATCCCAGGGTCCCAGGATCGAGCCCCACATCGGGCTCCCTGCTTAGCGGGAAGCCTGCTTCTCCCTCTCCCACTCCCTCTGCTTGTGTTCCCTCTCTCGCTGTCTCTCTCTGTCAAATAAATAAAATCTTAAAAAAAAAAAAAAAGAAGAAGCCAGTCTGAAAAGGTTACATGATGTATGATTCCAATTATATGACAAACTGGAAAAGGCAAATCTATGGAGACAGCAAAGAGATTGGTGGTAGCCAGGAATTAGGAAATATGGAGGAATGAATAAGTAGGCAGTGCACAAGGGATTTTTAGGGCAGTGAAACTACTCTGTATGATACTAGAATGGTGGATACAAGTCATTATACGTATGTTCAAACCCATAGAACGTACAAGACCAAGAGTAAACTGTAATATAATCTATGGACTCTGGGTGATAAAGATGCGTCAGTGTAGGTTCAGCACGTGTAACAAATGTACCCTCCGGTGGGGGATGTTGATAACGGGGGAGGCTGCACATATGTGGGGGTGTGGAGGTGGGGGCATAGGGGGAAATCTCTGTACTTTCCACTCAGTTTCATCTAAAAATGCTCCAAATAGTCAAATCTATTTAAAAAAACAAAAAAACTATGTTCATCATCTCGCCCCCCACCCCCAACACAAATTACAAAGCTGACCTTTTCAGGGTTCTTGGTTTCAAACAATAAAATTCACTCAGGCTTATTCAAGCAGAAAGGAAATTTTATTAAAATAACTGAACTGGGGCACCTGGGTGGCTCAGTTGGGTAAGCGTCTGCCTTCAGCTCAGGTCATGATCACGGTGGGGAGTCTGCTTCTCCCTCTGCCTGCCGCTCCTCCTGCTTGGTGCTCCCTCTCTCTCTCTGTCATATAAATAAAAATAAAAATAACTCTGAACTCATCTGTCTACTTCAGTTTTGCCCCAATCTAATCCACCCTTTCCATTCAGCCAAAATGAGCATTCTAAAACGCATTCTTTTTTTTTTTTTTTTTGAAAGATTTTATTTATTTATTTGAGACAGAGAGAATGAGAGACAGAGAGCATGAGAGGGAGGAGGGTCAGAGGGAGAAGCAGACTCCCTGCCGAGCAGGGAGCCCGATGCGGGACTCGATCCCAGGACTCCAGGATCATGACCTGAGCCGAAGGCAGTCGCTTAACCAACTGAGCCACCCAGGCACCCTCCAAAACGCATTCTTAAAAACCCTGCAATAGGACGCCTGGGGGGCTCAGTTGGTTAAGCGACTGCCTTCGGCTCAGATCATGATCCTGGAGTCCCGGGATCGAGTCCCACGTTGGGTTCCCTGCTCAGCGGGGAGTCTGCTTCTCCCTCTGACCCTCTTCCCTCACATGCTCTCTGTCTCTCATTCTCTCTTTCTCAAATAAATAAATAAAATCTTAAAAAAAAAAAACCAAACCCTGCAATAGATCCCATTTGTTCTTAGGACAACGTTTAGACCTCTGGGAGCTGCTGTCGGCGCTGTGCCACACCCCATGGCCCACCCTGAATATCAGCTCCAGACTGCTCCCATGCACACCATGGCTTCCAGAGGCTCTGTCTCTCAGCCCGCCCGAGGCCATTCTCTGAGGAGCCCGGGACAGATCAGAAGTGGAAGGAACTAAGGTTCCCAGGTGCAACCGCCAACCAATGAGGGATGAGAGTGCTGGATAAATGCCCCGCCTTCCGGACCAGTGTGACAACTCAGAGGCCTGTCCCCACACTCTCAGGCATCTCCGGTGGCACTGAGCTTCAGCTGCCCAGAGCAGCACCCTGCTGGTTAACACTTTCTTCCCTTCCGCTTATTTCCCCATTCTTTCGTTGTGCTTTCTGTAACCAACTTCCAAATAAACTACTTCTACTTGCCTTGGTTTCTGCTTTTGGGGTACCCTAACATAAGACAGTCCCCTTACATGGCTTATAACCCTTTCATCGTCAGGCCTCTGCTTCCTTTTCCAACATTAGCCTTTGCCATTTCCCAGTTTGTACTCTGTTCTCAAGGGGCCAACAACTTCTTCTAGTTCTCCTCTAGGCCCTTGCACACACTATCTTTCTCCTCTTAGAACACTCTGTCTCCTACTCTTCATCAGACTAACTCCTATTCAACCCTGATATATCTGCTTAAACATCACTTCCTCCAGGAAGCCTTCCTGAATTTCCAAGCTCAGGTTTTATATTCTTTCCATTGTTTCCAAGGCATCCTGTTCTCCCCCAAACACGTACTTGTCATATCATTTTGAAAAGTTTCCTTAATTCTCTCCTGCCACCAGTACTCTATGTTTCAGGAGAGCAGAGACCATGTCTTTCTTGTTCATCATTGCACCAGAACAATCTAGCACAGTCCCAGGCCCAAAGTGAAACTTTATGAATAGGCCTGGCACATGAGAGGTGCCAAAAAAATGTTTGTGGAAATGAAAAAGAAAGAAGAACCAAAACGGTACTCAAAACAAGGTGTAGCGTAACTTGGCTAAACTGATGGGACACAGTCCAGAAAGGGGGCATGAGTGATGGCGTTTGACTTCCTCTGGCTTGAGTCACTCTGTGGAACACAGAATGGTCCAACCTCCAACTCCAGAAATCATGGGGACAGCTCTCAATAAAAAGGATACAAACTACCTAGGTCTCGATAGTGTCACTGTCAAAATAATTCATAATCCATGAACTGACTTAGAGTTAGCCTGAATAATTTGGCAGTAAGCCCACCAAGTCTAATAACAAATTTCTATAATTTGGCAACAGTACAGACAGGCCGTATCAGGGCAGGCTCACTGTTGAGTCAATAGCACAATAAAGTCCAGTCCTGTCCTGCAGCTCTCCTCCAAGTGGTGACAGGGACTGGCAGCCAGCAAGGCAGAGAAGGTGTGGTCCTTGTTCCAGTGTTGTAGAGATGATTGATCCCTCCTCTGCTGAGAACTAGTCACACATGCCCACCAGGCTGCAGGGGTGCGGGGCGGGGGGGGGCCTTGCTACCAGAGCTCCTGGCTGGGCATCTGCTTTCCAGCACTGCTCTACACCATGCGAGGGGCACACGCGTCTCTGGGGGCCAGCTGGCAGCCTCTGCCACATTGCCATAAGTGACATTTTAGGAAACGGAAGTGATCTGACAAGCCCTGGGATTTCCTTACCAATACAGCTACAATAGCTTCATCACATCAAATGGAGACAGAGTCAAAGATGGACATTGCTCGCCTCCAACAGGCACCTTTGCAATATTCTCTGCCCTCGCTGGTTTCCCTGCCTTCAAATTCAGCCTGCTCCACCCTCAACCTCCACTTCCAATTGATCATACGTTTGCTTTCAGAATAACTGCTCTAAATTCAAACCTGCCCCACCAATGACCCCCAGCGCCTTTAGGGTGAAGGGTCCATTCCAAAGCGTGACATGAGAGGCCCCCCAGGTTCTGGCTTTGGCCTCCCCTCCAACTTCATGTCCTGACGCTCCCTCTCCTGCTCTGTGGTCCAAACTACCTGCAGTTTCACACGGCACCAGGCCACCTCATGCCTTCATGCCTGCACACAGGCCATGCCCCTATCTGGAATGCCCTCTCCCCTTCTCTTGGGGAGCCCCTGTGCTGTCCTTCCAGGTCCAGCTCAAGTGTCTCTTCCTCCGTGAAGACTTCTTTGAATTCACTTCCCCCACAACCACAGTTAACATTTGTCCTTTGAGCCCCCACTCATCTTTGCACATACATTGATCATCACACTTGTCACACAACAATACACTTACTTGTTTATACGTCTGTCTGACCTATTCTATTAGGCCAGTCTTTTCATCACTGTGCTTTCAGAGGCTGACATAATATCCAATATGTCCTAGGAACTCAAAAATATGTTTGATGAATGAATTAATGGATGTAGATACATGCAAAGGAATCATAAGTCATGCAGAGTGAATCTTGAGAGGTGACCTTTTGTTGCTTATGGAAGCCAATGGAGAAAGTTAACATCTCCAATCCAATAAATATGCCTCTGGGGCCTCTCATTCCAATGCAGCTTGTGACTAGAAAATTCATGACCAACTTCATTCTGATTTCAGATTGGGCTTGGGAGTCAAAACAGTATTTTCTCATTTCTGCTGATCCTTTTACACATGGTCATAAGTTTAAACCGAATATGCAAAACTAACTCAGACACCCAGATGGAACAGCCAGCAGGAGCAATCAATACAGAGAATGCACACCCAGTCTAAATAATTTGCCATGGATGAAGATGAATTCAAATTTTAAATTTTTTAATCTCTTCTTTATAACAAGAACCAGATAAAAACTGGTAAGCCGGTTTTATTAAAAAACTTTTAGAAAAAAAGCTGAATAGTCACGCTTTTTCTCAATTAAAATGCCAATGCTGATACCAAAAATAAAAGTTTTCTAAGTATCAGAAGATAATGAATTACTATAACTTTTCCTAGTCTGACTATTTAATCTTTTATCTAAATCCTATGTCAAATTTTGATGCTTGAGTTTAACTATATATTTGCAGTCCCATCCTTCATGGCTCAGACCTGCCAATTTTATTAACCAGGAAGATGCTAGGAAATAACATCAACTGAGATATAATATGTATCAGGTACTATGTTGGATGCTTTATATATATAATCTTTTTAAATCTCCCTAACAACCTCATAAGGAAGTGCACTAGACCCTGGTTGGGTTTTAGGCTGCCCAGCATCTACCCCAGGCATACATTTGAGGAATCCCCTGTCCCACGAGTCTTGCTGGAAGCAGTCTACCTCCCTCTATAAAGGCTGGAAAGCCAGGTACTCACTTTCCAAGACCCCCCTTGCAACTGGAAGTTAGCAAGGGGCCCTGGGCCAGACTGTCAGACAGACTGATCCAGACTTGAATCAGAAGTTAGTGACCCAGAAAGGCAGGAACTATAAAGAATCTCTGCTAATTAGATTCTTACCTATGTCCACATGGAATAGGGAACCCACTGAAGGGAAGATATGAGGGACAAAGAAGCCATAGACCAACACTAACAGTATAAGGAATCCAAGAACTGTGGAGTGCAGTGGTTTCTTCTAATGTCACTGGTCAGAATAAAGAAAAAATAATAAGCTCAAATTCTTGCATTTTACCCTTACAACATGGACTAAAATCCAAGACTTTATATAACTTAAAAAATAAAGCTCTCTTATGTATATTTTCCCATGATTAAAAAAAAAAAAAAAACCTCAAAAGTTTGATTATGGGGCACCTGGATGACACAGGCTGTTGGGTGTCGGACTCTTGGCTTCGTCTCAGGTCATGATCTTGGAATCAAGGAACTGAGCCCTGCCTCAGGCTCCATGCTCAGCACAGAGTCTGCTTGGGATTCTCCCTCCCTCTCCCTCTGCCCCTCCTGCTCAAGCTCTCTCTCTCAAATAAATAAATCTTGAAAAAAGAAAAAGGTTTGATTCTGTGGGTCACCAGATTAAATGTTGAACTGACAGTCTCACGGTATGTTTTGTGCGAGATTTAGAAAGAATTGAACCCTGAGTACTGGAATTGGGAAATGTGCCAGCATTTGGCTGACTCAGAGCACTCAGAAACCTCACTCTGAGTCTTCCTCATCAGCCACTCCCTTCTTGTCCAATGAGATGCTTTCAGCCCATGATCCTGCACCCAGAGGGAGGCACATTGCAAGGGTCAAGCCAGGTCATCACCCACTCCACCCACAATGACGCTCACTGTCTCTGAGCCTCTAACTAGAGTAGAGATCTCAGATGCCCTAAAGAGCCAATTATAAGCTCAGTCTCCTGAGCAGCCTGTGAAACAGGCTTTGTCCTTGTTCCAGTGTTGTAGAGATGATTGATCCTAAATATCAAGAGGAAAGAGGGATGCTGCCACAGAATGAGGCTGGGAACAGGCTGACTGGATCCAGAAGATCCTTGGGGTAACTCCCAGTAGGGGTGAGAGCATTTTAATTATACAAAGTTTAGTTGCATTAGGTTGTGTGGGAGGAATTTTTTCTTTTGAAAGTATAAATATGGGAAAAAGGAATTAGGAAAATGTTAGACCACCAAAGGGATGGACTCCAGCAGTTGTTTGGTTTGGTTTGGCTCCCCAGCATCCAGATTTCTTTCTCATGTTTGGAAATTCCCCAGTCTTAAAAGTTTTGGTGGATTGGAAGAACTCACCTCTCCTATAGAAGCTGAAATACTACACACTTGCTTCCCCAGACTCCTTCACTGCTAGGGAATAGCAGATGACCTAAATTCTGTAAGCAGACACACCTTACCCCCATTGAATTAGAAATTAGTGATGCTAAACAGCACAGACCCGTAGAGAATCCACCGTATCAGCAGGCAGAAGGCAGCAATGCTGAGCTCCCATGAGTTAGGGGTGCCAACTAGCAGCCAGCATCCAACCACTGGACATTGTTATGTCCACCAGACCATGGTGTGACATACGTGAGCTTCGATCCTGGCAGCTGCCTGACCTGCCTTGTTTGTACACATTTTCCTTTCTTGAGATGTGGTAAGCTATCCAATACCTTTCTAGTAAATTCTTTTCTGCTTAAGTGTACGAGTAAACCTGTAGTTGGTTTGTCATGATACACCAAGATCTCTGATGCAGATGATTATTACCTCATGGAAACCAAAACTTTAGAGAGGTTAAAATGACCCCCAAAATGAGACAGAACCAAGGAGTGGCAGGGCTCCATCCCTCTCGTCCATTTGTTTTCCATCCCAGCACACAGCAATATCCAGAACTGGAATGTTTCCCTCTGTGAAGAAAAACTGTTCAAATCAAAGATGCTGTTGCATTAACGTGGAGAAAAATCGTTCACAACATTTTACTGGGAGATTAGGAAAAAATCATTTTTTGTCCAGGAATGTTTCCTAAATTCTGCTTATCAGAATCCACAAGAGTGGAAAGCATTGGAATGTTATACTTCCATCCTTTTCAAAACGCGATGTTTTGAAAGCTACGAAAAAGTCAAAGTGATGTGGTTTGAAGGTTGGGGTTCAGAGCTGAGGGCCAAGCAAAACGGTGGTTTTCCTGAAGCCCGGGGACAGGACCCATGGGCAGAAAGGGCTGCTGACCAGGGATTGTGAGGATTAGACACTTTGGAATTGGGGAAGTTTCCAAAAGGACTTTCATATGCTAAAGAAGACACACAGGATCCCGGAGGCCTGGCTATTGTCAAGCTAAGGTTGTTTTTCCCTCTAGCAAAGCATTAATTATTAAGACAGTTGGGAGGAATGATATCCTGGAGGAAGGTCATACTCTGCCTGCCTCAAGTATTTGTCAATGGGCTGCAGGTTATAAGGCAATTTAATTTTATCACATTTCTTTTGCCTTTGCTCCCCACATCAAAAGGACAGCATCTTTTTCCTCCTGCTATAAACCAGAAACTGTCTTTTGAATAATTAATTGACTAAAGGGACATAACTCCAGGGAGGCTCAGGTTCCTGTCTATCATTAAACAATTGTGGGAGGTGCACAAACTCCAAATCCACAAGGTCAGCCCTTTCACAAAAACTGGGAGTTGGCTGGGTGACTGTTTTTGAAATAACAACACCCAGCCTCTTCCTCCCAAAAATCTCTGGACTAGTCACGTCTTGCACAGAGTGGGCACCCAATAAATACTGAATGAATGAAGACATCTTCGTCATTCCTATGTTAAGAGTTCAGGGGTGCTTGGGTGGCACAGTCTGTTAAGTGTCTGACTCCTGGTTTCGGCTCAGGTCGTGATCTCAGGGTTGTGAGATCGAACCCCACGCCCTGCCCCTCTACCCCTCCCACTCATGCTCTCTCTAAAATAAATAAGTCTTAAAAAAAAAAAAAAAGAGGGCACCTAGGTGGCTCAGTCAGTTGAGCGTCTGCCTTTGGCTCAGGTCATGATCCCAGGGTCCTGGAATCGAATCCCTCCTCGTGCTCCCTGCTCAGCAGGGAGTCTGCTTCTCCCTCTCCCTGTGCCCTTCCCTTCTGCTCTCTCTCTCGCTCTCTCTCAAATAAATAAATAAAAAGCAAAAATCTTTAAAAAAAAAGAAAAGGTGTTCAAAGCCATCTAATTTGGAGTTCAGATCCTGTAGAGAGCAAATGGAGTCCCTCCGGTCAAGCAGGGGCCTGCGACAAGCAGTGACGTGAGCAGTTCAGGTACCACAGCTAGGAGATAGCACCGGACCCACATCAGCTGACTCCCCAGAAATGATAAGGAGCAGAACCAGAGGAGGTCTGCAGAGACCCAAAACTGATGAAATCCCTTCAAAAAGGGGAGGGTTTTGGCTGCAAACTGTCAGACTCTTCAGACCTTCACCCCTCTATGTCTGACCACGTTAAAAAGGCAACTGCTGCCGAAGGCTCTGCCAGATTGATCTCTGAACAGAACCGAGATCCTTCGCTGCTTGAACATCAGAAGCAGCGAGTTCGGAGAGCTGACCCGGACCAGACCGAGGCCTTATCTCAACTGTGCGCCCACAGATCGACTTCACGTTTAGTTCCTTAACTGCCTGCACCCTTCTGTCAGCTTGTTTGTTGTGTGGCTTGTCTTCTCTCCTGCTCCATGTGCTGTGTAAGAAGCCAGGTTTAATCCCATGGTGAATGGTCATTGAGTTTGGAATCCTGAGCCCGCTTTATCATTGCGATTTACCTTTGCTTTGTGAGTGAATAAAGCCGACGTTGTGGAAAGACGCAAATCCTGTGTGCGCCTTCATAGTGCTCATGACAGATCCAAGTACATGAAGGATCTGAAAATCAGAAATTCTTTTCCTTTCTTTTTTTGTATTTTTGTTTTTGTCTTCTTTCATTTCTTTTGTTAATGCCCAAATTCCATTCCCTGATGTTGTTAGTGCTGAAGAAGATGAACTGGGTGCAAATAAGGCATGACCAACAGGGCCAGACTTTCTAAAGTATGCCTACAAAAGCAGAGAGCTCCAGGGACAAGGATGAAAAGCTCTGGCCCAGAAGGGAGGCTGTTTTCAGCCATTGCTGATGGTTCTCAGAGAACACATACTAATAGAATTAGACATACTATTTTCTTATCCCTGAGCTAAAAGAAAGGCAAGAGCCAGCATTCTCAGTGTCCAAGGTTCCCCTCTACCTACTAGTGGGGTGGGGGATAATTTATATCAGATAAATATTTTCATCCTGTCCAGGATCAATATTCAGTGACTCTGAAGACAAACCTACGACCTACTCTGCACCACAAGCTCCCACCCCTGCTTCTTATCCACCCCCACCCCCTTTCTTTTAGTTAAAAAAACAAAACAAAACAAAAACCAACTTTCTGGAGGCACAGTGTAGGCAGAATAATACCTTCCTCCCCTGCACCCACAGGCCCTCATCCTAATCCTTGGAACCTTTGAATCCTATGCTGCAAGAGACTTTGCAGATAGGATTAAGATAAAGGGCCTCAAAATGGGGAGATTATCCCAGATTGTCCGTGTGGGCCCAATCTTATCACATTAGTCCTTAAAAGCAGAGAAACTTCCCTGGCACTAGAGAGCTGAGAAAGGAGAAGACTGGCGGGAGGAGGAGGTTCAATTCCTACAACAGCAAGGAATTAAATTCCGCCAATAACCTGAATGAGCAAGAGACCTGGACCTCCCCCAGAGCCTCTAGAGAGGAACACGGCCTGTGCACACCTGGATGTTCGCCCCGGGAGACCAGGTCAGACTTCTGACCTACAGAACTGTAAGATAATAAGTTTGTGTTGTTTAAGCGTCTCCATTTGTGGTAATTTGTTATGGCCCCAATACAGTACTAACACAAGATGTAAGCCTCCACTTGAGAGTTATTCAAGTTCCCTTTAGGAACAAGTATGTGGACACGCCAAGGGAAGTGAGCCTGCTTTTGTTGTTGCTTCTGCTGGTTTTGTCATTTGTTTCCCTGACCAAGTATAAAGTCTCTGTGACTGCTAGCATCTTCTTTCCTGTGTGACACTCCTCCAGAGTGAGTGGGCCATTGAGCCATGGCTGTGGGCAGGGCCATGTCTGAGCTAATAATGAATGGCACGGCCGTTTCTCCTCCACGAATCACAGATTGTTGGAGCTGGTTAGGGGCCCTGAGATCATCTAGTCCAATCTTATTTTATAGTTGGAAACCAATGCCCAGAGAGTTAAAATGACTTCCCAGGAACACACACAAAAAAACATTGATGTTCAGCCCCTATCCCCAGAGATTCTGATTCAATTGTTCTGGGGTAGGGCCTAAGTATTATTTTTAAAAGCCGTCCTTTCTAATGGGCCTTTGAATTTTGGCCTGCTCTCAGCACAGACTGAATTCTACTTAAAGGTCCAGACTCATGATAATTCATTTTCAATCTAACAAAGAGACCAATACCCGTTTTATTACTGGTTATGATAGCCTTTCACTCAATGCAAAGCAAAAGCAAAGTATTCCATGGGATTTCCACATGTTCTTCCCTAAAAGTTCTCTTTTTTCTCTGTGCTTGTTTCCCTTTGGAGAGAGAACCTTTTGCCACTTAGAATTGCTGCCAGGTGACTCCATTTCCTGCCCCAGGTCCTATGCTGTCAGTGTTTCCTTTTCCTCTCTGTGCCTCCAGGAACTGAAGTCTCTCCCCAAACCTCAGTCCCAACAGTTAATGGACCTCGACTTGGTGCTGCCGTCCTGCCTTCCAGAACCTCATTCGGCCTGAGGTGGACACCTTCCATCCTGTGTTCATGCCGAGCTGAGGTTGTTGGCTCCTCCAAAGCAGCAGTCGTGCACAGATTTATTAAATTTAAACATCCAGTATTTCTAGCGTAAATCTCCATATTCTAGTTATTAATCAAGCAAAATTCAGCCATCACTTCTCAGAGTGCCTTCACAAATTAATTAAATGCTCTTAAATATTTGAAAACCGACTTTGTATATAATTTTCTTTTTAAGTTTTCTTCTGAGTTAAGACCTTCCATTGGGCTCTCAAGTCACATTAGTGTCATAATGCCAATTCATCGGATCCCGCACACGTTATGGAATTATATTGTAAACTTTTACACTATTGCATGACTTGGGTTGACTGAATTTTTTTTTTTAAGATTTTATTTATTTATTTGACAGAGAGAGAGAACACAAGTAGGCAGAGTGGCAGGCAGAGAGAGAGGGAGAAGCAGGCTCCCCACTGAGCAGGGAGCCCGATGTGGGGCTCGATCCCAGGACCCTGGGATCATGACCCGAGCTGAAGGCAGATGCTTAATGACTGAGCCACCAGGCGCCCTGGGTTGACTGAATTTTGTGTTCCTCTCATCTTTTCCTTGCTTGGCAAGGCCATAACTCACACACTTTTAAATAGCCCCCTTTGTATTCTACATGGCTTTCCTGGTTTTGCTTGGCTCACAACTTTTAGGCCCTGTGCTAATGACTCCCCACTCGATGTTAATACTGCCCAACACCAGTGCCTTGTCTCTTCCCCAGTTTCTGACCTCCCTGGGCCTGTCCTAACATCTCTACGTGGACCAAGTTCCAATGCTGAGACCCGACCTCTACACTGTTACTCTTGTCTTTTCCCCTTCCTGAATACCCCCCACCCCCCGCTACCCATCCTTCAAGGCTCAACTCAAATCCTACCTTCCTTTACCACAGCCCATAGGGATTTCTCTCTTCTCCACATACATATCGCCCACCGCTGCCAATAATCATTTTATATTACCTTGTGCATCATATTATTGCTAGTAGTTTTTCCTGTTTTTTGTTTTCCCTCACCTATATTAGAAACTCTTAGAAGGCAAGAGCTGTGTTTTAGAGGGTTTATATCCCGGCTTATGGCCTAGCATGGTGCCTTGGGCATGACAGCAACTCAGTAAGATGATTGAGAGGTTAGGTGATTGAGGAGTTGACTTTCATTAGCATGTGATTCCTAGAGAGCATGTCTAATTCTGCTCCTGCCCAGTATACTACGGGTAGTCACTGGTGACTGAGCAATATTAATCCAGACTAACCACTGGAGACTATGGCACATTCCATCAGCATGTAACTCTGCTTCTCAGTTTGTTTCATGCAGAATTACTGACTTCAGCCAGCTAATAAATTCCAGTGAAGTCATATCTGCTACAGATTTTCCATCCTGAAATTACGATGCCTAGAGTTGTCCAAACACCTCTATCTGAAAAATATCCTCCTGTGTGCTTAACTCTGGCTAAGAAGAAAATGCTGAATAATACGCTTCAGTGAGGGGCACCTGGGTGGCTCAGTTGTTAAGCGCCTGCCTTCGGCTCAGGTCATGATCCCAGAGTCCTGGGATCGAGCCCCACATCGGGCTCCCTGCTCCGCGGGAAGCCTGCTTCTCCCTCTCCCACTCCCCCTGCTTGTGTTCCTGCTCTTGCCATCTCTCTCTGTCAAATAAATAAAATCTTTAAAAAAAAATATGCTTCAGTGAGCCTTATTTATGGACAATGAATATGCGTAGAGACAGGGGATAGGAGAAGAAGCTCACAAAAATCCTTTTGCTAGGTTTAGTTGTGTCAGGACTTAGAGGAAAACAGACCTTATTTTCATGAGAACAAAGTTTGCAGTTTCTGGATGTATGTAGAAGAGCAAAGGGGTGTCTATAACTCCTTCTACCCAGAGGAAGGAAATTGGAAAAAAATGTCCACATGACAAACGAACCAAGTGTACAACCAAACCCCAAACCCGAGACAGCTCTGATTTACTGCAGGAACTTGGGGAGTCTCCCAACTCAACCATTGGCCTAATGGTTTTAAAGAAAGCAGTTGCCTTCTCCCCACCCAGCAGGAGTGTGAGGCAACTTCTGTCCCCCGCGCCAAGTGTTTTACAAAATACCCTGCATTACCACGGCAACAGCCCAGCGTCTGCTTTCCTGTGGGTGTGGTTAGATGAAGTACTGCTGCCTTTTTTTTTCCCCCTGGTTATCTGTTTGACGAGTTACAAATTTGAAACAATCATGGGAAAAGGCCAAGTGACACACAGCACAGACAGCTGTCACATAGCAGCGCAAAAAGCAAAGAGAAAGAGATCTAAAATGACACAATTTACTTTACGGGAACAGCTCCTCTTCAGTGTATGTCTCTGACGCGACTTTAGTTACAGACAACACTGAACTACCTCAGGATGATAATGGTAATTCCTGAGGCCTGACAATGAGGTACTCTTAATGCTCACTGCACCACTTTTTATTATTCCTATTTTACGGATGAATAAACTGAGACACGAGACTTTTAGGCTGCACAACTGGGAAGGAACCAAGGCAGGATTCACTCAGGCAGTCTGACTCCGGGGACACACATTCGACCACTATATCCGATTGCCTCAGGTTATAGGACAGGAAGATCTTCCCAAGTTGTCTGGTTGGGTTTTTTGTTTGGTTTTGCCAATGAAAGCTCGATTATATCAAGGCTTTGAAGACTAAACTAGGATGGATTTCGAATTTGACAGCTAACTGCTAAGTAAGCAAAAACTGAAGAAGTGATGTAGGAGAGACCTGGCTAGTAACTGGACAGAGAGGCTCCGTTCACAGATACACGGAGAAAGTTCTGTGTTTGGTGCTAATCAGCCCCAATTCCTCCTTACAGCTCGCTGCTTTACCTTCCTTCACAGCCACACATTCTCCTGGCTTAGGCCTGGCTTCTCACAAATCCCACCCCTGACCACAAGGGCCCCCGGGGCGGGGGGAGGTTTTGCGGGGGATAGGTCAGCACAAGTCCACCGCCATTCCTCGCAACAATTTACAGATCCTATCCTACCGACGGAGGGCCATCAGGGACACCTAGGACAGCCTTATGCCCTGGAGAAGTATCCTGAGAGGACACCCTCTCAGCTGCCTGAATTGCTTGGACTCAAGGAGGGCTATTAGCTCTGGGTCCACAGCCATTATTTGAGACTAAGATGAAAAAGGAGGCAATGACCACTGTCGTTTAATACAGCTGAGAGTGGAGGTTTGATTGCACCTAAATTCAAAAGCAAACTGAAAATTACATTCAGCCACTTTTTTTTAGGCACTGAAGTGAGTTAAGTATTCTGTCATTGTTGGCTAGCAGTTTCCTTAGGTCTAATTCGGGTCATTAAAGGTAACACAAAATTCCTCTGGTCTTACAGCATCATGCTGTATCATGATACTGTAGGGGGCAAGGCAGGCCGCCCCAAAACGGGCCACTTTGGCATGAAGGTTATTTTAAGTTAAAAAGCAATCAAACCCCAGCAGATTCAGGAAAAGCTCTCCACCTCCCCCACATCTACCTGAAAAGAATTGAGATAGAGGACCTGCTCCAGAAAGAGAGCTATCACCATGGATAACTACAGTTACCATGAACTAGGTCTGGTAGGCAGGGAGGAACCTAGCAAGGCCTGTTTGATCAAAGTCCTCTGTGTCCCACTGTTTCTGAGTGGCCCAGCACATGTGTGTTTACCAAACATGTAGTCTTTTTCAGCTTCCTGTGAATTGCATTCCTTCCCTTTGAAGTCCCAGGCCCTACTCCCTGCTCCTTAGCTCAGGACTACTATATACCACATTCTGCCTGACTGTCTTTGGAATTTCCATGTCTGTGTGGATTCCCCGTAGATATGAACTTAAATTTGATTTTCTCCTGTTAACCTGTCTCATGTCAATTTGATTCTTAATCCAGCTAGAAGGACCTGGAAGGGGACAGGAAATTCTTGCTCCCCAATACTACAAAACTTTTGTGCCACAGTAAGCTAGTGTGCCAGGTGTGGCCACCGTGTTAGGCCTTCCTTGGAGAGGTCAGCAAAATGTGATTGCCAAGAAATTCATCTCATCCTCAGAGGAGCATGGATCCTGCAGCAGGGCTGCCTGGGCTCATAGCCCACCTCTGTGGTTGACTAGCTGTGGAACGAACGGGGCAAGTTACTTTACTTCTCTGTCCCTCAGTATGCTTACTCCTAAACAGGGGATAGTATAGTTCCTACCTCTTAGGGTTGTTGTGAGGATCAAGAAACTAATTCATGCGAAGTGCTTGTAACAGTTCCTGGGATAGCCTGCCACATATTTCAGCCTTGGCTTTAAGAATCTGCTGTTCAGGGCACCTGGGTGGCTCAGTCGGTTAAGCGTCTGCCTTCGGCTCAGGTCATGATCCCAGAGTCCTGGGATCGAGCCCTGCATCGAGCCCCGCATTGGGCTCCCTGCTCGGCGGGAAGCTTGCTTCTCCCTCTCCCACTCCTCCTGCTTGTGTTCCCTCTCTCGCTGTGTCTCTGTCTGTCAAATAAATAAATAAAATCTTAAAAAAAAAGAATCTGCTGTTCATGGGGCACCTGGCTGGCTCTTGATTTTGGGTAGTGAGTTCGAGCCCCACACTGGGCAAAGCGATTACTTAAATAAATAAACTTGAAAAAAAAAAATCTGCCATTCAGTTGAGCTTACTGTGTTTCCATATGAGCTCAGCCTGCCTGCTAAAGTAACTTAAGTATGTTGAAATATGGTATGTGGGGGAGGTCAGTTTGCTTGCTAAATGGGATGCCACTACATAAAAAGCCTTATTTACCTTATTTGTCTCTAAGTAATTCTGATCACAGTCCCAACCAAGCACCTGGATCAAGTTCAAAAGGGAGGTCAGACAGATTTCAGGAAAACAAACCATAAACCCACCTTGTTTGCTACAGATCTACTAATGTGGGGATAGCGGAGTTCTGAGGAATGGGAACCAATCCCCATTGTTTTAAATCACAACACGGAGTTTTGAGGAACGGGAACCAATCCCCATTGTTTTAAATCACAACACCTGCAGGGGATGCAGGCTGTCACCAACTTTCCCATGTTCCCTCAGGAATTTCTACAAAGGAGGGTTCTAGGGTTAACAATCTGAAGGTAGGGTATGGATACTTCTCTTGTAGCTTCATTTGCCATAGCAAAATAGTTGCATATTTACTTGCAGGGCCTTTGTGGAAGGTATTTTGAGGAAAATAAGGGGCTGAATCCCCCAAACTGCCCCTTGGTTATTGCCCCTTTTCTCATTTCCCACTCAGTGTCAGGAGTGTTTAGTTACATCAAGGATTTATATTATGTTTTAAGAGTATTTTGAGGGTGTCTGGGTGGCTCAGTCGGTTAAGTGTCTGCCTTTGGCTCAGGTCATGATCCTGGAGTCCCAGGATTGAGCCCCACATTGGGCTCCCTGCTCAGCGGGGAGTCTGCTTCTCCCTCTGCCTCTGCCCCTCCCTCTGTCTCTCACTCACTCTTTCCCTCAAATAAATAAATAAAATCTTAAAAAAAAAAAGGTATTTTGAGAATTTCGTATTTCCCCCTCTCTCCTTCCCCAATGAGATCAGTGAGGAACCCTGGAGTGTTTCAAACTAGGCTGTGTCTAGATGTACTAGAAAAAGGAAAAGACAAGAAATGCTATTTGACTACATCCATTCTCCTAATTCAAGAACTTCCTTTTGAGCTTTCAGCTAATGCCCTACTATGACAGGTGTGTATATAATATACTCTTGTCCACTAACTTGAAATGTTTCTGAAGACTGGGCTTAGTGGTGCTAAAACTGGTACAATTCCTGGCAGTTCAGTTACAGGAGGTCTTGGATGATGTGATTTTCAGTAACTTTGCTTTGCCGGGTTCTTGCTTCCCAGCTCCTCCACATGGAAGGGCTGGATACGTGTTGGCGACACACGTGTGACCAGGTGCCGGCACTGGGTAAGATGTTCTAGGCACCAGGCAGCAGCTGACTCAAAGGCCTTGGAGCTAGCAGATCACAAGTAAGTGAAGAGAGAGCTCGCCCATGGGGACAACCCCATTTCAGTTCCACTCTACTGCTGCCAAGTAGGAAATAGGGCAGGGATTTCAGACATTCCTATAGTCTCAAGAGAAGCCAGAAATCTAGGTTGTTACATGAAATCTCCTGATTTTTAAGGCTGGCAAATTACTAAAGTATCTTTTTAAAAGATTTTATTTATTTATTTATTTGAGAGAGAGAGAGAGCACATGAGAGGGGGGAGGGTCAGAGGGAGAAGCAGGCTTCCCACCAAGCAGGAAGCCCGATGCCGGGCTCGATCCCGGGACCCCAGGATCATGACCTGAGCCGAAGGCAGATGCTTAACGACTGAGCCACCCAGGCGCCCCAAGAAAATTTTGACCTACATGAAGGCTAGGAGGATATATAAAGTTGTGTAGGACCTAGGGGGGTTCACCATTGCACTGACTGTAGGACGTCTAACCCTGACCCTACCCTCTGAGTGCTGCTGCCTGCCAATCATTGTATAAGCAAAAAACACAGTTGTAAATTCCCCACTTTTTGGAGGTGACTCATCCTTGTTGAGAATCACCGGTCAAAAGGGTCAGCATTTTTTAGTTACCTGTGATTTTCATCTGGAGAGATAATAAAGTTGACATTTGTTGAGTACTAATTATGTGCCACCCACTGTTCTAAGCACTTAATCTATTTTAACTGATTTAATCCTTAGAACAACTCTACAGTGTAGAGTCTCTTATTATCCCCCATTTACAGATGGAGGAATTGAAGCTTATCAAGGTTAGGCAACTCATCCAAGAAAACACAGCAAGGAAGTAAAGAAACTGGAATTCAAACCCAGGCAGTCTGGTGCCAGAGCCCGTGTGAGTAAACACTGCACCCACTGCCTTATGGTAGACCGTGGTCAGTCTTGAATCAGTTCCCTCAAAATACATTGTGATTCTCTTAAAATTTATCAGTGTCCTCAGCTAATCTAAGCCTGCTGTTGCAGAAACTGACAAAGATCATTTGACTCCCTTTCCAGCTAACCTGCCCCATTTTTGTCTCTCTCTCTCTCTATCTCTCACACACACACACACAGACTACACTCACGTAACTTCTTTTCCTCTGGCTCTTTGGAAGAAATGATGATATCACAGTTACTGCAGATCCGTGAACCCTGGTATCGAGGACTGGTGAAAATGAGTCAGGGGCCCTTTGTTGGAAGGATCATGAGTGTGTGTGTGTATTGTATTTTCACCACTGATATAATAACTTGGTTACAGTTGCTTGGTAACATACACTGTTGTAAGCAATTTTTAAAAATTGAAAATGGCTCTGGTAAAAGTCCACACAGATTTTTCCACCCCTCTTACAGTAGAACTTAGAGTAGTTCTCACTACTATCACAGAGAAACAAAAATTCAGTAGTCCCTCATGCTTTACCTTTCCCTCACTCCCTTGTGTTTGGCATCCACTTATAACATTCTTTTTGCCAAATTTTGCAAGTTTAGACATTTAAATCTATGGCATGGAATTGCTTCATAGTGGCTTTTGAAATCGTTACCTTAGATATTTATTGGCAAAACTCTATCACTGCTGTCCTTCACTAAAAAAGAAGAATTAAATAAATGTTGTATTTGAGTGATCAGTATGTGACCACACTGAAATATATGTATTAGAACCCATAGTCTGAGAGGTGGGCTCAGTGGAATCCCATGCGGAAACTGTACTATTGCAATCACAGTGATTCCATGTGTACTTGCAAGATTTGGAGTCCATCCTGTGTCTTCAGATTTGTTATGTGAAGTTATAAGAATCTGTAATCTTTCTGTCCATCGACAGATGAATGGATAAAGAAGATGTGGTATATATATACAATGGAATATTATGCAGCCATCAAAAGGAATGAGATCTTGCCATTTGCAACGACATGGATGGAACTGGAGGGTATTATGTTGAGCGAAATAAGTCAAACAGAGAAAGACATGTATCATATGATCTCCCTGATATGAGGAATTCTTAATCGCAGGAAACAAACTGAGGGTTGCTGGAGTGGGGGGTGGGGTGGGAGGGATGGGGTGACTGGGTGATAGACACTGGGGAGGGTATGTGCTCTGGTAAGCGCTGTGAATTGTGCAAGACTGTTGAATCTCAGATCTGTACCTCCGAAACAAATAATGCAATATATGTTAAGGAAAAAAAAAAAAAAAGAAGAAGAAGAAGAAGAAGGTAGCAGGAGGGGAAGAATGAAGCGGGGGAAATCGGAGGGGTAGATGAACCATGAGAGACGATGGACTCTGAGAAACAAACTGAGGGTTCTAGAGGGGAGGGGGGTGGGAGGATGGGTTAGCCTGGTGGTGGGTATTGAGGAGGGCACATTCTGCATGGAGCACTGGGTGTTATGCACAAACAATGAATCATGGAACACTACATCTAAAACTAATGATGTAATGTATGGGGATTAACATAAGAATAATAAAAAAAAAAAGAATCTGTAATCTTTCTGGGCCTCCAGTGTTCTCATTCAGATAACAAATATTTACAGGACACCTGCTACCAACCAGAATGTAGCCTGAGGTTTATGGGGTCAAAGAACAGAACATTGTCCTTGGTCTCAAGGAGAATCTCAGTCATCCCAGAAAAGAGAAGAGACTAGATGCTCTCTGAGGTCTCATTCAGCTTTAACAGTTTATGAATCCAGGAGTCTAAATAGAATTTAATGCTTACTACCTTTTAGGTGTGTGTGTGAGGTTCCCTGAGCTCATAAATTCTGTTAGATTTCAGGAAACAATTATTTGAAGTTAGATCACTGAAAAGGTTTCTCCAAAACAGTAAAAGAAATCATAATCTTACCTCAATTCAAAGCATCTCTGTGAAACTTTCCTTTTTTCCAAACTAAGGTATAAGTATTGCTATCACTTTCAATTCCATTTAATTTTAATTAAGTGCTCCCTCCCCCTAAAAAGTCACTGAGCACCTACAGGCCCTCTCTTTTCTTGGTAGTAATTACTTATTTTATAATACCAGTTGCTGGTGTATTATCTTTACATATATAGAGACAATTTTAAATGAGTATATTTTAAGACAAATTTGAGGTTTTTAAACCTAAGAGAAGTGGGGCACCTGGGTGGCTCAGTCGGTTAGGCAGATTGGTTAAGCATCTGCCTTCAGCTTAGGTCAGGATCCCACGGTCCAGGGATTAAGGCCCACATGGGGCTCCCTGCTCAGTGGGGGATTCTGCTTCTCCCTCTCCCTCTGCCGCTCCCACCACCCCCCTCCCCCCACCACCCCCTCCCCCCACCACGACCCTCCCCGCACATGCTCTCTCTCTTGCACTCTCTTTCTCTCAAATAAATAAATTCTTTAAAAAATAAAAAAAATTTAAAAATTAAATTAAGAGAAAAAAATTTTTAAAATTTTTAAAAATTAAGAGAAGTAATTTTAAAAGAGTAAGGAAGAGAGAAAATCAAAGAATAAGGAAGTTAAGGTAAGAAGCAAAATGTAATTACAGTGGACAGGATCAGGGGAAAAAAGTTAAAAGACAATGCAAAAACAAAATTTTTGTTATTTATTTATTTATTTTAAAGATTTTATTTGACAGAGAGAGACACAGCGAGAGAGGGAACACAAGCAGGGGGAGTGGGAGAGGGAGAAGCAGGCTTCCCACCAAGCAGGGAGCCCGATCCCAGGATCCTAGGATCATAACCTGAGCCGAAGGCAGACGCTTAACAACTGAGCCACCCAGGCGCCCCAAAACAAAACAATTTTTAAAGGAAAGGAGAGCAATGGGGTAGGAAAACAGCAGGGAGGAGAGTGAGACACATCCTCTTTCCATCTGTAAGCTTCACTTTGTTTTATTCCCACCCCACATCCCCCCAACAGCTGATACCCCCCTAGTCACAGTGCCCCATAGCTTCTTTTTGAATTGTGCTAAAGACAACAAAGTACCAGGGTCAATGGGCCTCTGATGCCCCCCTGCAGGTCCTCAAGGCAACTTGCTCTCCCTTTTTTAAAATATGACTTAACAGATTATAATTAACCTGTATATATAAACCCAGGTCCAACAAGATAGAGCAAATACAGGTTTCAACAGTGTATGTTTCTGGGAATGACATCAAGATTATGCTCTGGGGGCACCGGTGTGGCTCAATTGGATAAGCATCCGACTCTTGATTTTGGCTCAGGTCATGATCTCAGGGTCCTGCTCAGGGGGTAGTCAGCTTGGGATTCTCTCTCTCCTTCTGCCTCTGTGACATCCCCCACCCCTGCTCGCTCTCACTCTCAAAATAAAAAAAAATAAATCTTTTAAAAAAATTATGCTCTGGCATTGCTCATATTAATGAAATGAGAGATTTCACCAATATTTATAGAAGACTGGCTATGATTTAGTTAAAATGCATGTAATTTGTCAGGAACAATGGGTTTGAATTCCTGCTCTATAACTTACTAATTTCGTGAACCTGGGAAAGTTAACTGATCTCCTGGAGCTGTCTTCTCACCTTTAAAATGGACATATCAAGACAGACACCACAGGGTTGCTGTGAGAATTAAATGCGGTATTATGGGTATAAAGTGCCTCATTCAGTATCCAGTACCTGAGAGCTCCTCAACAAGTGGTGGCTCTCACCACCTCATTCCAAAGAGGAAAATATATTAAGAGTTCTGTATCTCTTATGATACCAGAAACCAAGGAAATGTAAGTAACAGCCATGTTCTTTTGGAAACCAAAAAGGTTAAAAACAATGTATCACTGTGTAAGGCTCAGCTTTGACGTTTTCCTAAACCCTTAATAAGACAGTGGTCTTTAAAGGGACAAACTATTAGGTATTGTGATGGACACAACTTATTAGCTTATTGAGGAAAATTAGGCACAAGTGTACGGGGAAATAAAGATGTATACAATCTTTCTAATTATTCAAAGGATGTTCATAAATAGCCAAAAATTTTACCTCCTGACTACAAATTCGGAAGATTTAGGCCAAAAGTCAATGGAAGATACAGATAACTGCCTAAAAACAGCTCTTGTAGGCAGAACAGAAGGCCCCCAAAGACGTCCACAGTGTAGTCCCCAGAATCTATGAATGTTGCCTCATGTGGCAAAAGGGATTTTGCCGGATGTAATTACATTAAGGAACTTGAAATGAGATTATGCTGGATTGCTTGGGTGGGCCCACTGTACTCACAAGGGTCCTTAAATGTGAAGAGGGAGGCAGAAGAATCAAAGGAGATCTGGGATAGTAGCAGGGTCTGGAGTTACACCCTTGCCGGCTGGGGGCCCAGCACCAAGGAGTGAGGGCGCCCTCTAGAGGCTGAAAGGCAAAGAACCCGACCCGCCCCTAAGTCCTCCAGCCCTGCTCACACCTCAGATTTTAGCCCATGAGACCCACGTTGAGCTTCTGACCTCCCCAACTATCTTTGCGTTGTTTTAAGCCACTAAGTCTGTGGCAATTTTTCAGAAGCAATAGGAAACTAATACACACTATCTTGGCTGTTTCGGGTTAATGTGCAGTTTTGGTGAGAACATACTGAACAAAATTGTTAACAAATTCTGTGATGTTCCGTCTGTGTGTTCTCAGTGTACCATAAGGTAATTTCAAAAGAAATGAAAGGGAAAAAAATGTAATAGATAAATGGAAGGCAGAGTTACTATAGCCTACTTGGAAGTACTGAAACCACAAACTTTATGGAACGTACAGCTGCAAACAGTTCCACACAAAGACACAAAGAGGGGTAATAAAAAACTACAAGAAGTCCTAATGTATTTCTCTATGAGCTGGGAAGATGGTCAGTGGATTATTAACTGTGCTTAAAGCCCACCTCTCCTCATACAGAATATCAGCCTAAAAAGCCACATTTACAGTTTCTCGAGCGAAAGAAAGACGAAAAAAGGCATACATTTGACAAAGAATGTCTCATAAGCAAACAGATCTATAATGTTGGTGTCACTTCTCAGTATCTACCAAAATTTTTATGTAGGATTAGCTGAAGTATATATAAGTTACAGTACATTTTTCTCTGAAATAGGCCAGATGGTCAGAAAGCTACAGACCTATTGCCTCCCCTGCTGAGTCTCTCCACTCCCCTTGAAGTGCTTTCCTTGGACTTCAGTACCACCAGCTTATGTTGAGGGACATTACATGGTAGAGCTATATGAGGCTTCTTGCTGTCTTTGTGTCATTGAGCGTGTTACTCGTTGCATTATATAGAATTCCCTCGGTGAGAACCCCTGTATACATTCATGCCTCAAGGTCTCAGTACCAGAAACAGGTAAGCTATTTCTAAGCAGAGGGTGGTTCTTTTTACCTCTTATGGAAATATAACATATATGACATTATACATTTGTCAAAAACCAAATACAACATAAAGAGCAAACCCTAATATAAATGATGGACTTTAGTTACGGCATCACTACTGGTTCCTCACCTGTAACAAAGGCAAGCTGTTAATAATAGGGGAAACTGGGGGAGAAAGGGTACAGGAGAATTCTCTGTACTTCCTGTTTAACTTCTCTATGAAGCTAAGATTGCTCTAAAATATAAAGTCTATCTAAAATATCTATACAACAGGGAGCCTGGGTGGCTTAGTCGTTAAGCGTCTGCCTTTGGCTCAGGTCATGATCCCGGGGTCCTGGGATCCAACTCCGCATTGGGCTCCTTGCTCATCCGGGAGCCGGCTTCTCCCTCTCCCTCTGCCGCCCCCCTACTTGTGCTCTCTCGCTCAAGCGTGTTCTCTCTCTCTCAAATAAATAAATAAAATCTTTAAAAATAAATAAATAAAATAAAAATTATCTATACAGCAAAGTGCACACATCTGCAGAGCAGGGGATTCAGCAGGGGTGGTAGCAGCAGTTTTTCAATCTCTGAATCCTCACCTGAAACCAGACAGACAGGGGCGCCTGGGGGGTGCAGTCAGTGAATCGTCAGCTCTTGATCTCAGCTCAAGTCTTGATCTCAGGGTCGTGAGTTCAAGCCTCGCATTGGACTCCACTTTAAAAAAAAAAAAAAATCAGACAAGCAAGTGGATAGCAAAACCAAAACCTCATGGACATTCACCGTGTGGGGAGGAACTTCTGGCCCTTTCCAGGTCCCTCTGGCTGGACTAAGGATCAAATTGACATGAGACAGGTTAACAGGAGAAAATCAAATTTAAGTTCATATCTACGGGGAATCCACACAGACATGGAAATTCCAAAGACAGTCAGGCAGAATGTGGTATATAGTAGTCCTGAGCTAAGGAGCAGGGAGTAGGGCCTGGGACTTCAAAGGGAAGGAATGCAATTCACAGGAAGCTGAAAAAGACTACATGTTTGGTAAACACACATGTGCTGGGCCACTCAGAAACAGTGGGACACAGAGGACTTTGATCAAACAGGCCTTGCTAGGTTCCTCCCTGCCTACCAGACCTAGTTCATGGTAACTGTAGTTATCCATGGTGATAGCTCTCTTTCTGGAGCAGGTCCTCTATCTCAATTCTTTTCAGGTAGATGTGGGGGAGGTGGAGAGCTTTTCCTGAATCTGCTGGGGTTTGATTGCTTTTTAACTTAAAATAACCTTCATGCCAAAGTGACCCGTTTTGGGGTGGCCTGCCCTTGGACCCTCTAACGTAAAAGTAGATGGCAGAATATCCCCATGAACCCCAAAATAAAAGCAAGTAGAGATAAATCAACAGTCACAAAACCCACACAGTATCAGCATCAGTATGGGAAGAAGAAGGAAGAAATGGAGGCAGTGTCTAATGGACCCAAGAACAGGAAAACTTCAAAACAGCAACAGACCCAGAAGGCCCAGCTGAAACTGGGAGAGATTCTGCTCTCTCAGTACTAGGTGAGTGCAAGGAGCCCTCCGTAAAGACCAAAGAGGCTGAGCAGTCTGGCCCCTATGAACCATCAGTACCCATCTCCCAGGGTGTCCTTCCAGCACAGAGAGGAGGCAAAGGTCCTGATCAGGGAGGAGAACAGAGTCCAGAAATCTCAGAAAACAGGCTCCATGTTTTTAACATTACACCAAACAGCAGAGGGAGCTCTGTGAAGTTGGAAACACTTTCTTACCTCATTCTAAAAGTTCAAGAAAACTTTCATATAAAAGTGAGCAACAAAAGAGGACTTAGGTTGAATCATCACAGTTTTTATAACACTAATATTTATTTTTTTTTTTTTTAAGATTTTATTTATTTATTTGACAGAGAGAGACACAGCGAGAGAGGGAACACAAGCAGGGGGAGTGGGGGAGGGAGAAACAGGCTCCCCGCTGAGCAGGGAGCCCAATGTGGGGCTCGATCCCAGGACCCTGGGATCATTACCTGAGCCAAAGGCAGACGCTTAACGACTGAGCCACCCAGGTGCCCCTAACACTAATTTTTAAAAAGAGTTAAGGAACAGAATAATATTGGGGCACCTGGGAGGCTCAGTCGTAAAGCGTCGGCTCAATGGGTTTATACAAATGGACATATACATGTAACCACTGTCTGTCTCAAGAACTGGAACATTACCAGCATCTTTGTAGGTTCCCATGTGCCCCTTCCTTATCAATAAACCCTTCCCTAATGATAACACAATTTTGACTTCTATCATTTTAAATTAGTTTTGCCTGGTTTTGAAGGTTGTACAAATGAAACTTCAACCTACTCTTGTGTGCCTGGCTTTTTTTTCACTCAATATTGTTTATGAGGTTCACCAGGCTGTTGTGGGAGGCACGGTCCATTCTTTATCAATATATTAAAGAAGTTGTATGAGTTTACCACAGCTTATCTGTTCTACTGCTGATGGGTATGGAGCGGCTTCCACTTCGGTACTATTATAAAAGAAGCTACTCTGGACATTCTTTTCCTTGTTTCTTTCACTCACTTCTGTTGGGTGTAAGCCTAGGAGTGGAACCGCTGGGTCATAGAGAATGCATATGTTCAGCCTCAGCAGATACTATCCAACAGTTTTCCAAAGTGGTTTTTATCAATTTATACTCTTACTAGCAAAGAATGAGAATTCCAGTTGCTCCTCCAAATCTTGGTATAAATAAAAAATTTGGTATTGTCAGGGGTTTTTTAGTACCCATTCTGATAGGTGTATATTGGTTAACTTGCATTCCCCTAACGACTAATAAAACTGAGTACCCTTTCATTTGCTTATTGACCACTGGATATCCTCTTTTCTGATGTACTTGATTGAGTCACGAGCGCGTGCGTGCGTGTGTGTGTGTGTTAGACTTTTCCTTATTGATGTATAGGTGTTCTTTAATTACATAAAGCCAGGGCGCCTGGATGGCTCAGTCTTTAAGTGACTGCCTTTGGATCGGGTCAGGGATCAGGCTCCCCACTCAGCGGGGAGTCCGCTTCTCCCTCTGCCCCTCCCTTCTGCTCATGCTCTCTCTCTCACACACAAAAATAAGTAAGTAAAATCTTTTAAAAAATAGTAATTACAGGGGAGCCTGGGTGGTTCAGTCGTTAGGCGTCTGCCTTCGGCTCAGGTCATGATCCCAGAGTCCTGGGATCAAGCCCCGCATCAGGCTCCCTGCTCGTGTTCCCTCTCTCACTGTGTCTGTTTCTGTCAAATAAATAAATAAAATCTTTCAAAAAAAATAATAATTACATAAAGCCCTTCGTCAGATGCATTTTTACAAGTATCTTCTCCTCTGAGGCTTGCCTTTTTACTCTCTTATGGTATCTTTTGATTAATATAAGTTCTTAACTATAATTAAGTCCAATTTGTCAATATATTTCATTTATGGTTAGAGATTTTTGTATCTTGTTAAGAAATACTGTTTCTACTTTAAGGTCTTAAACATCTTCCTCTATGTTCTCCAAGTTTTATTGTTTTACCTTTCCTGTTTATGTCTATAATCCATCTGGAATTGATTTTTTTTATTTTTAAAAATTAAAAAAAATAAAAGATATTTATACGAGAGAGCATGCGAGCATGAGTCAGGGGGAGGCGCAGGGGAAAAGGCAGGGGCAAACTCCCCACTAAGCAGGGAGCCCAACTCAGGCCCTGATCCCAGGACCCTGAGATCATAACCTGAGCTGAAGGCAGACGCTTAACTTACTGAGCCACCCAGGCGCCCCCATCTGGAACTGATTTTTGTGCATGGCGTGAAAGAGGGTCAAGGCTCATCTCTTGCCATCAGCTATCCAATGGATCCAGCACCGTTTGTTAAAAAGAACGTATTTTCCCTGCTCTGCTGCAATGACACATTGGTTGTAAATCAGGTGTCCATATATGCGTGGGTCTGTATCTTCATGCTCTTTTCTATTCCATGGATCTGTTTGTCTATCTCAAACCTAATGCATCCAAAGCTGAATTCCTGATCTTCCCCCTAAAACCCATTCCTCTTACTATCTGCCTTGTCTCAGCGTCTGGCAGTTCCATACTTCCAATGCCCAGGTCAAAATCCTTGGTCTCATCCTGACTCCTTTATTTCTCTCACACTCCACTTGCAATCCATCAGCAAATCGTGTTGCCTTTACCTTCAAAATAGATCTAGAGTCACTACCTCCATCACTCCCTCCCTGGTCCAAGCCACCATCCTCTCTAATCTATATTACTGCATTAACTTCCTAACTGGTCTCCTTGACTAGTGGTAACTGGTTGGATGTGAGGCATGAGATAGAAGGAGGACTCAGAATGCCATCTAGGTTTCTGGGCATGAATGATGGAAACTGATTTCCAAATGGGCTAGGGAAGAAATTGGTTTGGGGGCAGAGGGAAGAAAGGACCCCCTCCTGTCAACTGTCCACCTAGTGGCCAGGGTAATGCTGTTAAGTTAGCACATCATGCCCCTGCTCTACACAAAAGCCTCCAGTGGTGCCCCATTTTGCTCAGAGTAAGAGCCAAAGTCTTTACGATGACCTACAAAGCTCTGTGTAATTTGGCTTCCATTAGCTCTTTCCATATAATATTCTCCTTCACTCATTTTTTTTGTAGCCACAGTGGCCTCTTTGTTATTCCCTGAAAAACCAGGCAAATTCCTTCCTCAGGGTAGTTGCACTTGTCCTTTTCCCGAAACCTCCCTTATTTTTACCAAGTCTTTGCTCAAATGTCATGTTTTCAGGGATCCTTTCCCTGATTACCCCCATTCTAGTACTCCCTCTCTGCTTTTCCTGCTTTATTTTTTTCCTTAGTTCTGATCACCTTCTAACTCTGAAGTCAACAAAAGCAATGTGTTGAGAAAGACCAAGCCAGCACTCTTTAATGAAAACCATATGGTAAAGGAATGAATCATAACATCCATAAGGACTCTTAAAAATTTTTTGTATATTTTGTTCACTGCTATATCCCCTGCACTTAGAAGAGAACCTAATACATAGATATTCAATAAACATTTGATTAAATAAATTCAACAAGTGAATCAATGAACCAAACTTGTCTTAAAGACCTCCAACATTTAACGGCTTAGTCAAGGAAGATTAACCTTCAAAGGAGACTGAGAAGGAACAACCCAGAAGATGGAAAAAAAAAACTGAGAGTCTCTCATGCCCCAAACACAAAGGGGAATTTCCTGAGTGCTACAGTGTCTTTTGTTATTCGTAATAGGCCCTTTCAACCATACCTGAGTGTAAGCTAGTGAAGTGACTCAAGACAGAGCCCCTAGGTATCTTCAGGACTGCAGAGCCAAACATGGGACTGGAGGGTTGGAACTTTCAGTCCCACCTCTAGACCTCTGGAGAAGAGAAAGGGGCTGGAAATTGAGTTCAAACACCAGTGGCCTGTGATTTAACCAATCATGCCTACATAATGAAATCTCAATTTTAAAAAAACAGGGTTTGGGGGAAATTCCAGGTTGGTAAACCTGAGGTGCTGGGTGGGTGGCGTGCTCAGAGAGGCATGGAAGCTCTGCATCAGCCCCTCCACCCACACACCTTCCTTGGATTTGGCTGTCCCTAAGTTACACCTTTTATGATAAAATTGTTATGGTAAGTATGTGATTTCCTGAGTTCTGTGAATTATTGAACTCAGTGGGGAGAGGGGTGTGAGAACATCTGAATTTTTAGTCAGCTGGCAGAAGTGAAGGTAGCCAGAGTGCCCCATTTGCAGGTTGCATCTGAAGTGGGGCAGTTGTGTGGGATTGAGCCCTCACTCCACAGGGCCTGAAAAAAAATAGTCACTCACCAGATTTGAACCCAAGCTTTTTACCAGAATGTATTTAAAGAGTAGCCAAGGTTGTGAGATTGCACTCCGTGAAAAGAAATAGAGCAGAGGATAGATGTCCCAAGATGTAATGAGAAAGTTGATGACTCTACATAGAAGCAACTTTCCAGAGACCCAAGAATTAAACTTGGATGAGGTGGAGTTAAGAGAACCAGAGAAAAAGGAAGCTTAAAGAGATCAATACGTTTAATTGCTGTGAAGAGACGCAAGTAAGAAGAGGCCTTCAAATCCCCACTGAATCCGGCAGTTGTGAATGACAATTCGGTAGTACCCGGGGACAGAATATAATGGGTTGAGAAATGCGGGGTTTAGAGCTGGGCTGTGGCAGAAGAGAGGGGGCAGCACTGGGAAGGAGGGTGTCCGCTAGCATTATTGTTGTTTTGGGTGAAAGAGCAGGTTTAAACAGAAAGGGGCCGGGTGTAGAAAGCACCAAAGGGTAGGTGCCATCCCCCCTCTCCCCCGCTCAGGAGTCTGGTCACCAAGCAGGTTGACAAGTTTATAACTTGTGTTGTTTCAATGTTCTTAGCATGTATAGTTGATATTTTCTCTGTATGAAAGAAGAAAGGACAACAACAAAAATGAACTTCATTTTTAAGAACAAACAGTCCTTTCTTCTGCTGCAGTGGCTGCCGCCCCTTCTCCTCACAGGGAGGCTTCTGGGGGGGCAGTGAGTCCATTCCCATCTGTGTCCTGTCTGCTTGCTCCCACCCATGCCACACACCTCTCCAGTCTGGCCACCAGCCTCTCTCCACCCAAGCAGCTCTGGGGGAGGCCTCACATGTGCTCTCTGTGAATAAATCAAAAGATATTTTCAAGTCTTTCTCTCAAACTCCTGACTTTTGCCCATTGGACGTCTCCAACTCAATAGATATTCCTTCTTCCCTCTGCCCCCAAACACACTTCTTTTCCCACTTTGAACCTCTACTCTCAAGCACATCCCTAATTCTAATGCAATTTCCACAAAGCCTCCATGGTGATCATTCTAAAATACAGACCAGATAATGTCACTGCTCTAATAGGACTCCTGTGGCTCCCCACAGCCCAGAGTAAACACCAACACAGTAGTATGGGTGGTAATGGTCCCTCGGGATCTGGAAGACCCCGCCTGCTCCTCCACCTTCACCTTTCCCTACATCCCCTTCCCAACCAACGCCAAACCCCACAGAAACCACTGGTGGCTCCCTGGACTTGCCGAGTGACTCCCCGCATTGGGGAGTCATTGGCAAGTCATTGGGAATTGCTCCTGGACACCCTGCACCTGCAATGTCCTCTCCTGCTTCACCTGCTGGGCCAACTCCTCTTGGCCCCACAAGACTTAACTCAGACTTCAGCCGCTCAGGGACTTAGTGACTTACACAGGGACAGTTTTACTATTAACCTATTGCAGCTTTCCTTTTCAAGACTCGTGAGCCATTTGGGCGAGTGCCCAGTCCTAAATGGTTTCATACAGTAGCAAAGGAAGTACGGCCCACAGTAATCCCACAACTATGGAAGTAGATATGTTTCTTTAGTCACGTGTCGGTGCCTTAAAATCTGTATTGAGCATTTATAAGTATTTATTTTTTAAAAGATTTTATTTATTTGAGAGAGAGAGAGCATGAGTGCAGGGAGGAGCAGAGGGAGAGAGACAAGCAGAGCTCACACTGAGCACAGAGCCTGACACAGGGCTCAATCCCACAACCCTGAGATCATGACCTGACCCAAAATCAAGAGTTGGATGTTTAACCCACTGAACCACCAGGCGCCCCCATTTATAAGTTGGTTTTTTTTTTTTTTTAGATTTTATTTATTTATTTGACAGAGACACAGTGAGAGAGGGAACACAAGCAGGGGGAATGGGAGAGGCAGAAGCAGGCTGAGCAGGGAGCCCAATGTGGGGCTCGATCCCAGGACCCTGGGATCATGACCTGAGCCGAAGGCAGACGCTTAACGACTGAGCCAGGCACTCTATAAGTATTTTTAAATGGTGCTTTTTATTAGTCATGGCATACCAAGGCAAAAATAAGCTTTCTTAAAACATAATTCTGTAAAGAATGGTGTTTATCCAGCTCAGCAGATCCCACTCACTATCAGAATTTTCATCTAACAGCATGGTTGGTTCTATCCTGCAACCATCTTATGGGAGACTTTAACTCTGAAGTCAGCAAAAGCAACGTTGAAAAAGACTGACCCAGCACTCTGTAGTAAGAATGACATAGCAGAACATTCTTAGGAATGCATCCTAACATCCAAGAAACCATACCTTTGATGATAGCACCAGGACATATAATTTTCTCCAGATGTTTCCTCTGTAAAATAGGGATGATAATGGTTATCTCACACAATTATCCTAATGATGAAGTGAAGAGAGCTTTGAATTAGAGATAAAAGTTGGGAGCATCAGCATATAGATAGTGTTTACATCCATGGGAATTGATGAGATAATCTAGAGATAGGGGGTTAAGAGAGAAGAGTCCTCAGCCTCTTTCCAAATGTTTCCCATTCATTGGTTCATTCGACAACTATTTTCTGAGTGCCATGATCTGTCCGTTACTGTGCCAGACACTAGAGATGCAGGGCTGGAGAAAGCTCACAGTCTCCTGAGGGAGGCAGAGGGCACACAAATATATACTTAATTATAAACTATGCTAAGTGCTTTAAGGGAAAAGTCCCAGCTACTGTGGGAGAACTTAACAAGGACCTAATTCGGATTAAATAAAATATGGAATGTGCAGCACCTAGCATTGCCTCTGACACACTTGTCAGGGAAGGATCACTAAGAAAGTGACAATTCTGCTGACGTCGGAGGATTGGTTGGAGTTAGCCAGGTGAAGAGCTGGGGGTAAGAGCACTGCCAGAAGAGGAAAAACATACAAGAAGGCCCGAGGCTGGAAAGAGTCTGGGGTATTCCCTGAAAGGGAAACCATGTGGGGAGCGCGATGACGGTTAGAAAATGACAACGCCCTCTGTCTGGCCACTCAAGGCAGAACTCTCCCTCTTGCCTCTTGGTTAAAAGGATGATAAGAACCATCCAATACCTCTAGATACTACATCAACATAGTAATGATGCACACGAATTGCATCGGCCTGAAATAGTCCTCTTTCTAACCTCCCCTTTCCTCACCACCTGCTCCCCTCGACCCGCACCCTTTGCCATCCAGAATCTCACTGTGGTGCACTACCCTGGGGATAACAATTCCTTGGCATGATATAGTCAAAGTGCTGAATGGGAAAAATCTGCAGCCAAGAATACTCATCCAGCAAGACTATCATCTGGAATAGAAGGAGAGAGAAAGAGTTGCTCAGACAAATAAAAATAAAAACTGAAAGAATTCATGGCCACTAAACCAGACCTGCAAGAAATATTAAAGGGGACTCTTTGAGTGGAAAGGAAGATCATAAGTGAGAGTATGAAAAATAGGAAGCACAAAAGCAGATATTTTGTACAATCTATAAAAATCAGTCAAGGGAGGGCCGCCTGGGTGGCTCAGTCAGTTAAGCATCTGCCTTCGGCTCAAGTCATGATCCCAGGGTCCTGGGATGGAGTTCCACATCGGGTTCCCTGTTCATCGGGGAATCTGCTTCTCCCTCTGCCCTTCCCCCTGCTTGTTCTCTCTCTCTCTTGTCAAATAAATAAATAAAATCTTTTTAAAAAATCAGTCAAGGGATTCACAAAATAAAAGGATATAAAATATGACACCATATACCCATATACCTGGGTGGCTCAGTCGGTTAAGTGTCTGACTCTTGATTTCAGCTCAGGTCATGATCTCAGAGTTGTGAAATCAAGCCCCACATCTGGCTCCTTGCTGGCTGTGGAGCCTGCTTAAGATTCCCTCTCTCCCTCTCCTGTCCCTCCCCACTCCCCCCTCTCAAGACAGACAAACAAAACAAAACAAAGCAACAAAAAACCTCCCAACAAACAAAGGTCCAGAACCAGATGGCTTCACAGGTGAATTCTACCAAACATTTAGATAAGAGTTAATACCTATTTTTCTCAAACTATTCCAAAAAATAGAAGAGGAAGGAAAAGTTCCAAATTCATTCTGAGGCCAGCATTATCCTGATACCAAAACTAGATAAAAACACCCCTACAGGCCAATATCTCTGATGAACATAGATGCAAAAATCCTCAAGAAAATACCAGCAAATCAAATCCAACAATAAATTTTTTAAAATCTCTCACCACAATCAAGTGGGATTTATTCCCTGGATGCAAGGGTGGTTCAGTATTTGCAAATCAGTCAATGTGATACATCACATCAACAGGAGAAAGGATAAAAACCATATGATCATTTCAATAGATGCAGAAAAAGCACTGGACAAAGTACAACATCCATTCATGATAAATCCTCAACAAAGAAGTCTAGATGGAACATACCTCAACATAATTAAAACTAAATTTAAGTCTAGATGAAATAAAGATGTTCCATCTAGACTTAATAATAAATAACCCACAGTGAACATCATACTCAGCGTGGAAAAACTGAAAGCTTTTCACCTGAGGTCAGGAACAAGTCAAGGATGTCCACTCTCACCACTGTTACTTAACACAGTACTGGAAGTCCTAGCCTCAGCAATCAGACAACACAAAGAAATAAAAGGCATCCAAATTGATAAGGAAGAAGTAAAACTTCACTATTTGCAGATGACATGATACTATAGATAGAAAACTCTAAAGACTCCACCAAACAACTACTAGAACTGGTAAGTGAATTCAGTAAAGTCACAGGATACAATATCAAGGTACAGAAATCTGTTGCATTTCTTTTTTTTTTTTTTTAAGATTTTATTTATTTATTTGACAGAGAGAGACACAGTGAGAGAGGGAACACAAGCAGGGGGAGTGGGAGAGGGAGAGGCAGGCTTCCCGTGGAGCAGGAGCCCGATGCGGGGCTCGATCCCAGGACCTGGGATCATGACCTGAGCCGAAGGCAGACGCTTAACGGCTGAGCCACCCAGGCGCCCCGAGAAATCTGTTGCATTTCTATACACTAATAATGAAGCAGAAGAAAGAGAGTTAAGAAAATAATTCAATTTACAACTGCACCAAAAATAATAAAATACCTAGGAATAAACTTAACCAAAGAGGTGAAAGACCAGTATTCTGAAAACTATAAAACACCGAGGAAAGAAATTGAAGACAACACAAAGAAACAGAAAGACAGGGCACCTGGGTGGCTCTGTCGGTTAAGCATCTGACTCTTGATTTTGGCTCAGGTCACCATCTCAGCGTCATGAGATTGGCCCTGCATTGGGCTCTGTGCTCAGCTCGAAGTCTGCTTGAGATTCTCTCTCTCTCCCGCTCTCTCTCTGTCCCTCCCCCTGCTCACACCCTCTCTCTCTAAAATAAATAAATAAAAATCTTTAAAAAAAAAAAAAAAAAAAGAAATGGAAAGACATTCCATGCTTCCATGCCGTGGATTGGAAGAACAAATATTGTTAAAATGTCTATACTACCCAAAGCAATCTACAGATTTAATGCAAAATACCAACAGCATTTTTCACAGAACTAGAACAAACAATCCTAAAATTTGTATGGAACCAAAAAAGAACCAGAATAGCCAAAGCAATCTTAAAAAAGAAAAACAAATCTGGAGACATCACAATTCCAGACTTAAGTTATATTACAAAGCTGCAGTAATCACAACAGTATGGTACTGGCACAAAAATAGACACACAGATCAATAGAATAGAAGAGAAATTGCAGAAATAAATGTATAATTATATGGTCTATTAATCTTCGACAAAGGAGGAAAGAATATCCAATGGAAAAAAGATAGTCTCTTCAATAAATGATATTGTGAAAACTGGACAGCTACATGTAAAAGAATGAAACTGGACCATTTCTTACACCATACACAAAAATAAACTCAACATGGATCAAGGACTTAAATGTGAGACTAGAAACCATAAAATTCCTGGAAGAGAACACAAGGCAGAATACTGATCATAATGAGCACTGAGTAATATATAGAATTGTTGAATTACTATATTGTACACCTTTGGGTTTTTTTTAAGATTTTATTTATTTGTTTATTTTATTTATTTATTTGAGAGAGAGCTAGAGAACACAAACAGAGGCAAGGGGAGAGGGAGAGAGAGAAAATCTTAAGCAGACTCCCCGCTGAACACAGAGCCCACTGTGGGACTCAATCCCACGACCCTGAGATCATGACCTGAGTGGAAATCAAAAGTCAGATGCTCAACTGACTGAGCCACCCAGGCACCCCTAAAGATTTTATTCTTAAGTAATCTCTACACCCAACGTGGGGCTCAAACTCATAATCCCGAAATCATGAGTCGCATGTTCTACCAACTGAGCCAGGGAGGCACCCCTGTACTCCTAAAACCAATATAACACTGTACATTAACAACACTGGAATTAAAATTTTAAAAATATAAAAATAAAAATAAATGCATCCTTCCTAAGGAAGTCTTAATGACAGCAAATATAGAGAAATTCAGCAAGAAACATTAAATGCCAGCATCTTATTGTCACCCAGGTAATGTACAAATGCGAGATTCAGAATTTACCTTAAAATTCAGAAGTGAAATAATTTATCAGAGGGATACATATTAACACCATTATTTGAACTGAAAAATGACACTTTCTAATGGGAAGTCCAATTTGGATTGATTTTGCCAATTAGTTCATATGGCAAACATTTTCCAAAACTTGAATAAGCTAAATCTGCAACCCGTAAGATTCTGATAAAAATATATCTGAAAGGGGAGCCTGGGTGGCTCAGTCAGTTAACCGTCTAACTCTTGATTTCTGCTCAGGTCATGATCTCAGGGTGGTGAGATCAAGGCCTGCATCTGGCTCGTTGGCAGAGGGGAGTCTGTCTCTCTCCCTCTCCCTCTGCTCCTCCCCCTGCTCTCGTGCACTCTCTCTCTCTCAAATAAATATCTTTTTATTTATTTTGTTTAAAGATTTTATTTATTTATTTGACAGAGAGAGACACAGCAAGAGAGGAAACACAAGCAGGGGGAGTGGGGGAGGGAGAAGCAGGCTTCCCGCCAAGCAGGGAGCCCGATGTGGGGCTTGATGCGGGGCTGGATCCCAGGACCCTGGGATTGTGACTTTAGCTCAAGGCAGATGCTTAACGACTGAGCCACCCAGGCGCCACATAAATCTTTTTCTAAAAAGAGAAAATACATCTGAAGTATATATTCATTATACAATACACAAAATATTATAAACCTTACAAGTATTTAAATTTATGGGGAAAAATTTAAGTATCAGGGGCGCCTGGATGGCTCAGTTGGTTAAGCCTCGGACTCTTAATTTCGGTTCAGGTCATGACCTCAGGGTCATGGGGTTGAGCCTCGAATCAGGCTCTGCACTTAGTGTGGGGTCTGCTTGAGATTCTCTCTCCCTCTCCCTCTGCCACTCACCCTGCCCTCTCTCTCTCTCTCACAAAATAAATACAGGGGGTGGGAAGCCTGGATGGCTCAGTCGGGTAAGCATCTGCCTTTGGTTCGGGTCATGATCCTGGGGTCCGGGGATGGAGCCCTGCAATGGGCTCCCTACTCAGCAGAGAGCCTGCTTCTCCCTCTCCCTCTGCCTGCCACTCCGCCTGCTTGTGCACTCTCTCTCTGTGTCAAATAAATAAATAAACGCTTTAAAAAATAAATAGAGGCACCTAGGTGGCTCAGTCAGTTGGGTGTCTGCCTTCAGCTCCAGTCATGATTCTGGGGTTCTGGAATCAAGCCCCACATCGGGCTCCCTGCTTGGTGGGGAGCCTGCTTCTCCCTCTGCCTGCTGCTCCCCCTGCTTGTGCTCTCTCTCCCTGTCACATAAATAAATAAAATCTTAAAAAAAAAAAGCCTAGTTTCTTAAAAAAAAAAAATTAATTAATTAATTAATTAAAGGATCTGCTTGAAGCCAAGATGCAGTAACAAGGACTAGATTTACCCTCTCACCTTAAAGAACACTCTCCCTCCACCTAAAAAAAACCAAAAAAACAAAAACCACACATACAAAAAATATATGAAACAACAATTTTCAAGACGCTGGACATCAGGGGCACCTGGGTGGCTCAGTCGTTGGGTGTCTGCCTTCGGCTCAGGTCATGATCCCAGGGTCCTGGGATTGAGCCCCATATCGGGCTCACTGCTCAGCGGGAAGCCTGCTTCACCCTCTCCCACTCCCCCTGCTTGTGTTCTCTCTCTTGCTCTGTCAAATAAATAAATAAAATCTTTAAAAAAAAAAAAAAAAGACACTGGACATCAGACAATAGAGGACAGTGATTTCTGAGAAACTGGGATTGTAGGAGAGAGCCCTACAATGAACTCAAGAGGGTTTTCAGGGCGTGGCATAGGGAAGAGAAACCCAGGTGAGAGTATGGGAGCCCAGGGTGGCCATGTTTGTGGGACAGAGTGCCAGAGAGGAGAGACCTACACAGAGAAAATACTCTGAGATGTAGGGAGGATATTCAGAGTATTGACTCGTGTCTGTGTTGAGGAAACTACCCCATTGACTGGGGAAAAACTGTTGAGAGAATCAGGGGAAACAGTGCCCAGCACTCACATAGGGCCAGAAAAGAGCCTGTTCCCGACAGCTAAACCGGAAAACCTCATGGTTCACAGGACATTGGACAGAGTCTTTCTTCAGTAGTTGGAAATAATTAGCCCTAGACCAATGGTTCTCAACCTGGAGTAAATTTGCTCCCCTCCTCCAGGGAACATTTGGTAATGTGTAGACACATTTTTGACTATCAGGACTAGCAGTGAGATGCTACCAGCATCTAGTGGGGAGGCCAGGAATGTTAGTAAGCATCCTGTGTGCACAGGACAGCCTCCTGACAACAAAGCACCATGTGGCCCAAAGTCAGTGCTGAGTTTGAGAAATCCTGCCCTAGACTACATGCTACTCTAGTCCTTCCTAAGGAATCTTAAAAGCAAGACTCAAAAGGATCAAAGGATCACATTGTTTCCAAATAAATTAACTGCATCCCAGAGCAAAGTTCAAGAATATTTATAGGAAAACAAAACAAACAAACAAATTAAAAAAAAAAACAGGGAAAAAAAGGTTTACAGGAATACAAAACTATGAGGTACCCAACAGGGTAAAATTCACAATGTCTGACATTCAGTTCTTCCTCTTCTAATCAAAGATTACCAGGCATACACACTCAGGAAAATCTAACCCATATTGAGGAGAAAAATCAACCAACCAAAACCAACCCAGAACTGACACAGATGTTAGAAGTGGCATAAAATGACATAAAACAGTTATTATCTCTGTATTCTGTAAGTTCAAAAGGTTAAGTAGAGAAAAGGCAGTTATAAAAAAGACCCATATCGGGGCACCTGGGTGGCTCAGTCGTTAAGCGTCTGCCTTCGGCTCGGGTCATGATCCCGGAGTCCTGGGATCGAGCCCCACATCGGGCTCCTTGCTCAGCGGGAAGCCTGCTTCTCCCTCTCCCACTCCCCCTGCTTGTGTTCCCTCTCTCGCTGTCTCTCTCTCTGTCAAAAAAAAAAAAAAAACTTAAAAAAAAAAAAAAAAAAGACCCATATCAAGTTACAACATCTTACATGAAAAATACACTGATGGAATTTAACAGCAGTTTAAATATTTCAGAAGGAAAAAGACTAGTGAACTTGAAGGCATAGCAATAAAAACTATCCAAAATGAAAGAGAGAAAAGATAAGTATTTTCTTTTTCTTTTTTTAATGATTTTATTTATTTATTTATTTAATTGACAGGGGGAGAGAGAGAGAGACAGAGAGAGAACACAAGCAGGAGGAGTGGGAGAGGGAGAAGCAGGCTTCCCGCCAAGCAGGGAACCCGATGCGGGGCTCGATCCCAGGATCCTGGGATCATGACCTGAGCCGAAGGCAGTCGCTTAACAAACTGAGCCACCCAGGTGCCCCAAAAATACCAGTATTTTAAATGAGATTTGGAAAGAAAGCATTAGTGAGCTGCAAGACAATATTAAGTGGCCTAATATACAAGTATTTGGAGTCCCTGAAAGAAGGGAAGAGAAGGGAGAACTGAAAATACAGTTGAAGAAATAATGGCTGACAATTTTCCAAACTTGATGAAAATTATAAATCCACAGACCCAAGAATCCCAATGAACCCCAAACACAAGAAATATGAAAAAACCACATCAAGGCAAATCATAATTTGCTAAAAAACAAAACAGTGATAAAGAGAAAATCCTAAAAGCATCCAAGAGTAAAAAGTTTAAGCATCTGCTTTCACTCAGGTAATGATCTTGAGGTCCCGGGATCAAGCTCCACATAGGGCTCTGGGCTCAGCAGGGAGTCTGCTTGTTCCTCTCCCTCTCCTTCTGCCCCTCTCCCGGCTCATGCTCTCTGTGTCTCTCTCTCAAATAAATACATAAAATCTTTTAAAAAAGAGAGAGGGAAGAAAGAGCGTCCATAAAGGCCACGAGGGAAGAAATGGTAGTGATGAGGGAGCAGAAGGCAAGCTGAGGACAAAGCGGAAGCTGGCACCCTA
>NC_058406.1:103619964-103704765 GCF_002201575.2 Neomonachus schauinslandi | reverse complement strand
CTGCCCTAAAGGAAAAACAAATGGTTAACTGATAGAGATCACAGTCTTGGAGGACAGGAATCTCCCTCAGTTTACAAGTGTCCTAGTGATTTACAAGGAAGAAGCTTTCTTATCAATAACCTAACTTCCAGAGACCCATAACTCAGTTTCCTGAAGCCCTAACATCACCCTCCCCTACATGAAATTGAGGGAGGCTGAGGCAGAAGGAAATGTAAATAAAATTGAATTTCTTTTGAACCTGAAGCCCGTTGACAAGGACGTGTGATAGGAGGAATGTAACATTTCTCCAGAAAACTCCCAACTGTCTTCATATTAGTTCCTCATTAGAGGGAAAAACAACCTTGGCTTGACAATAACCAGGCCTCCAGTATCCTGAGAGTCTTTAGCATATGATAGTCCTTCTGGAGACCCCTTTGTCCTCACCTCCCCAACTCCTGAGTATATAATCAGCCTCTCCTCAAGACCACAGGGCAGCAGCTCTTTCTGCCCATGGGTCCTGTCCCCGTGCTTTAATAAAACCACCTTTTTGCACCAGCGGCATCTTAAAAACTCTTTCTTGGTCATTGGCTCCGGACCTCACTTACATTCTAAAACTTCATCAGTAGTACATTACCGCAAGGTTCTTACAGTGTACATGCAGTGGTATAATGTCACTTGAAAGCAGAAAATGATAAGTTAAACTCTAAATATAGACTGTAAGTACAAACTCTTAAGAAGAAATAAACAGAACAGCCCTGCATCTATTAGAGAAATTCAGTGTGTAGTTAAAAGCCTTCCCACAAAGTAAACCCCATGTCCAGTTGGCTTCACTAGTGAATTCTATCAAACATTTAAGGATTAAAAAAAGCCAATTCTACACAAACTCTTCCAGAAAATTTAAGAGAAAGGAAAACTTCCCAACTCATTCCATGAGGCCATTCTTACCCTTAATATTACAACCAGGAAAAGATATTATAAGAAAAGCACAGACCAAAATACCTCATGTGGTTTTATCCCAGGAAAGCAAAATTAGTTTCACATTCAGAACTCGACTGGTGTTGTAACTGTGTGGTGATGGAGGTTAACTAGACTCATTATGGTGATCATTTCATAATATATACCAATTATCGCTTCATGTTGTACCTCTAAAACTAATATAGTGTTATACATGGGCTACGTCTCCAAAAAAAAACAAAAAACACGAAAGGCATGCCTGGCTGGAGCGTGAGTGGAGCGTGCAACTCTTGATCTCGGGGTTGTGAGTTTGAGCCCCACGTTGGGTGTAGAGATGACTTAAAAATAAAATCTTAGAAATAAAATGAAAAAGAATCATGCTTTAACCCTTTTCTCCTTTTCCTCCATTATGAGTGAAAAAGAAGAGTGTCTGATTTCAAAATTACTCAGAAAGCCAAGCTGTGAGCTGAGGATCCACCACAGATGACAGAATTGCTTGGAGGTAATGCCCTAAACTGAGGCCTCTGGGCATTTGAAAGAACCGAGGGCCACCGTAGACAACATGCAGAGAAGCCAGCCAGGAACCACAGCCAAGTGCTTCAGCCACCAGGGTAATGGGGCAATAGTCTTCTAAAGCTGGATGTGGGGAAGGTACTAAGTTTCCATTTTCAAATGTCATCTAGGCATTCAATGCTTGTTTCTTGCTATTTGTGAGATGCTTTCCTGGGAGGAGTTTGTAGTAAGAGTGGCAGGAAATGGACTAAGCAGAACACGTCTGTTGTGCATTTCAGATATTCCCAGGAGTGCTGAAAAGGCATGGAGACTGGAAACAGGCCAAAAAGGCGATAGATATCACATGAAATCAATTGCCTGCAGTACTCATGAATTAAGTCTTACATGTATTTTGTACACAATAATAGCTAATATTTAATAGGCATTTGCTTTGTTTCCAGGACTTTTTATGTATTGTCTCATTTAATCCTTCCTGCAACTCTAGAAAGTAATCTCAATTTCACAAATCAGGAAATTGAGGCACAGAGTAGTTAAATAAATAACTTGCCCAAGGCCACACATATTGTGTCAAAGACAGGATTCGGATCCAGATGTTTGATTCTGGAATCCACACCTGCACTTTTTTTAAAGATTTATTTATTTATTTTAGACAGAGTGAAAGAGCGAGAGAAAGAGCACAAGCAGGAAGGGCAGAAGCAGAGGAAGAGAGACTCCCAAGTCGACTCCGTACTGAGTACGGAGCCAGACGTGGGGCTGGATCTCACAACCCTGAAATCACAACCCAAGCTGAAACCAAGAGCTGGACCCTCAACCTACTGTGCCACCCAGGCACCCCCCACACCTGCATTTTTAATCATGACACACACTATCTTTCATATGACATATGTATATACATATTCATATGACATATACATGCCTATCCTGCATTTCAGTTTCCACATATGCACATGTTTTTTATTTTATCTATTTCTTTATTTGAAACCACCTACACTTATACAGATTTTGTTTATCAAGAACTGAGTCCTATTTTGATCTGAATTATTTATACATAATTTCCCTTTTGAGCACGAGTCTCAGTTACATCTCTAAACTTTATTTTAGCAAACATAAAGACACCTGGCACTGGTCTCTTCCACATATTTAGTCTTGAAATGCTGTTGTTCTTCCTCTACAAATCATGTGTTTACCTCTATGTAATCTCTGCTGTGAAGAATAGATTCACATGTAGAGATCATTAGAAATACATGGTCAGAGGACAAAGAAAAAAATCAGTGTAATTCATGATATGAAACAAATTTTATTTTACTTATTTTTTTTTGTTTTATTTATTTATTTGAGAGACAGAAAGAGAGCATGCATGGCTGGGGGGCGGGTAGGGGCAGAAGGAGAGGGAGAAACTCAAGCAGACTCTGCACTGACAGCACAGCCCAAAGTGGGCCCCAAACCCATGACCCCAAGATCACTACCCAAGCCGAAACCAAGAGTTGGAGGCTCAACCAACTGCACCACCCAGGCACCCCGGTATGAAACAAACAAACAAACAAAACCTAATCATCTCAATATGTAGAAAAAGCATTTGATTAAATCCAACACCCATTAACAGAAACTCTTAGCCAACTAGGAATAGGAGGGACTTCTCCACCTGTTAAAGAGCATCTACAAAAACCCTCCAGTTAAGATCATACTTAATGGTGAAAGACTGAATACTTTCCCCCTAAGATCAGCAATAAGACAAGGATGTCTGTTTTCATCACTACTATTTAATATTGTACTGGAGATTCTAGCCAGTGCAATAAGGCAAAAAAAGAAATAAAAGCTGTATGGATAGTAAAAAAGAAGTAAAAGTATTTACAGATAACATCTTCATCTATGTAGAAAATGTAAGGAATCTATTAAGAAATTACTAGAACTAACCAATGAGTTTAGCAAGTTTGTAGATATAAGATGAATATATAAAAAGTAACTGTATTTCTTTTTTTAAAAGATTTATTTATTTTACAGAGAGAGAAAGAAAAGACAGTGTGTGTGTGAGTGGGGAGAGGGGCAGAGGGAGAGGAAAACAGAAGGAGACTCCTGGCTGAGTGCAGAGCTCTAAACAGGGCCGGATCCCAAGGCCCTGAGATCATGACCTGAAATCGAGTCAGACGCTCAACACACTGAGCCACCCAGGCACCCCTAAAAAGTAACTGTATTTCCATATACTAGCAGTGAACAATCAAGGATTGAGATAAAAAATATTTATAATAACATCATACATATGAAATACTTAAAGATAAATTCGGGCATACCTCAGGATATTGTAGGTTGGGTTCCAAACCATCACAATAAAGCAAATATCACAATAAAGCAAGTCAAATGCTGTTTTTTGGTATCCCAGTGCATATAAAAGTTAGGTTTACACTACACTGTAGTCTATTAAGGATTTTATTTATTTATTTATTTATTTGACAGAGAGAGACACAGCGAGAGAGGGAACACAAGCAGGGGGAGTGGGAGAGGGAGAAGCAGGCTTCCCGCTGAGCAGGGAGCCCAATGCGGGGCTTGATCCCAGGACCCTGAGATCATGACCCAAGCCAAAGGCAGATGCCTAATGATTGAGCCACCCAGGCGACCTTACACTGTAGTTTATTAAATGTGCAATAACATTATGTCTAAAAAAGCAATGTACATAACTTAAAAATACTGTATTGCGGGGCGCCTGGGTGGCTCAGTCGTTAAGCGTCTGCCTTCAGCTCAGGTCATGATTCCAGGTCCTGGGATAGAGCCCCGAATCGGGCTCCCTGCTGGGTGGGAAGCCTGCCTCTCCCTCTCCCACTCCCCCTGCTTGTATTCCCTCTCTCGCTGTGTCTCTCTGTCAAATAAATAAATAATCTTTAAAAAAAAAATACTGTATTGCTAAACAATGCTAACCATCTTCTGAGCACTCAGCAAGTCATAATCACTGATTACAGATCACCATGACAAATATAGTAATAATGAAAAAGTTTGAAATATTGAAGAAATACCAAAATGTGACACAGAGACATGAAGTGAGCAAATACTGTTGGAAAAATGGCACCAATAGACTTGCTCCATGTAGGGTTGCCGCAAATCTTCAATTTGTAAAAACACAGATCTGCAAAGCACAATAAAGAGAATCACACAAAAACAAGGTATGTCTGTATGGCAAAAGATGTACAAGACCTATATCACAAAACATTGTTGAGAGACATTACATATGATTTAAATACATGGGAAGATATAACTTGTTCATAAGAAGACTTGTAGATGAAATACAACTTTCATGAGCAGACTCCATTTGCTGAGATGTCAATTCAAAATCCCAGCAATTTCTTTGTAGATATTGACAAGCTGATTCTAAAGTTCCTATGGAAAGTCAAAATATCTAGAATAGCCAAAACAACTTTGAAAAAGAAATTCAAAGTTGAAAATAATTTCAAGCCACAGGAAGACAGACAGTATGGGATTAGCATCAAGAAAGATTAACCTAGGGGCGCCTGGGTGGCTCAGTCGTTAAGCGTCTGCCTTCGGCTCAGGTCGTGATCCTAGGGTCCTGGGATCGAGCCCCGCATCGGGCTCTCTGTTCAGCAGGGAGCCTGCTTCTCCCTCTCCCTCTGCCTGCTGCTCCCCCTGCTTGTGCTCTCTCTCTCTGTCAAATAAATAAAATCTTTAAAAAAAAAAAAGAAAGATTAACCTAACATACAGAATACAGAGTCCAGCAATAGACCAAACATATATGGATAACCAGTTTTTGACCCAGGTGAAAAGACAATTGAACGGAGAAAAGAGAGCCTTTCAACAAAGGGTGCTGGAATAATTGGAAATTAGTTTCATGGATACTAATTGCCCACAAAAAAAAAGTAGAAGGGGGCTCTCTGAACTTAGCGCCAAGCCCAAAGCCAAGTTTATTTATCTCTGATATATCTTTCCTGATAATGGTCCCTCCCGTTCCACCTTTACTATGTGAGTGGTGACAGACGTGTATTGTTGGGAAAATATCATGTAATGAATGATGTGCCGGGTGTAAGCAATTTTAGTAACCTATTATGCTAGTAACCCTTAGGGTTTTAAGACTTCAATTCAGGATGGACTAATGGTATATTGGTAAATGTTTTAAAAAAAGGAGAGAGAAGGCCCTCATTTGCAGTATCTGAGTGAATACTCCCATGCAGTGGATTTCAAGCCGCCAGGTGATGTGACTTAAAGAGGATGTTGGGAAGACATGAGCCTACTATTCCCACCACACAAATACGATAAACGTAAATAACCCCAAGAGCACAGACAGTACTAAAACGTAGTAATTAGGAAGTTACAGATTTTAGTATCAAACACCTTTGTTTTTAATACAATTTATTCAATTGTAAGTTGACATAATTTTTTTAAAATATTTTATTTAGAGTGAGTGCACAAGCATGAGGGAGGGGCAGAGGGAGAAGCAGACTCAGAGCTGGGCAGGGAGTCCAATGTGGGGCTCCATCCCAGGACCCTGAGATCTTGACCTGAGCTCAAGGCAGCCGCTTAAGTGACTGAGCCACTCAGGCCCCATGACATAATTTAAATTTTAATAATAGCAGTACTTAAGGACTGGCTAGCCAAATTCTTAATTATTTTTATTTGAGAGACAGAGAAAGAGCACAAGCGGGGCGGGGGAGAAGCAGAGGGAGAGGGAGAAGCAGGTCCCCACTGAGCAGCGAGCCCCATGCGGGGCTCCATCCAAGGACCCTGGGACCAGGACCCCAGCAGAAGGCAGACACCCAACCGACTGAGCTACCCAGAACCCACAAATTCTGAATTTTTAAGTCTGCTCCCATGAGCTTGTAGGAGCCAGCTCCAGCACACCACTGGCCTGGAACAGTTTCTTTTTCTTTCTTTTTTTTAAGATTTTATTTATTGGAGAGAGAGAGAGAGCGCGCGCGCGAGGGCGGGAGAGCACCGGAGAGCGCAAGCAGGGGGGAGGGGCCGAGGGAGAAGTAGGCTCCGCTGAGCAGGGAGCCCCAGGGGCAGGGTGGATGCCAGGACCCCTCATGACCTGAGCTAAAGGCAGACGTTTCAAGGACTGAGCCGCCCAGGCGCCCCTGGGGGCAGTTTCCTGAGGGAAGTACAAGGTAACTTCTGGTTAACTTCTACTTCGTGACTCCCACTGAAAGGGAAAATCCTGTTGCGCACTTTTTAGTATTCTCAAACAGATGAAGAAAGAGAGGCCAGGTGCAGAGAGTCTCTACAAAGTGTTAGGTTGTGGAGGGGAGTTTGAGCTCAGGCCCGTCTCCAAAGCTAGAGATGAACACATCCTTCAAGTGCTCCTACGAGTTCTTTTTGAAAAACAGCATGATTCAGAGGACTTATAGCTCGGCCCGGGGCTTTAAGGGGGCGGGAGAGGAGGGGCAGCGGAAGAGGCAGAAAAGGAGCATTTTAAGCGTATAAATGCACTTAGGAGGCGGAAGGCTCTGTACAAATCAATACCAACCCGATCCCAGGGAAATGTCCGTGGCCTACAAGAAACAACGAGCGTGCGCGCTCCCACCGCCCGAGGGCCTTTTGTCTTCTCCGGAAGGGACTTCATGGTTACACGCCCAGAATTCGGCTGCGCCGGCCGGGAGGACCGGGGGCGGGGGGCGCGGCAACCGCGGGCGAGCCGGGGCTGGTCCTCCCGACCTCCCCGCTTCCCGGGCCTCGCTCCCCTTCCCCTACAGCCGGCAGTGGCGGGGGTGAGGTTACAGTAGTTGGGCCGGAGGATCTGGCGCGGGCACAAACTCTGTCGAGACCTAAGGCCTCCGCCCCGCCCGCCTCACGCCGCGCCCCCTGGGTCACGTGGCCCGTCGGTGACTGGGAAGAGCCGGCGAGCCGGCGGACCCCGCAGCTGTGTCTGCCGGAGCCCTGCGCGCCCTCGGAGCCATGCTGCGGAGCTGCGCCTCACGACTGCGCACGCCCGGGGCCCTGCGCGGCAGGTTGGGAGGTGCGCCCCCGCCGGCGAGGGACTCGCGGCCGCCGCCTGTGAGTCCGGGAGCCGGGCGTCGGGAGCGGGCGGCTGGGCCAGGCTCTGTCTGGGGGGAGCCGGTGAGGATGGCCGCGCTGAACTGTGGATCCTCAACCCGCTGGCCGCAGAGTAAAAGCTAACGTCAGCGCCGAACGTCGGTGTTAGCGGGGTCGCTTTCAGTCCTGAGGTCCAAAGGCGGAGAGGGACAGGAAGGGGACACGGGCCTGAAGCAGCGTGCGGGATGCTGGTCTCTGGTCAGCAAGTCGGGGAATATCGCTGCGACTGAGACCAGTTGGGTCGTGGTTTGGGCAAGGTCACACACAGGCACGTGGTGGAGTTGGGGTCTGACCTAGGCAGTAACCGCTCCTGACCTTTACGGTAGTATGATCGCGAGAAGAGCGGTGTCTCTTCCTAGGGTTTCACCCAGATTATCTCTGCCCAACGGATAACTAACTGTACCACTTTCTCAAATTCAAAGGCTGTTGTAAGAGTAGAATGAGGTAACGTTGAACGCGCTGCCTGGCGTTAATACTAAATAAATAATGCTTGTTCTTATATCCCTATGTTTTGCTTCACTGAAGTATTCAATTATTATTAATTAAACCCCAACAATATGTAAGACATTGGTCTCTGATGATACAAAGATGAGTAAGAAAACCCTTTCTCTCAAGGAGCTCACAATCTAGTTGGGAAGAAAAGGATGAAATTGCAAAATTAAAACACTGTATGTTGTCATGAAGTTCTAAGGGAACCTAGAGGGAGGGAACAGTTCCCTACTGAGCAAGAACTGCAAGCTCTTAGACCTTTCTTTTAAAGAATAATGTGTGCAGACTGGTTATTAATCCTATACCACCTTTCACCTTGGAAAAGAAAACGTCCTGTGCTCCTCTCGCAACAACAAAGATAATTTGTTTCTTTAATTATATGTTGATGCCTTGTAATCTGTGTTGAGAATATTTAACAGTAGTACTTACAGGCTTTGTAAGTCGTTTTTTTTTTGGTTCAGTAACTTAATCTTAAAAGGAAATATATTAAAAAGGAGGCATAACTTTAGTTAACAAGTCCCACTTGAAAAATATATAACCAAAGATCAAGCCCTCTATAGAGGGCTAGAAAAGGTAATGATATCCCTAACATTTATCCCTCGGTACACAGTCTGTGCTGGGAATTTTTTTTTTTTTTAAGATTTTATTTATTCATTTGAGACACAGATACAGAGAGAGCATGAGCAGAGGGAGAAGGGAGAAGCAGGCTCCCCGCAGAGCCATGAGTCAGGCGGGGGTGGTGCGGTGGGGGGGGGAGCGGAGCTCTCCATCCAGGGAGCCGAAGGCAGACGCGTAACCATCTGAGCCACCCTGGCGCCCCTGTGCTGGGAATTTCCAAGTGCCCTTACGTCAAGTATCTCTTAGTTCCTACCCTCTTGAACTGAAACTTTCATTATTTTTTTCTCACAACATCAGTGTTCATCTGAGGTCCTAGGATCTACATGCCTCTTAACTAAAATTAGAGATCCAGGGGCACCTGGGTGGCTCAGTCGTTAAGCATCTGCCTTTGGCTCAGGTCGTGTTCCCAGGGTCCTGGGATCGAGCCCCACATCGGGCTCCCTGCTCCGTGGGAAGCCTGCTTCTCCCTCTCCCACTCCCCCTGCTTGTGTTCCCTCTCTCACTGTCTCTCTCTCTGTCAAATAAATAAAATCTCAAAAAAGAAAAAAAAAACTTAAAAAAATAAAATAAAATTATAGATCCACTCCTCCTCTTCCCCCTCCTAACACAAACAGTAACAAGAACCTCCTTTCTTCTTTCAACCCCGGTCTGCAAAGCTACAATTCTGGAATCATCCAAGGCTCTCCTATTTCTGTTTCCCTATGATCAGTCTCTCTCCACATCCCTTGATCCCAGTATCCTAAAAGTCTCTTAAATCTTTTTTTTTCTTCATTTCTTTCTGCCTAGTTCAGCTTTTTTTGTTGTTGTTAAAGATTTTATTTATTTATTTGACAGAGAAAGAGAGCACAAGCCCAGGAAGCAGCAGGCAGAGGGAGAGGGAGAAGCAGGCTCCCCACTGAACAGAGAGAGTCCCATGCGGGGCTCAATCCCAGAACCCTGGGATCATGACCTGAGCCGAAGGCAGTTGTTTAACTGACTGAGCCACCCAGGTGCCCCGTACCTAGTTCAGCTTCTAACCATATCTCATCTGGATCTTTGCAACAGTTTTAACTGCTTTCCCTGCGATTCCCCTCACCTTTCAATTCATCCTTTACACCAGAGCAAGGTTTCTAAAACCTAAGTTCATGTTACTTCTTTGCTTAAAATTCCATAAGGCTCCCCATAGTGGAAAAAAGTATTTTATCATTCATATACCACCTTCATGGTTTTTTAAAGACTGCCTTTCTTTAATGAGTTTCATCCTAAGGAATAACATTTGTGAGATCACCAAGTGTGATGTGTTATTTATGTCCTTTGGTATTATGTATTTAAAAATACATATGCTGTAGTCCTTGTGCTACCTAAAATCATCTTTCATTTTGGTGTTTGGAAACTTTGACCTAGCAGATGAAATCTAAGCCCTGTGTTAAGGCCAAAGAGGCTCGATGGTGTGTTCCCCTTCTTCTTTGCCATCCACATCTGGCTGCTACTCTCATTGCACCTTACGTCCATGAAGACTGAAATCCTGCAGTTCTTCCCTATCATGTCAAACAGTTGTGTCACCTCTCTGTGCCTTTGCTTGGTGTAGCCCTCCCATTCTCTCCTTAGTGAACTTTTTATCCTTTAGAAATCACTCCATCAGTCCTCATCTTTTTGAAGTTTTCCCTGAATGTCACTCCTGTGTCTTTTTGTACTTCTGTTACGGTATTTTTCACACCTGAGGCTGCCAGCACTTGAGGGCAGGGCCGAAGTCGTCTCTGTCTTAACCAGTTCCTGGCACAGAACCAGGCATATAGCAGATTTTAAAAAGTTCACTGCGTTTAAGTGAATCCCACACTTCAAAGTTAAAATCCGGTAGGAGAGCCCACAGCCAAGGGAGTCATTCTAGTTCCTAAAAGTCTTCAGTTGTCTCTGGGGTGCCTGGGTGGCTCAGTCATTAGGCCTCTGCCTTCGGCTCAGGTCATGATCCCAAGTTCCTGGGATCAAGCCCCACATTGGGCTCCCTGCTCAGCGGGAAGTCTGCTTCTCCCTCTCCCACTCCCCCTGTTTGTGTTCCCTCTCTCGCTGTGTCTCTCTCTGTCAAATAAATAAATAAAATCTTTAAACGAAAGTCTTCAATTATCTCTATCACCCTGGTCCATAAAAAGATGCTGGAACTGATCCATCCTAGAGTTGCCTATTTAAATAAGACCTATGGATGAGCCAAATCCTACACATTCTGTTCTACCTCTCAACTGGCATGTATTGCTCAGTGCATATTTATCTGTGACTACTTGTGTTTATTTCCAGAATTCATGTACTTTAAAAGCCACATGATTGAGACTGGATTCTAAGGAAATAATCCAAAATAGAGAAAAGGCTATATTCATAATTTTCCAATGAACATTTTTATTTAGAGCAGCAAAGGATTAGAAACACTTTAAATGCCTAACTTAGGGGCGCCTGGGTGGCTCAGTCGTTAAGCGTCTACCTTCAGCTCAGGTCATGATCCCAGGGTCCTGGGATTGAGCCCCATATCAGGCTCCCCACTCCGTGGGAAGCCTGCTTCTCCCTCTCCCACTCCCCCTGCTTGTGTTCCCTCTCTCACTGTGTCTCTCTCTGTCAAATAAATAAATAAAATCTTTTTAAAAAAATGTTTAAAAAAAAAATAAATGCCTAACTTAACTGGTTAGGTAAATTATAGTAAATGAGTCTAAAGGACTATTTTTCTGCTGTTGAAAATGGTGATAATTGAGATTAAGGACATGAAAAAGTGGGCACTAAATAATTTTAAGTGGTGAGGCAGGAAGAAAAAATAACATTTCTTACTGAAATTACAAGTGTATTAAGAAAGATTACATTTAGGGGCACCTGGGTGACTCAGTTGATTAAGCAACCAACTCCTGATTTCAGGTCAAGATCTCAGGGTCATGCTCTGTGTCAGGCTCCATGCTCAGCTCAGCAGAAGGTCTGCTTGAGAGTCTCTTTCCCTTTTCCTTCCCATCTGCTCCTCCCCTGCCAGCACACCTGCTCTGTCTCCTAAATAAATGAGAGAAAGATCACATTTAAGATAAGTTGGTAGAAAGACATCAACATTTATCATTGTTTGCTTTTATTTTTGAGAGAGAGCGCGTTCTGATGAGCATGAGTGGGGGCAAGGGCAGAGGGAGCCTGCTTCGGCTGGATGGGATCATGACCTGAGCCAAAGACAGACACTTAGCCAACTGAGCCACCCAGGCACCCATAAATTGTTTTTTCCTTTCTTTCCCAAATTTTCTAAACTGGGTTCTAAAGAGATAGTGAATCCAAAACCATAGGAAAAAAACAAAGGTACAAATCCTGGGTTAGGGAGTGGAGCAGTCTCGACCCTGCTCACATTTCCCCTCATGAAGTTGATACTTCCTTCTGTTCAGTCAAGGAGTTGTTAATTCTGTGGAGTTTTTGAGACAGGCTGCCTATATTCTCAACCATCAGGCCAGAATCAGAGCCGGCCAGATCAGAGCCAGCCGAGGTGTCAGCATGTCAGTGGAAGGCTGGTTGGCTGGTTCTTCCATCACAGCACAGCCTTGCTGTTTTTGTATCGGGGTGTGGTCCATGATGAGGGAGCAGAAGGATGGCTGAAGACGGAGCATAAACTGACACCCTGCAACCTCTCCCCCCCTCCCCCCCCACTCCTGGTGGGACATGGACATGTGTGACATTCTTCCAGGAATCTCCCAACTATCTTAATGTTAACGCCTCGGTAGAAGGGAAAAACAACCTTGACAATGGCAAGGCCTCGGGTATCTTGTAGGTCCTCTTTGGTATCTTGTAGGTCCTCTTTGGTATCTTGTAGGTCCTCTTTAGCATGTGAAAGTTCTTTTGAAACCTCCCTTTTTTCTTACCTCCCCCAACCCAGTAGTGTATAATCAGCCACCCCTCACAACCGCAGTGCAGCAGCTCTTTCTGCTTATGGCTCCTGTCCCCGTGCTTTAATATAAAATCACCTTTTTGCACCATAGACTTCTCAAGAATTCTTTCTTGGCCATCGGCTTCGAACCCTAGTAACGTCTTTCCTACATCAGTCCAAGTGTTGTAGATACATTGAATCTGAATTAACAAGGGTGACTGGAAGTGGAATGCCATAGTTGATAGCTTCTGTGATTTTAAATATTCCAAGATTTCTGCTGAAGCCAAAAAAAAAAAGATCCCTCCCCCCCAAAAAACTTTTTCCTTTCCAGTGCCTATGGCCATTTGCTTTGTCCTCCTTCTAAGTCACCCTTTGTCCCCCTCCAGGGTCTCTGCACCATTCCACTTGCTGCCTGGGCATGAGTGGTAGCATTGCTCAGTGCTGCAGAGAAATAGCATAGTAACCATGGCTTCCACGGTTCCATGGCTTCTAGGAAGCCATGGTTACTATGACACCAAGCACCTGCCCCCCCCCCCAACTTCCTCCTCCTCTTTATATTCTCTTTCTTGGTAATTGGCTCTGTCACTCACCATGTTGCATAATTCAGAAACCTGGGGTTGGTGTTTATATTTTTACTCTTCCCTTACTCTTTATCTGCTTCATACAGTCATAATTTTCACTTGGGTTACCTCTAAAAGCCTCGACACAGGGTCCTCACATCCAGTGTTGTCCCTCCCACTATCTTTCTTATGATGGTCAGATCAGATCTTGTCATTTCCCTATTGAAATCCCTCTGGGAACAACTGCAGATACAGACCGGTTCAGGCCAACTAGCTTAGTATGGAAGTTCTCCCAGCCAAGCCCTTGTCTGCATCTCTGTAGCCATCTGCTCTTCCCCTTGCACTGAAACAAAGCCAAGCTTCTTTTAGGCCTTAGTTTCATCATCTGTAAAATGGGGATAATAATTAGTACCTACTTCATAAGTATTTCGTAAATGTGGTTGTTATGAGGCCCCACAAAACTGTCATGCCTCCTTGCTTTTGCATATGCCTACAATACCCTTTCTAGCTGGCTAATTTCTGCTTGTTCAATTGATGTGGGAAACAAAGAAGAAAAATTAGTAAATTTCCTTACTGCCTACAGCCCATTGACAAGTCCTTGAAACAGGCAAAGTGACATATTCCTCTAGGAACTCAGCTGCCTCCATGTTAATACTTTGCTGAGGGCAAAAGGCAATCTTAGCCTGCCCCCCGGGATCCTGTAAGTCTACTTTAACATCTAAAAATCCCATTGGAAACTTCCTTTATCTCTACCCCCACCAGATACATGTTGGCAATCATCCCCCAAGCATATGACCCACTGATATACATCTGAAGGGTCTCGTGACTCAGGTTTTATTAGACAGTAATAAATGACCTTTTCCCAGCAATAGCTAGCCCCCTCAAGATCCTGGAAACCTTGATTCCAAAATTCCTTAGAGACTTACCTATCCCTACCCCCTTCCCAATTTGAAGGTATATAATCACCACCCCTCACGACTCCACTGAAGCTCTTTCTGCCCATGGTCCTGTTCCCGTGCTCTAATAAAACCACTTTTTGCACTGGAGACGGCTCAAGAATTCTTTCCTGGCCATTGGCTTTGAACCCTAACATCTTCCCTACATCAAAATCAAGATTCAAGTCAAAGAACTCCTCCCTGAACCCCACCACACCCCCCATCTGAATTAAACACCTCTCCCCTGTGCTCTGGCTCCTGCATACCCCACTGGTAACACTTTTTACATGGAGGAAAATGTGTGTCCTTCATCTGTTTATCTCCAGTTCCTGGCTCACCTGTGCTTGATTAAGGTGTTTTGTTTGGTTTTGTTTTAAAAGAAAGGAATCCACAGACCTGAGCTTAATGCCTCTCTGCTAGTAGCTAGTGGGGTGACACTGAGCAATCACTTACCCTCTCTCTCAATCTCTCCTCCTCTCAAGGAGGTTGGATCAGCTGATTCTTAAAATGTGCTTCCACTCTGAAATGACCAACTTCTGGAAGAGGCAGCAAGATAGTCTCAGAAAATAGGAGAATATGTTACAAGATAGGGTTCATTCTCCATTCTTCTTTTTCTCCTCTCTTTTAGAGGTCGTTCTCTTCAGAGGTCATTTATGTGGACCATTCTCTCCCCAACCCCAGCTGGAGCAAGGACATGAGACTCCTTTTTGACCAGTTCATGAAGAAAACTGAAGATGGCTCTTGGAAACGTTTGCCTTCACATAAATCTGTATCTCCTCAAAGGACTGAAGAGGTCAAAACCTTTTTTCCTGGTAGGAACAACCACTCTCTCATAAAGAATATTTAAATGTCAAATATAAAACAAAATATTGAGGCATTGGTTACTATGTGGAAATGTTGGGGCCTGGAGCCAATGGCCAGGAAAGAATTCTCGAGATGTCTTTGCAAAAAGGTGGTTTTATTAAAGCACGGGGACAGGACCCTTGGGCAGAGGTGGTTTTATTAAAGCACTGGGACAGGACCTTTGGGCCAAAAGAGCTGCACTGATTATACACTTTGGGGTTGGGGGAGAAGACCAAGGGAAGTTTCCAAAAGTCTTTCATATGCTACAGAAGACTCACTGGATCCTGGAAGCCTGGCTATTGTCAAGCTAAAGTTGTTTTTCCCTCTAGCAAAACATTAACATTAAGACCCTTGGGAGTTTCCTGGAGGAATGTCCTGCTCTGTCTGCCTCAAGTATTTGTCACTTGGCTGCAGGATATGAGGAAATTATTTTTAACTACATTTCCTTCTGCCTTTATTCCCCACATCAGTTACCGCTTGAAGAGGGAAGGATGTAAGTAATGCAGGGTTTCTTTATTCTCTATTGTTTTTGTTTGTTTGTTTTTTAAGTAGGCTCCACGCCCAACACGTCTGCTCTTCCTCAAAATAATCTTGATGCCAAAGAGCCGTATTTTGGGTTGATGAATTCTGCTGTCGTTCATTCCCGTCTTTGAAGCTTCCCCAAGAAGTTTCATGTCTTTGAATGAGTTTGTTAGTCCTGAGAATACATTAGTTAAACAGTTGTGTCTCATTTTAGGAGGTGGTATTTATTGCAGGGGGGCTCTACATGGCATGAGCAGTCACCTATTTAATAAGAGGCGTTTTTTTATGGAAACAAAAGAAAAAGGTTAATAGTTGGAACAAACCATAAACTCTGTTTTTGAGTCCAGAGGACAGTCAAGATTTCTAGATGTTGGGCTCAGAGCATCTCAGATGGAGTGAGGGCCCTGCCAAAAAACAAAATTCATCCGAGCAAATTTGAAGATCTAATTGGCTTTATTGAATGATTCATGAATCGGGCAGCATCCCATCTGGCAAGAAGAAAGGGGCTCCCAAGAGTTGTACAAAATGGAAGGTTTTTATAAGAAGGAGGGTGGGGCAAGGAGTTAATGGCAAAAGAAAAGAAAGGATTCCAGGCAAGGTCACTATCACTTGGGGGAAAGGGCAGGGGGGTCTTATCATGCAGATGACCTCATTTGCCTTTGGGGATAGAGAGGACCTAGGTAACAGATTACCTCATTGATGATGACCAGAAAATTCCAGCCTGACTTAGTTAAAACATTTCTGGGGGAGGCTGACACTGCAGTTAGGTTAGATATTAAACCCCAGTTTGGGGGCGCCTGGGTGGCTCAGATGGTTAAGCGGCTGCTTTCCAGTCAGGGCTCCCTGCTCAGTGGGGAGCCTGCTTCTCCCTCTGCCTGCTGCTCCCCCTGCTTGTGCTTTCTCGCTCTCTGTCAAATAAATATAAATAAACCCCAGTTTGGTGACTTGGCCTAAGCGACACTGATGTGGGAAACAAAAGCAAAAGGAGAAATTAAGGCCAAAATTGTGACTTGTTTTACAAACAAATTAGTCTTAATTTGGCTCTTTCTGGAAATGAGAGTGATTACAGAGAAAAATATGTGTCAATAACCCATCTTTGCAGATGTTAAATTCTAGTTCTCATTGTCTTTGAATGTTTGTTGTTTGCCTAAGCTAGACAACTTGAGGTAAACTTCAGAGAAATTGCACAATAGCTCATGTATAGACATTCTTTGTGCTTGTCAGAGGTTCCTGGTGTCAAAGCAACCCGAGGCGCCCCTTGAATGAAATTGCTATGATCACCGCCCTGCCATTAAAGTCCCGGTAGGAGGGATGCTCGCATCCCCCAGCTTGCCCATCGAATTCTAGACTGTAAAATGGGTGCCGGCATGTGGACCGAGATACCATACCTTGCCTTGCCCTGAAGAACCCCCCATTTTTAACCCATGGAAAACATTAGGAAAGTTTTTACAAGGGGAAATTGCCCCTATAGTTTGTTGTAAGTGGAGGACATTGACAGAAGACAGTAGAGATAGAAATCCGTCATGGTCTAAGCGACATTCCAACACATGTAGTCTTTACAGCCAACTTCTCTAGGAAATTGTCCCAGTTGGGCTTTAATTCAGTTGGGTACTGGTTTCAGCCGGTTCCAAGTGGAAGTCTCGTGGCCAGAGATCACTAGACCAGAGATGTGGAGAACATCACATTAAACCAGTGAGGAGGAAACCTCACATGGGAGTCTTAAGATTGGCAGCTGTGCTAGCAACTTAGGTGGCTGTCCCGTGCCCAAAAAAGACAACTTTGTATAAGGACAGGAATAAAGAGAGGACATCAAGAAACTATAAGTTTCTGGGTCTTACTACCATTCCGGCCAGGGTACTAACTTCCAGCCAAAAGGCAGGCTTTCTCCTCCCCGTAGAGTAGCCCCAAGCTAGAGGATTGCAGCCTGAGCAGTTGAACTGAAAGTGTTCCAGTAAGACCATACTCCATGGGGGCTCCTGAGTGGCTTAGATCGTTAAGTGTCTGCCTTCGGCTCAGGTCATGATCTCCAGGTCGTGGGATCAAGCCCCGCATCCGGCTCCCTGCTTGGCGGGGAGCCTGCTTCTCCCTCTCCCTCTACTGTTCCCCCTGCTCGTGCTCTCTCTCTCTCTCTCTCTCTCTGTCTCAAATGAATAAACAAAAAATTCTTGAAAAAATAAATATTATTTAAAAAAAAAAAAAAAAGGACCATACTCCATGAAAATCCCCTGAAATGAGAGTAAAGGAAGAGAAGAGAAAGTACTCACCAAGTTTACAGAGAAGCTCGGAGTGCAGATGAAAAGACTGAGCCACACATTCAGGCGCCGAGTGATGTGGCAATGTTGGAGTTGGGAGCCAACAGCCCAAAAAGAATTAACGTCTTTGGTGCAAAAAGATGGTTTATTAAAGGACAGGGGCAGGCAGAAAGAGCTGCACTGGGGTCATGAGGAGTGGCCCATTATATACTTTCAAGTTGGGAGGGGGTTAGGGATAGCATAAGTCTCTAAGGAATTTTGGAAGCATCGTTTCCAGGACCTTGAGGGGGCTAGCTATTGTTGGGAAAAGGTCATTTATTATTGTCTAATAAAACCTGAGTCATGAGACCCTTCAGATGTAGATTAGTGGGCCATATGCTTAGAGGATGATTGCTAACGTGTATTTTGGGGTGGGGAGTAGAGATAAAGGAAGTTTCCAAAGGAATTTTTATGTGTTAGAGTAGCCTCACAGGATCCTGGGGGTCAGGCTAAGATTGCCTTTTGCCCTCGGCAAAGTATTAACATAAAGGCAGCTGAGTTCCTAGAGGAATATGTCACTCTGCCCGTTTCAAGGACTTGTAGGCAGTAGGAATTTAATTTCTTCTTTTGCCTTTGTTTCCCACATCAGGAGCTACTTCACAAAGTAATGGTCTCTTCTCCTGGGTGAGGAAGAGTTATGCCCCTTTGCTTCTAGTAAAGCGTTTTATAGGGTTTTTTTAAATTAGCTAATAGAGAGGAGCTTACTTTTTAACTTTGGGTGTATCACTTATATTGGGCCGTTGGTTTTTCCGCTGTCCTGCCTAGGGTTGTGGAATAACCTATAGGGAGCATGTTAGAAGGTGGAGGATAGATAGTAAAGTATCCCCAAGCTAAGAAGGCACTTTGAGACCAGAAAACAAAGCAGGCCACTCCATACAGTTTACATAGAGTTTTATTCAAGGTAACTTATTGACAGAGGGATTCAGGTGGAGAACAGTCCACAGTAGCTGCATAGTTAATTCTCCACGAAATCCAGACCTCAGTCCACAGATTGTATAGAGTGAGGGGAACACACAGAAGATCACTGTAGTGAGATCAGAAGGCTTGCACTCAGCTCAGAGGGCTTGCATGCACTTTATTTGACAGCTGGCCTTTAATTAGATCTTGTGGCACCACCTGTGCATCAGGAAAAACTGTTATCTCTAACAGATTCATGGGAGGCTAAAATAAGCCTCCCCCCAATCCTGGCCGGCATTTCTAAGGTATGTATATTCATCTCCAAGGGGCCCAGAACATGTAGCCCCAAGAGAGGTTACTGAGCAAATGTGAACAAGACGGAGGGCCAAAGATGGGGTCAGTATTGTCAGCACAACGCTCCTACAGAACAATTTTAAGAATGTCCAGCTGATGTGGCTTTTATAGCCAGAGGGAGTGGGGTCTTGTGATTCTTTTTATGACCTGCTGACTTAAGTCAACCTAAAAACCAAAATGGCTTTACGTTGGTCAACTTCCCTCCTGAGCCTCCATTCCCTCCTTCCTCAGTTATGTAAAGGTCAAGTTGATGATTAGCTTGGGGTCAATCACAGGTGGGGGTCTTGCTGGTCTAGGCAGTCCTTATTGCTTGAGGGGGGTAGTTTTGGTTCCCTAGGCAGGATACTTTGCCTGGAGGGCTTTTTGCCTGAGTTATGAGCTGCAAAGAAGAACTTAATCAATTAGAAAGCTCGAGATCAAAACGGAGGTAGTTGAAAGCCATACTCGAGCAGTCTCATTCATTTTCCTGGTTTGCAGTTTGACTATCTCTGGTGATGTCATCAGGTGTGAACCTTCTGAATAGCCCAACTGCAACAGGTAAGAACGTTGTCCACGCATGAGCTCTTACGAAATTTCTGTCAAGTTGTCCAGTTTCAGTTTGCAGGGCTTCAGGAAAAGCAGTTTTGTTCTTAGTGATTCCAAGTCAGAAGGGTGGGAGAAAATTGGAAATGTTTGGAGAGTCATAGTCAGATATTTGAGGAAACTAGAAGAATTTAGGATCCAGGTCAGTTTGCAGATAGATAACGACTTCAAAGAAAGCAAACAGCACTGGGATCTGATGTCCACAAAGGTGCTATTGAAACGTACTTTTTCTCTCTGCAGTCATCCATTTGTATCGGAGATAATCATGATAAGACTAATTTGTTTGCAGAATGAATCTAGTCTCATTAAACATAGCCTTATTATTTACATAAGTACCACAAGAATAGTGACTGGCCACATGGGTTTTTTTGGGTTTGCTTTTCTTTTCTTTTCTTTCTTTTAAGATTTTATTTATTTATTTGAGTGAGAAAGAGTGTGAGTGAGCACAAGCAGGGGGAGCAGCAGAGGGAGAAGGAGACGCAGACTCCCCACTGAGCAGGGGGCTAGATCCCAGGACCCTGGTGAGCTGAAGGCAGATGCTTCACCGACTGAGCCACCCAGGCGTCCCTGGGTTTGCTTTTCATAAGGAATCTCAGATTGGACTTATATTTTATTATTATTATTATATTTGCCTGAGAGCACACAAGCAGGGGGAGTGGCAGACAGAGGGAGAAGCAGGCTCCCTGCTGAGGAGGGATCCCGATGCGGGACTCGATCCGAGGTCTGGGATCATGATCTGAGCCAAAGGCAGCTGCTTAACCAACTGAGCCATCCAGGCGTCCCTCAGATTAGACTTTTAAAAGCCACTCAAGGCCAGAAACCAAGCCAAGGACTCACTGTCCTTGCCTGCAATACCTTTGAATTTGAGTGGATTCCTCTCTTCTCAGGGCCCCCAAAATATTCTGAACTTCTCAGGCTGCCAGGAAGTGACCATCTTTACCTGCTGTAATGCCAGGAACCCAGTAAGCAAGATGCCAGGCAGTTTTCTGAAGGGGCTTTATTGGCTCCATAAAGTCAGCCTTAGTTCCATGAGGCTGTTTGGTCGTGTCTGTGTCTGTTACAAAGAACAGATTATCTGCAAATAAATATATTGCTGTGAAAATAAGAATACTTAATAAGCATTTCCAAATTCTGATGAGATGAGGTAAGGAAAAAGATAAATGTTTCAGTTTTGCTTATCTTCATCAATTCGTTTAGTCCCTTGTAATTGATTCTTGTTTTGCTTGATCCTGGCAGTTTTGTGAATTGAGTTTTCCAGTAGAGTTATGGAAATTCTTACCCAGTTCAGTAGTATGATTACTTAAAGTTATCAGAAACCTGTGCATATAAGAGTCCTTTTCTTTTTTTTCTTTTTTAAAAGGTTTTTATTTATTTATTTAATTGACACAGAGAGAGAGCATAAGCAGGGTGAACAGCAGGCAGAGGGAGAAGCAGGCTCCTGGCTGAGCAGGGAGTCCGATGTGGGGCTCGATCCCAGGACGCTGGGATCATGACCTGAGCTGAAGGCAGACACTTAACCGACTGAGCCACCCAGGGGCCCCAAGAGTCCTTTTCTTGAATCTCAGAAGACAAAGCACTTTTTTTGCAAAATCATCAGAGTAAAACTCTAAATGACAAAAAGACTTAAAAAATGGCCTTGGTTAAAGATCTGATGAGAGTTCATTCTAATGCAAATGACAAGGAACTGTGGTTATTTCTGTGGCACAGATTTTAAGATAACTAGAATTATGACTGATAACATTATACCAGGACACAGCAGATTGCTAGGAATTTTACACAATTTAAATAGTTAAGTATCTCTCCTTTAGAAGATGTACCAGGGAACATGCTGGGAAATCCCACAGTTAGTCTGAGTTCAAAAAAAAAAAGACCTGACTTAGACTTTGGTTAGGGGAAGTTTGTCAGATATCAAATGTTTTAGAACACCTTATTAAATAGGTCACTGTGAAACAAAAACTTCTGTGAATAGAGAAGACTCAGTTTCTTAAGTAATCAAAGACCTGCAAAAGACAACACGAAGCATAGGAAATGGTGTTGGTAAGATACAAAATCTTTGCTTTCTAGGCAGGTTGCTTAAAAGGTAAAAAACAAAAACAAACAAACACAAAAAAACCGTCCACAATCTCTTATCAAGAGCAGACCAATAGTCTTAAGAAGACTGTGTCCTTGGGGCGCCTAGGTGGCTCAGTCGTTAAGTATCTGGGCTCAGGTCATGATCCCAGGGTCCTGGGATCGAGCCCCGCATCGGGCTCCCTGCTTGGTGGGAAGCCTGCTTCTCCCTCTCCCACCCGCCCTGCTTGTGTTCCCCTCTCACTGTGTCTCTCTCTGTCAAATAAATAAATAAATAAAATCTTTAAAAAAAAAAGAAAAAGAAACTGTGTTCTTCTAATAGATGAAAGGTGGTTCAATTTTTTTTTTTTTTTTAAGATTTTATTTATTTATTTGACAGAGACAGCGAGAGAGGGAACACAGCAGGGAGAGTAGGAGAGGGAGAAGCAGGCTTCCTGTGGAGTAGGGAGCCCGATGCGGGGCTCAATCCCAGGACCCTGGGATCAGGCCCTGAGCCAAAAGCAGACATTTAACGACTGAGCCACCCAGGCACCCCAAAATGTGGTTGAATTTTAACTTTGTACAAGCATTCTATTAAAACTTACTTTAGGGACGCCTGGGTGGCTCAGTCGGTTAAGCAGCTGCCTTCGGCCCAGGTAATGATCCCAGGGTCCTGGAATCAAGTCCCACATCGGGCTCCTTGCTCAGCAGGGAACCTGCTTCTCCCTCCCTCTCCCTCTGCTTGTGCTCTCTCTGTCAAATAAATAAAAATCTTTAAAAAAAAAAAACAAAAAACTTACTTTAAAAACTCTTATAATACAGGGACCTGGCTGGCTCAGTTGGTGGAGCATGCGACTCTTGATCTTGGCGGTGTGAGTTAGAGCCCCATATTGTGTGTAGAGATTGCTTAACAATTAAATCTTTAAGGGGCGCCTGGGTGGCTCAGTCGTTAAGCGTCTGCCTTCCGCTCAGGTCGTGATCCCAGGGTCCTGGGATTGAGCCCCGCATTGGGCTTCCTGCTTCGTGGGAAGCCTGCTTCTCCCTCTCCCACTGCCCCTGCTTGTGTTCCTTCTCTCGCTGTGTCTCTCTCTGTCAAATAAATAAAAGCTTTAAAACAACAACAACAAAAAATTAAATCTTAAAAAAAAAAACCCTCGTAATAATTTCATACAGTTCTAGCCACCTTGACCACACAAGGTAAGATTCTCTCTCCCTCTCTCCTCCTCAACTTTATCTACTTAGTTTGTCCTTTATTCTCCTCTTTTCATTCTGAAACAACTAGTTATTCTACTTGAGGACAAATTTACTTTTTTCTCCTTAACAAAAATACATCTCCATACCTCATACCTTTTCTTACTAAAAATACATCCTACTTGCTTTGCATAGTTGTTTCCCTTATTACTTGTAGTATGTTGAATGACATATATTAGAATTCTTAACCCATAGAAACCTTAGTTTCTAGTGAAAATGAAGAAGTAAGCAATTATGAACTGTGTCATGCCAGTATTGTGGAGATTGGCAAATTTGTGAATACATTTTTGTAATTTCTAGAAGCATACACTTCCTCACAGTACAGTTTTTCAGTGTGGCACAAGACATGTTTACTAACAGACCCCAATATGTTTAGCTCCTCTGTAATAAGAGGCTACAAGCAGGTAAACTTAGGCTTAATATTTAACAATTAATGTTTCAATATTTTATCTTATTTGGAAATGATCTAGATATTTAATGAATATCCATAACTTAGCAAAACTCTAAGAATATTAAGTTACCAAAGAGATTTAAGAAACTATTTTTAGGTAGACATAAAATCTAATTGTTCATTTATAAACATTTAGCTTACATCTGTTTAATTCATTTATTCTTAGCAATGTTTACATAATTCATGAGAATTTCATCATCTTAAGTTATTTTTCTTAACAAATTTTGTAACAGATAACATGAGCTCATTTGACTAGTAAACCAGGTAGAAAAAGTTGTATGTCTGCATTTAGTGCTGACAACTCTGAAAGTGTGTCTGTTTTTCTGGGTTAGTGCTTGTTGTTTTAGTAAACCTACAATATTTCTATTTACCAAAGATTACCCAAGTCATGTGAATTTGAAAAACATTTGGGTAGTCTCTTTATTTCTGAGTTTGCCCTCAAACATAATTTATATAAGCACTTTTTTTTTTAAAGCCAATAAAGTAGAGCTCTTTTTTAAAATACTTTATGACCGTTTGTTACTTGAGATAGGATATTTATTTATTTTTTATTTATTTTTTTTTAAGATTTTTTATTTTATTTATTTGACAGAGAGACACAGCGAGAGAGGGAACACAAGCAGGGGGAGTGGGAGAGGGAGAAGCAGGCTCCCCGCAGAACAGGGAGCCCGACGCGGGACTCGATCCCAGGACCCCGGGATCATGACCTGAGCCGAAGGCAGTCGCTTAACCAACTGAGCCACCCAGGCGCCCAAGTAGAGCTCTTTTTACAGAGTAATTTTGGCAATGCCACCCAGAGGTAGAAAAATATCACACATCTAGAACATACATATATAGACATGCATAAACATACAGACAAATGCAAACAGAAATCTTATACTCAGTAGTTTATAAAAGAACAATTGAATCCAAATTGTGTTTCAGGCAGATGGAATAAGTTAGAGTTAACCCACTAAGCTAAAGCTTTTTACAAATATTTGTGTAGAAGACTTAAGAATTTTTCATTTGCCCCATTTCCAAATAGCTCCTTTTTCCTTTGCAGCCTCAGAGAGTTGCTTGGGGTCTCTGGGTCGCTAGAGAGCCCCCAGTAGAGGAAAGCGGACCGCAGCTCAAGTGGCGGTAGGGAGCTGAGGGGCTGAAGTGGGAAGGGAAAATACGGCTGGGGTGGAGAAGGTTTGGACGAGGTAGGAGTTTGAAGCAGGGGACATAGCAAGGATTCAGGGAATTGAATGGAAGATGGAAGGTGACAAAAGGAAGAACAGAAGCAGTAGGAAGAAGAGGTCCCTGAGGAGCTAATCTAGGGAGATCTTAAGTTTCCCAAAGAAGCCAGTTAAGTTCCAAATTATACTTAGTTAAATCATGCAAATAAGAAAGAGGTGGACAGAGCTGGTGGAGCATATAGTCAGCAGGGGTTCAAGAAGGGGGTTTCAGTCAATTGAGAAGTTGAGAAGTTCCCATGGGAGGAGCCAGGATCAAATAGAAGAGAGGCCTTTTAAAAAAAAATAACTCCTGGGGCACCTGGGATGGCTCAGTTGGTTAAGTGTCCCACTTCAGCTCAGGTCGTGATCTCAGGCTCGTGAGATGCGACGGAGCCGTGCATCGGGCTCCCCACTGAGTGTGGAGCCTGCTTAAGATTCTCCCTCTCCCTCTGCCCCTCCTCCTCTCTCTCTCTCTCTCAAAACAGAATGAAACAAAAACCTATCAGCCTCCAATGTGGCCAAGTTTTGACCATAGAGCTTTTTTAAAAATTCCTTTCAAATATTTTCTCAGGTTTCAGCTGAAACACACAGTAAATTTTCCTGACATTATTCCTTTTTAAAATATTTTTTCCTGTGTCTTTTAAAGGCATACCTATCAAGTGACTAAAAACTAAAACCAATAAGCCTTTTATGGCTTAATGACGGACACAAAAAGTGTCCCCAAAGGAGGGGACAAAAGATGCAGCCCTCCCAAAATCCAGAACCACTCCCAAAGGTAACCAAAAGAAAGAAAGACCTATACAACCCCTGAGAGCTGGCAAAAGTTGGCAGGACACTAGCCACAAATGGGGTACAGTTCACATTTCTGTCTGGCCACATTTTGGGGCCCCCAACCTGACAGCTGGGCCACCCGCACACGTAAGAACCGACAACCTATATGCCCCAGCAGGCAGAAATGCAGCCCAAGTTCTCAGAACACAAAACAAGACAAACAGAAAAGTAGTAACTGTCCACAGGAGGGAAAGGATTGTTAGCCAGTGGGTACCTGAAAGCAAATCCAGGATCCACAGTTTAAAGAATTACATGTGTTTTTCTCCTGCTAAGCTGAATTTGGAAAGGGTGGGACAACATAAAATTTTACCTTCCTCTCTTGTCCAGGCACTAGAGGAAGACCCGGCAGAGCAGACTTCTGCCTGTTTTCCCAGGATCCCATCTGTAGGCTCTGGAACAAGTGGTGGTGTCAAAGCAGGTACTTTCTGGGTCGCCAGAAACTATAGGGGAGGAAAATAATTCCAAGTTCTTGGTGGAGACCCTGTAATAAAAGGCAGATTAATAAGAAAAATAAACAAGTTTATTAACGTGTATACCTCATGTATCCATAGGAGATAACCAGGGGAAAGGAGTAACTGATGCTGCCCATTGCTTTCTTCACCTCCCTTCTTGGATCTGGTAGGAGTACGAACCACAGTCAGGCCAGCTGTTGTGATTTAAAGGGGACACATCTGAAAAACTTGGAAAACTTCTGTTTCCAAGTCTGCATAGGCTTAGCGCTTTTGCACTAACTAAAGAGTTAAGCTCCTTTGTCAGTGTTTCTCCTGATCTGAATCACTTGGACCCTTTGGTGTAGAGCCTGAGGATCTATTTTTAACAAGCTTTCAGACTGTGTGGATGCAGTTAGTCCTGGAATTAAGGAACCACTGATTTCTGTGATGATGTTAACAACCAACTAGAAGTTGAAAGTTCGTTAAACTGGTTTTATCTTCGCATTGCAAAAGCCAGTCTTACTGAACTCAATAATACCCACCTGGGAACACACAGAATAAGCATCCTTTCATGTGTAGGAGTTAGATACATGCATCTCACTCCTGTGCCTGACAGTTCTTGTTGCCAGGCTTCTCTTCTCTGTTTTTTCAGGTATTTCTCCCAGAGGATATTTCAGTCTCCTTTACAAGCCTGGTTGCTTTTTCCAGGACATATTCCAGTTTCTCAGAATTCTTCTTAGTGTATGCTTCCCAGAACTAAGCTTGAAACCAGTTATATCCTTTCAGTGTAGAATTAGACATTAGCACTAGGTAGGTAGCCATGTCCCACTTGCCACTAACAGTCAGCTAACACCGTGTGTCATTTGTGTGAACTATTGGTCTCCCCTCTTCTGCACCTACGTGGCCAATTTGTTGAACCTTACTGAAGTTTATGTATATACCTAATATATTCTTCATTTTTAGAGTCAGCCTATAAAGACCTTTTTGGCTTCTTTTATAAGTCTTTTTTTTTTTTTTAAGATTTCATTTATTTATTTATTTGAAAGAGAGAGAGAGAGAGCACAGAGGGAGAGTGAGAAGGAGAAGCAGACTCCCCAATGAGTGGAGAGCCCGATGTGAGGCTTGATCCCAGGACCCTGAGATCATGACCTGAGCCAAAGGCTTAACCGACTGAGCCACCCAGGTGCCCCCCTTTTTGGCTTCTTATTTGCAAATCCAGTATTTATTCCTTCAATAACTATCTGTTGAGCGTCTGGGCTGCCCTAGATACTGTAGTCCTAGAATAGGCCTGAGTACACAGATAGGGTCCCTGACCTCATGGAGCTTATACAGATATTTCCTAATTTACTCATTATCTTTCAGTCATCCAAACTCGTCCTTAGGCTACTTTGGGGATTGTGATGGGTTTTTTGTTTGTTTTTCCTAAAGATTTTATTTATTTATTTGTGAGAGAGAGAAAGAGAGCACAAGTAGGGGGTGAGGAGGGGCCAAGGAAGAGGGAGAAGCAGGCTCCCCGCCAAGCAGGGAGCCTGATGTGGGGGGGCTCGATCCCAGGACCCTGAGATAGTGAGGTGAGCTGAAGGCAGACGCTTAACTGACTGAGCCACCCAGGCTGCCCGGGATTATTACCGTTTTTTACAAAATGACCTCAAGTACGTCCTTAATGTTGCCTGACAAGCATTTTTCATTTTCCCCTGTCTGTTCACGCTCCTGCTCTCCTAGATGGCCATATCCTACCTTCTTCTCAAGCCTTGATTCCAGTTGATCTTGCCTCCTGTTCCCCTAAGAGAAAATAAAAACAATCAGAAGAGAACTTTCAAGCTCCCACTGTCTCATTTATCCACTCCCTGCATCTGTGCCTGGTATTCTGCTTTTTCCTGTTACCAATGAACTGCCCATCCTCTTAGGTGAGCCAAGCCTTGTTTCCGTGCACTGTGTTCCCTCCCCATTGGCGTACTACTTAAAGACCTCCCACTGTGCTGGGTCTTTTCTCATCAGTGCGCAGACATGCCACAACTCTCTCTCTCTTCCCAGTCGCTCTTGAACCCACTCCAGTCAGAATTTTATTGCTCCATTGAAACTACTCTTGTCAAGGGCACAGTGACCTTCATGATGTTAACCAGTGACCTCTCAGCTTTTGGTACAGCCAGTGCCTCCTTTCCCCTTGAATTTGGCATCCAAGACAGCACACTCCCCTACTTCACTGGTCCTTTCCTGTCCATGTCTTTTGCTGGTTCCTCATTATCCTCAAACTCTTAATGTTACGGTGCCCCACATCTCAGCCCTCAGGACTCCTTTCTTCTCTATACTCTGTTGGTAATCCCATTCAGTTACGTGGCTTTGGACACCATCCAAAAGCTGACAACTTCCTACTTTAATGTTGAAGTTTAGTGTGTGGGTTCCAATTGGGTTCCACAATTTAAAGCTGTATGATCTTGGGCAAGTTACTTTACCTTTCCTTGCCTCCATTTCTTCATGGTAGCATTTGTTGAAAGAACGGATGAAATAACAATAAAACTACTTTTAACCAAGAAAAACAGTAGAGTTCACAAGTTTCTTTGTAGAACCTCCAGTAGAGAAAAATAAGAAGTTCTCTGTTTTACAAGCGAAGGGGAAAAATTAGTAACTTGTATTACTAATTCCATTCCAACTCTTTATCCTGTCACACAGTTGAATGTCTTTAACAGTGTGATCTAGTTTCTCCCCTAACAGCTCTATGGAAGTTTCTTCGTGTAAGCTACTAGTGACCTAAATACCAAATTTGGAGGGCATTTTTTGGCTCTTACAGTACTAGACCTCACTGTTGATCTCATTCTCCTTGGAACTTCTCTCTTGGCTTTCACAAACCTGTGACCAGTCTTCTCTCTCTCCTCCATACTCCTTAAATATCAGTGTTTTCCAGGGTTCCTTTCCCAAATGGCTTATGGTTCTTGCCTGAAACTTGGCCCTCTCTGAATAGGGGGGGACTTGGAGGTTCTCTTTGTTACCCACACTTGCTTTCAACCCATTACTTCCTGTTCCTCTTAGAAACCCCCGTTCCTTTGAGTTTTCTACCGTCTGACATTTTACCCTTCTCTTCTCTGTGTTGCTGTCCTCTACCAACCTCTCCCTCACATACTGAGTGTCTCAACACCTTGTTCACCCTCTGAATCCCCACCATTCTCCACCACTCCTCAGTTCACTTAGCTTCCTGTCAACTGTGAACTCTTCTTCACCCAGCCCCAGACGCATACTGCCAGAGACATCCTGAGCCTTGTCTGCAACAAGTGAACCACCTCCACATTCACACATTTAGACACTGTTTCCTGACCATGCTTGTCTTCCTTCCAGCTTGCTTGTTTAGGGCCCATGGAAGCAATTCTTTGACCTCACTTGTCTGAACCTCTCGGGCCTACTCATCTAGGAAAGCCCCGGCCCTGGACAAATCTAGCCACCTATCATCTTTCACACACTGGAGACCGTCACCTCACCCAGGGGATGAGCTGGTGACTGTGATTTTGTAGTGTTTCAGTGGTCCTCTAGCTCATCTTTCTCATCCCCATCAATCCCTCCTTTCAATAGCTGGCAGAGTGATTCAAAATGCAAGTCCAACCATGTCACTCCTCTGCCACCGTCATTGTTATCCCATGTTGTAAAAGGCCAGTGCCTCTCAGATTTGAACATGAATATGAGGCACCTGGGAGTCTTGTTAAAACGCAGGCTGTGCTTCAGGAGGTCAGGGGTAAAGCCTAAGAGTTTGCATTTCTAACAAACTTATTTTACCATCTTTATTTTTCTCATTTTTATGAGATAATCTCAAGGTTTGGTAATCTAGATCAGAAATTTTGAACTCCTAAGTAAAAAATTAGAAGGGTTTATTGCTTATCTTATCCTGAAGTTCCAATGTCAGAGTTGGACGGATTTCAGAGGTCATTGAGGTTTATCTCCTCACTGTAGGGATAAAGTGTGGAGGATGGAACAAGTTCTAGGCCAAGAACTTAATTTTCTCAACAACCACTAGAGTGCGTAGTGTGTGCATACACAGTATGCTGCTTGTTGAGCGTACAGAGTCTAAAAGACAGGGCACCTGCCCCACAGGATGTTCATGGCCTAAATAAAAGCCATTCTCCCCAGTTCTTGCAAATCTTCTCATCTCATATCTTTTTCAAACTTTGTAAATATAAATTCAGTAACAGTAAAAGACACTTAATGTTATGCATGGCAAATCATGATGAGCCAAGAAAGAAATCAGAGTTTGGGAATTAAATCTTAACATAGATGTGTAAGGATAAACACGCCCTACCTTTAGAACAATAGCTTTCAGTCTTTGGTTTGAAGTGACCTGCATTTTGACTCACAATCCACTACACACAACTTGTGCACAGTTGTATAACTGAAAAAGCATATCTAAACAAGTATACTAGTTCTTCCCAGGATATATGTGAAGCATTCTGTTTGTTTTAAAGTCTGACTACAACTCACTAACTTGATTTCACGAACCTTAATGCTTCTAACCCTGAGTTTGGGGCCTTAGAGTCCTAGTCACACAGAGTATTGGACTGAACTGGACCTGGTTTTGATTCAGTATGATAACTTTCTTCTGCTGAGGCTAAACTCACTTCTGCAAAGAAAACCTCCCTACTGTTACACTATTCATTTTCTTTAAAACCCATTTAAGCCATTCTTATTCCAAGGAGGAGACTTTCTGTATGTACCTTATTTACTATTTCATTTAGTATACCCTCAGCATTTATATACTGTATTTCCTGATTGCCATGTGTGAGTAAGTACTTGGTTTTGATTTCATTAATGTTTACTATGTCCCCAGTTAGACTGTTAAGTCCACAACGGCAAAGATCGTATATTCTGTTTCTGTGGGATGCTCCCATTCCCTCTAATTTTGTACCTGGTTAACATTTTAATCAGTCGTCCATTAACCTGTGGTTCTCGCAAGGTACAGATGCTTAGCTCCGTCAGGGCATCTTTCTCATACCTGTTTTCTCATGCCTCCACCTCATTTCCCTACAGATGCAAAGCCTATAAAAGAACACATGTCACAAGCCCAGCTCTTTCCCAGAAGCCTTGAGGAAGGTCTGGGGTTTGAATATGCGATGTTCCATAATCATGTTGAAAACAGGACAGTTTGCATATTTCAAGGAGGTCCTTACCTGCAAGGAGTACCTGGGTAAGAATGATAGCATCCCATTGATCAATAGAAATGTTGGTCTGAAAAATTGCTTGTAGTCATACATATCCATAGTCTACAATAAAGGCATTGAAGTGGCAATGTAGATATACATATTTATTGACATGGAAAGATGTTTATAAATATTAAATCACAAAAGCATGGGACAGGGCAACAGTAGTATAATTTGAGAGAGTATCATTAACATGTTAACTGATTTGTCACTAGATGGTGGGATTATAGGCCTTCCAATTTTTATTTTTCTTTCTGTTTATCTTCATTTCCTACATTTTTAAACAATGATTTGTGCAGTTAAATAAAAACATGATATAGATTTCTTAAATTATATTTTAGCTTTCTGCTTGCTTGGGATCTGATTACCATTAAGTTCTGGTGTATTACCAATACTATACTATTGTGCTATGAATAAAATAAAGCTGGGGACGTGGATATTGAGTTCATTGAACATGGGCCAAGTGGGCCTTTCATAAGTAAATTATATGGAGATGTGCTTGTATGATTTCACTCCAGAGGCTCTGTTTTTCAGCCTTCTGAAAACATTTTTCTTTCTCTGTTGTTGTAACTAGATTCCTTCACGGAGGTGCCATTGCAACCATGATTGATTCTACTGTTGGTATGTGTGCAGTTCTCGCTGAGGGAGTTGTCATGACTGCCAATCTCAACATCAATTTTAGAAGGTAAATCCCTGGGTATTCTCTGCCTCTTAGGTGTCATGGATCAGGCTCCCCAGCAGCAGGCCCTGAGACAAAGATTTGTGCGCAAATGATAAAGGAGGTGCTCCCAAGGGAGACTAGCACAGGAGTGGGAGGAGCAAAACAGGAAAAGGGAAGGAGAAGCCAACCAGGCTTGGGCTCCCAAAGTCCTTCAGCCTGATCATCCAAGGAGCTCTGGATGAAATGTGTGCCTCTGGAATGTTCTGACCTTAAGCAAGGGAGCTCTCTCTCACACATCAGTCATACAATGAGGGCTATCCTGGGGACCAAAATTCCATGCCTGTTGGGCTCTCTGTGTTTGAGCAAGGCAGACTCTGGGCAAAAAAAAAACAAAAAGCAAAACAAAGGTGAAAAAAGGATTGAAGGGGATCTGAGTGGAGCACCAATAACCACTACATAACAAAACATAGAAGTTTTTCATTCTTTTCTTTTTTAAGATTTTATTTATTTATTTATTCATTCATGAGAGACAGAGAGAGGCAGAGGGAGAAGCAGGCTCCCCGCGGAGCAGGGAGCCCGATGCGGGACTCTATCTCAGGACCCCAGGATCATGACCTGAGCAGAAGGCAGCCACTTAAGTGACTGAGCCACCCAGGCGCCCCAAAACAGAAGTTTTTTATAACTTCACACAGAAATAAAAGGGCAGACAGCAAGATGAGTTTGGTATCCATCAGAAATAAAGCTCCACAAGGTCTTAGTTCTTCAATCCTACAGTGATACCCTTACAGTTAACAAAACAGTGGACACTGGCACAGAAACAGAGAAAGAGCAATAGTGCAAAACAGAGTTTAAGAACAGTTCAATAGGGGCGCCTGGGTGGCTCAGTCATTAGGCGTCTGCCTTCGGCTCGGGTCGTGATTCCAGGGTCCTGGGATCGAGCCCCGCATCGGGCTCCCTGCTCTGCGGGAGGCCTGCTTCTCCCTCTCCCGCTCCCCGTGCTTGTGTTCCCTCTCTCGCTGTGTCTCTCTCTCTCTCTCTGTCAAATAAATAAATAAAAATCTTAAAAAAAAAAAAAATCTATAAGAACAGTTCAATAGATGAGGTCTCCAAATAAATTTGGTTTTGTGGGTTATTACTTTGCACAGTGGGGGGCATTTAAGTTACAAAACATCTCCATTTTATGCCACAGAGAGTTGTATGGTGTATGTGGCCATCATTAGGAAGCCCTGCCTCATAAATTGTGGTTTTATTTACTATAAGTAATCCTTAGCCAGGCATTCTACAGAAAAGGACACTTCCCCCTAGCAAATATTACTAGTTTATTTCAGGGGCCAGCAAAAATTTTTCTGTAAATATTTTGTTTTGTGGGCCGTAACGTCTCTGATACAACTACTCAACTCTCCCATTGCAGCACAAAAACAGCCATAGACAGTACATCAATACATAAATGGGTATAGCTGTGTTCCAGGAAAACTTTATTTACAAAAACAGGCAGCTGGCCATTGGGGCCATGGTTTACCAATTCCTGGTCTGTTCACCTGGAGGGCCCGTTGGAAAAAATTAGACATGGTCATTATCTCCTTTTCCCTGGGAATGTTTCTGTCTGCTCCCTGCCCCCGCCCCCCAACACACACAGAATGAAAGAATTGGAGGCCAGCTGCTTTAACTTCTCCCTCCCCAGCTGCCAGTAATCATAACTTCAAAATAAAAAACACCTTAAACAAGATAGAAATGTATCACACAAAGGAGTCCAGAGGAAGGCATCCTGGGCTGATATGGCAAGCTCCCTGGTTCCCAGAGATGCAGGCTCCTTCCAGCTCACCTTTTCACAGTACTGAGTGCCAACAAGAGGCATCACATGCCCTGACAGCAGGATTGACGAAGGGTAGAAGAAGAGCTGTCTTCTCTCTTTTTAGGAGACTTCCTGGAAGTTCTGCACAAGACTTCCATTTAATATCATTAGTAGTAAGAGAGATTGAGAAAGTGGTTTCTTATGTATACTATGTCATTATCCCCTCAAATGTATTTAAGGTCAACAGCTAACACAACCACAGACTTATTAATAAATCCAAACTTACAAATTATGCAATACAAATTCTTTTCAGTGCTGACATAATCAAATTTTACTAAGTACTTCAGTAAATAAAATAATAAGCCTAATACGGTGTGTTTTTTCCAGATGCGTCAAATACAAAATTATCTCAGTGATCATAAAACTTATTATTTCGGGGTGCCTGGGTGGCTCAGTCGATTAAGTGACCAACTTGTGATTTTGGCTCAGGTCATGATCTCATGGGTCGTGAGATGGAGCCCTGTGTTGGGCTCTGTGCTTAGCAGGCAGTCTGCTTGAAGAATCTCTCCCTCTGCCCCCCTCCACTTATGCACTCTCTCTCTAAAATAAATAAATCTTTTTAAAAACTTAGTATTTCACCTACACTTATTAAAAATTTTTCATTCCAGGGTTGATTAATTTCTCTAGGATGCCAATATTTCTATTTTCCTGAGGTTGGTATACTCGTTCTCATAGCCTCATTAGGTGTCCAGTACTTGTGTCAGACCCTAAAGGAACAGTCTCAGCTCAGCCGAATTTGTAAGTTCTGGGCAGCCATCCTGGAGATTCTTAATGGAATAGGATTTTTCCTTTGAGGGTGATTGGAACATGCCTTAGTTCATAAAGCCAAGCCCCTGTTGGAGTCAAGATTTCCTTACCATGTCAGAGGGACTTTCCAAACCTACACCCTTTCTTCTAACCTAGCACTTCCCCTTTTTTAGTATCCAGGTCCATTGTGTCTTAGTTGTATATTTTCTGCTTTGGTTTACCACTTACTTACAATTAAATGCATCTCCTATAATTGGTGGAGATTCCATCTCCCAGGAGACAAGGACATGAGACTGTAGTTTTCTTTCAGAGATATTCAGTTGGGCAAGACATTTGCCTTCTTTCTAGCTGATTCTTTTCTGTAACCAGGCCTTTCTGTTAAGGATACGATTCCTGCATTTTCTGGAATTGTTTGGCTTCCTGACAGTTCTCTGCCTGTTGGTGTGGGGGAGAGGGTTAGTGAGGGTTCTTACGGAGACTGTGCTGGACTTTAATAAATCCGCAAATGGCATTTGTCCATGGGTGTAAATCCACCAAATGTGCATAGATGTTCCTTTCATCTTTCAGCCCACCTGCACCTCACACACTTTGAGGGGACGTAAGCGGTAACAGCCCCAGTGCCGAGGGTTGTCCAGGTCTTTGCCTACCCCCAGTTCATGTAGGCTATCAAAGCGCTTTTGACTAACAAATGGGAGATTTCTTGCTGAATGTAGGTATCCATTGTAGACCTGACCTTACAGCTCAGAAAACTACCAGATTGTTTATGCCATGATTGTGTAAACATAATTCTTCCAGTGCAACCTCCCCAAACCTAACCTATACACATCCCTCACTCTGTGTCTACCATGTCCTTTCATAGAGTAAAATACTGTGAGGCAGACATATACTTGTCTGCACTGTTCACTATATGTAACTGCTTAAAAAATTCAACTTACCTGATCATAGCCATCCTTATTTTTGAATTATAGCTATAGTTTTGTAATTGTTGAAAAAGGAAAAAAAAAGTTTTTTCCTTTTTTGAGAATCATTAGGGACTCTTGGCTTTCCATAATGTGGTTAACCATAATTATCACCCTCTTTTCTGTGCTTAAATTGCATTTGGCCTGTTAGGAGTCTCTTTAGACTGGTTCCTGTCCTTTCAATTCCATCCAGATGGATTTTTAAGTACTTTTGTCTCCAGAGAGACAGTATAACATACTGGTTAAGAGGACAGCCTTTGGAGCAGGTTCAAATGCCTGTTTTGCCGCTTACCAGCTGTATGACCTTAGACAAGTTTCTTAACCTCTCTGTGCTTTAATTTCCTCATCTTTAAAAAGAGGATAATAATATCCACCATATAGGGTCATTATGAGCTATAAATGAATGAATGCATGTAAAGCACCAAAACAGTATCTGGCCACATAACAAGCACTCAGTAGTGTTGGCTGCTTATTATTATTGTTAATGTTGTTATTATCATTACTTTTATTTTAGCAACAACGAAGTATATCTGTGCCAAGACATAGAGTAGCTACACTATAAAGATTGCTGATTTCTTTTTAGTGGAGAATAGTGCAAAAGACTAGGAAAATACTAGATGTGTTCTCATGGTGGGTAGGATAACCTTGCTGCTGGGCCGTTTCTGTGTCACAGCTGGAAAGTTTTTAATGTTTAATAAGGTTATGAGTTCACAGCGGTATTTTAATTTTCTTTTTTTTAGATTTTATTTATTTATTTGTCAGAGCGCACAAGCAGGGGGAGCGGCAGGCAGAGGGAGAAGCAGGCTCCCCGCTGAGCAGGGAGCCCGATGCGGGGCTCGATCCCAGGACCCTGGGATCATGACCTGAGCCAAAGGCAAACGCTTAACAACTAAGCCACCCACGCATCCCCACAGTGGTATTTTTAGATTTAATGGGCTTTGTGCCTTATATTTTATATTAACATATTTTTGAGTAGTGTGGAATATATTCATATTGTTGTGAAACTAATCTTCAGAACTTTTTTATCTTGCAAAACTGAAACTCTATACCCATTAAACCTTAACTCCCTATTTTCCTGTCCTTACAACCCCTGGCAACCACCATTCTACTTTCTGTTTCTATGAATTTGACTTACCTCATGTAAGTGGAATCATACATTTTCTCTTTTTGTGACTGGCTTATTTTACTTAGCAAAATGTCCTCAAGTTTTGCCCATGTTGTAGCAGGTTACCGGATTTTTTCATTTTCTTTTTTTTCCCCTCAAAGATTGATATATTTATTTTAGAGAGGGAGAGCAAGTGGGGGAGGGACAGAGAGAGAGGGAGAGGAAGAGAATCTCAAGCACATTCCCCCCTGAGTGCCGAGCCCGGTGCGAGGGGCACTGAGGGAGCACAGAACCCATCCTGCTCCACGTTATGGTTCTGCCAAATAACATTTCACCTTTGAAAAGGCACCTTTTTCATCATGGCACTCTGTCTCCAGGATTCCCAAAGGCGACTGTAGCGACTGGTCACATGTAGCTATTTAAATTTAAATATAAATGCATTAAATAAATTTAAAAATTCAGTTTCTCATTCACAGCGGCCACATTTTGGGTATTCATTGTAAGGTGGCTACTGTATTGGACAGCTCAGAGGTGGGACATTTCTATCACCACAGAAATTTCTCTTGGACAGCCCTGGCTTAGTACATTAAGCTGTTACTGCAATTTGTTGTTATTGGGTGTCTTTCTAGTGACAGTCACTCTAAAGGGGATTGGGTGAGAAATTTGGATTATGATAGAAAATGAGAGCTGCTGATGGGACCATCCCATGGTCCATGGTCCTGTTTTCATGTCTTTAAAGGATTCCAGCACCCTTCAGACTTTGCTCTGGGTCTTCAGATGGGACAGCCTGTGCCATCGAAAAGCTAGAATCCCCAGGGGTCTCTGAAGCTGATGCTAACGGCAGCCTGGGCCCACTTGAAATCAGTGGCACTCAGGAGGAAGGAGGGGTGTGGATGGCCACTGGGTTCAGCCCGGGGAAGGGGTGTCTGATCTGAGACAGTTTTATCCGACACATGCTGATACCAGCTATTATAGATTTCCACCCCTTCACAAGCACTTGGTCATCTCAGTGTTACACAAATTTAATAGAAACAAATTTTGTCCCCTTTTTTTTCTTGTGCAGGCCTATACCCCTTTGTTCTGTTGTTGTGATAAATAGCCAGCTTGATAAAGTTGAAGGAAGGAAATTGTTTGTTTCCTGTAATGTCCGAAGTGTAGATGAAAAGACCCTATACTCCGAGGCAACAAGTAAGAAACTACCACTATGTCTTTTTTTGGTCTGGTTTAGTTTCTTGGGTTTTGTGTTTGGGGGCTTGGAGTTGTTGGGTTTGGTTTTGGTTTTGGTTTTGGTTTGGTTTTATAACCCGCAAATGCCCAGAAATTCTCAATTCCCTATCATGTAAAAAAACAAGTTAAAGGTATTCTTAAACATTACTGGTAGAGAGAGCTACTTGCCAAAATCTATCAAAACTAGAAAGTCGTGTGCTTTTTCACCTGTTGCCAGGACCTGATCCCACAGGTGTACCAAAGTGTGCAAAATTACAATGTATGTGTTGCCCTGCTGTCACAGTAAGTGTATTACTCATGTGAAGCTATTTGGAATAGCAGAAGATTGCCGAAACATAGCTACCCATCAGGAGGAGGCTGGTTGAGCAACCACACTGTGTGTGCCACAAAACATTTTGTGGCATATTATGGTGCCATAAGTAATAAGGACATTCTTTAATTATGGAGCTATCTCATTAATACATATTGAATGAAAAGCACAAGATGCAGGACTGTGAATGTAGTATCATTATCACTAACAGAGAAAATGTAGAGATCTTTGCATTCTCTTCCCCTTTTCTCCCTCTTTCCCTTTTACTCCTTCCTTCCTTCCTGAATAATTTTTTCCAAAAGCCATTAGGTAGAGTGGGCATGGTAGGCTTGGGATTGGCCTGGAGGCTGCAGCAAGGTGTGGCTGTGGGGGCCGAGCACCGGGTTGGAGCCTGAGTGGAGTGAAGAGGGTGTCCACACGGGCAAGTGGCTCAGTGCAGGGTGTCAGAGCCTATGCGGGACGGTGGCGTCTACACGGGCTGGCAGCCGAGAGGGGAGCCAGGTGCCTTACTGTCAGAGAAGGGATTTCCAGATACGGAAAGAGAAAACTAGAATGAACCCTGTGGTGTTGGGTTGGAATTGGAGATCTTGGACATGAATGTTTTCCTAGTCTCTTGCTCTTAGAAATAACATTGTAAGTAACTTCATATATTGGCATTTTACACACATTTTGGCAAGTTAATCTCCAGTGGCTCCAGAGGAGACCATTCTTTGTACTAGTCTCACAGTTTTTCTGTCAGCTTGACATTTCAAAGTAAAAAGTAATACATGGGAGGGAGGGGGAAATATCTGTATATTCTTGTGTTGCATACACCTTCAGGAATGTGACACAAACATTGGTTTCCTCTGGGAAGAGGACCAGGTAGGTTGGAGGGAGAATCCACCGTACGCCCTTGTGTACCTTGTGACATGATTATGTCAGTGGATTAGCAGGACAGGAGTTAGGTTTTGTGGCACCTAAAGCTTGCACAGTTTAAGAAATTAAAGAAAAAGAATGCAAAATTGGGTACAAATGTGCGTTTTTATTTAAAATGAGGAAAGAAACCGCAGCATGCTCCTGCTGCTGCTGTCTAGAGATGCAGGGCCCTTCCCTCTGTGTTCCCCATGAGCGGTTTATCAGAAGTACTTCCAGACTGCATCCCTGAGCACTCCCAGCCCCTGGTCTGACGGGGCCTTTGCAAGGGAAGAGCCCTTGAAGCCTTACATTCCGTAGCTTCAGATGTAGACGAGTTAATTTAGATATCCGGTGCTTTTTGTTTGTTTCTATTCTGTTTTATTTTAAGGGACCTCAGATGCCCCGGTTTGGCTTAATCAGAATCTTTGAGTTAGGACACAGTGGGCATCATTGATGCATGAAACAGTCATCTTTTATTTATTCATTCACTGATGTACTTTTCGACTTAAGAAGAAACACCCTGAACACCTACCATCAGCCAAGAACCAGAATCTTAATAGCATACCCCTACCTAAATATTTCCCATCTCATCCTCCTGCTTCCCCCTAAAGTTTTTGAAGTATAATTAACATACAATGTTCTATTCACTTATACCTAATTTGTTATTTTCGTAAGTTGTATCAAGAATATATGTGTGTATCTAAGGAATGTACGGTTAATTTTTTTTATTTTTTTATTTTATTTTATTATGTTATGTTAGTCACCATACATTACATTATTAGTTTTTGATGTGTTCCATGATTCATGTTCCATGTTTGCGTATAACACCCAATGCTCCATGCAATACGTGCCCTCCTTAATACCCATCACCAGGCTAACCCATCCCCCCACCCCTCTAAAACCCTCAGTTTGTTTCTCAGAGTCCATAGTCTCTCATGGTTCGTCTCCCCCTCCAATTTCACCCCCCTTCATTTTTCCTTTCCTGCTATCTTCTTCTTTTTTTCTTTAACATATAATGTATTATTTGTTTCAGAGGTACAGGTCTGTGATTCATCAGTCTTGCACAATTCACAGCGCTCACCATAGCACATACCTTCCCCAGTGTCTATCACTCAGGCACCCCATCCCTCCCACCCCCCACCACTCCAGCAACCTCAGTTTGTTTCCTGAGATTAAGAATTCCTCATATCGGTGAGATCATATGATACTTGTCTTTCTCTGATAGGAATGTACAGTTTAGTTGTTTGTTCTGAACTTTGCAAAAAAGAGATCACGCTATATGTACTTCTCTGGGAGTTGATTTTCTTTTCATTCAGCTTCACATTACTGAAGTTCACTCTGTTGTTGGCACATAGTTTCCTTATTTTTCCTGTTTAGTGATATTCCACTGTGTGAGTATACCACAGTGGATTTATCTCCTCTTTTGATGTTGGGCTTTGGACTCTTTTAAAGAGAGGGATGGAGAGTGGAGGAGTGGCAGGGATGGGGAGAGAGAGAATCTTAAGCAGACTCTACACTCAGCCTGGAGCCTGATGTGGGGTTCTGATCTCACGACCCTGAGATCATGACCTGAGCCAAAATCAAGAGTTGGTAGCCTAACTGACTGAGCCACCCAGGTCTCCCATGGGCCTTGGATTCTTGTGAATGGGCTGCTGTGAACATTCTGGTGGTGTACACGGACGAGAGCTTGGCATATAGTAGGAGTAGAATTTCTGGGTTGTAGAGTATGGGAGTATTCAGCTTTGCAGCGGAACACACCAGCTTGTTTTCTAAAGCTGTTACTAAATTATACTCCCACTGGCAATATATGAGATTCTGTTGATCCCTGTCTTCTCTAGCATTTGGTAAAGTCAGACTTCTGAATTTTTGCCCATCAAATGGTTATATAATGTTATCTCTGTGTGATCTTGATTTGCATTTTCCTGATCACCTATGAAGATGAGCATCTCCTCATACATTTACCATACTTGTTTCCCATTCTGTAAAATTCCTATTTGTTCAGCCTCTTTTGTTGTTACCCCCCCCTTTTTTTAACTGATTTACAGTTCTTTCTTTCTGTATTTTGTATTAATGTTTTTACTGGACGTATAACTGCACCTTCCAGTATGTAAGTTAACTTTTATTTGCCTTAAGGTATCTTTTTTATGAACGGAAGGTTTTTTTCATGTTACTGTAGTTGTATTTATTAAATTTTTTTTTCTTTTATCATTAATGCTTTTTGTGTCTTATTATTCATTCCTCCTCCCCACCCCCTGCCAAGTGTCAGCTGTTTGCAGAAATGATGGATAAAAGAAGCAGGAATAAGATCCTGAATAATTTGAATCCATAGTCAATTTAAAGACTCCATTCCAGGCTGTGCTTTATGTGTCCTATCTCCCTAAGGTTTTCAGTATCAAGGTTCCAGATTGGCTTAGTTGTAATTTCACTTCCTTTCACTTTCCTAACTATCTCTAGTGGAAGTGGTAATGAACCATGAAATGACCAAGTGGGAGAGGACCGGTTCCCAGAGGCACTATTGTATTGTGATAGTCAAAAGCTGATTCTTAATTTGGCTAAGAAAGGAGAGTAGGCCCAAAGATGGAAGGTCCAAATATGAATCAAAATCCCTTTCCTGGGGCACCTGGGTGGCTCAGTCGATAAGCGTCTGCCTTTGGCTCAGGTCGTGATCCCACATCGGGCTCCCTGCTCAGCAGGGAGTCTGCTTGTCCCTCTCACACTCCCCCTGCTTGTGTTCCCTCTCTCGCTGTCTGTCAAATAAATAAAATAAAATCTTTTTAATAAATAAATAAATAAATAAGGTGCTTCTGTTTAAAAAAAAATCCCTTTCCTTAACTATATATTTCTGTTATTTTGTTTGTTTAGGTTTATTTGTAAAACTAGATCCTAAAAAAAGTTTGACATAAAAGAGCTTCTGGTGCATTCTACACCAATCTGCACTACTTCCCTCCAGAAGAAGCTGTTGTCTCCAGTTCTGCTCTACTTACCTACTTTTGAGTCCCCCAGAGGGTGAAGCCTGCTAACACTGATCTTCCTCAACAAATCTTCGGAATACAACTCCAGGAGCTCTATTTCCACCTTCTAAACTCTTTAACACAGAAGGACTCCGTGTGACAGTATCAGGAATTCTTAGTGTCTCCTTAGAATAAGTTTCTGGTTCTCCTAAATTTGAATGGGCTCCTTAAGGTTGCACAAGCATGATATTTCCCCCATTTCAGACTGAAGAAAAAATTCATATTGAAACTCTTACCACAAACTTGAAAATGCCAGAAAACCAAAGGAAGGAGTGTGTGTGTGTGTGTTATAAAGGGGGGGAAATCAGAGGGGGAGACGAACCATGAGAGACTATGGACTCTGAGAAACAAACTGAGGGTTCTAGAGGGGAGGGGGGTGGGGGGATGGGTTAACCTGGTGATGGGTATTAAAGAGGGCACGTTCTGCATGGAGCACTGGGTGTTATATGCAAACAATGAATCATGGAACATTACATCAAAAAAGAAAAAAGGAAGGAAGAAAGAAAGAACAAGGCTAACTTTATTGTATCCAAACAAATGGTTTTGGCCACGGTAGGAAGTACGACTAGTTCCTATAAGAATGAATGAATACTTCAGATCTGGATCCTAGGGATTAAACAACCGTACCATTTTTAACATAAGCTGTCCTGTTGTGTCTTACCAACGACATAGTTGATCATCACTGGAAGGAACCTATATTTACTTCCTAGGTATCTTCGTTCAGGCTGCTGTAACAAAATACGACAGACTTGGGTAGCTTATATACAACAGAAATTTATTGTTCACAGCTCTCGAGCCTAGAAAGTCAAGGATCAGAGCACCAGCACAGTCACCTTCTGGTGAGGGCTAGCTTACTGGCTTAGAGCTGGCACCTTCTCACTGTGTCCTCATGTGGTAGAAGGGGCTAGAGATTCTCTAGATCCTCTTATTAGGGCACTAACCCCACTCATGAGGGCTCCACTACTAATACCATTAGGATTTCAACATAGGAAGGCAGGGGCAGAAACAAACATTCAGGCCTTCACATTAGGCCTTCCATGACAAAGTACCACATACTGGGTGATTTGAAAAAACAGGGGAACTCATTGCCTCGCAGTTCTGGGAACCAGAAGTACAAAATCAAGGTTTCTACAAGGCCAAGCTCCCTCTGAAGGCCTCAAGCCTCTCTCCTGGCTGCTGGTAGCCTCAGTCATTCCTTGGTTTGTAGATGCATCACTGCTGCCTTCACATCATCTTCCCTTTGGCCAAATTTCCCCCTTTGTATAAGGACACCAAGTCATTGGTAGGGCCCACACTAATGACCTCACTTTAACTCAATTACCTCAGTAAAGACCTCATTTCTGGGGCCCCTGGGTGGCTCAGTCAGTTAAGCATCTAACTCTTAGTCTCAGCTCAGGTCTTGATCTCAGGATCGTTGAGTTCAAGCCCTGCATTGGGCTCCACGCTGGTCGTGGAGACTAAAAAAAAAAAAGACCCCATTTCCAAATATGCTCACATCATGAAGTGGGGGATTAGGACTTCAGCAAAGCTTTTGGGAGGATACAGTTCAACCCATAACAGAACCTTAAACAAATGAAAGATGAAAAAATGAACTGGGAGACTAATGTTCTAGGAAACCTATTCTACTTCTAATAGATTGAATAGAATCTACTGCAGATAAGAGTCTGGGCTTCAGTTTCTTTCCTTTCCCCTTACTAAAAGTTTAGGTTGAACCGCATGAAATAGCCATTTTCAAAGATCAGAATGGTCAGATATTGACAATTTCCTACGGCTCGACCTAATGACTTAGGGATAGCCTTGTGGTGCCCTACCCAGTCATCCTTGCACAGCCAAAAAGATCAGCTGGACTCCTCCACTGCCGGAGCTGACTGACCCTGGGATGGCCAAGCCCAAAAAAGACTCCCATCCCTAGGGCCCACCTGCAGCTCCCAAGCTGCAAGAAAGGCCCCAGCAGAGGATGGGGGTCACAGTGACGGTGAGGCTAGCAGTTCCCTGTCCCTAGAAATCCTGGTAGAGCCTGGGGAGGCACCTGGCCCGCAGCTGTGCCGTTCGCATGTCTCGCAGCAGCCACCCTTTCTTCCTGGTCTTCATCTAATGACACTGGAGACCGCAGGCTCTTGTGGCAGCTCTCACAGCTTGCCCTCCTGGGTCGTAGGCATGTGTACAAACGTGAAGCTGAAGGAACGAGCCAGCACTGCCGTCCAGCTTCACTTAATTAGTAGAAAGGAGTTTAGACAGAGAGGGTACTTCAAAAATGTCACTTATTTGCACAGGCTTGCCACACCACTAGAGCACACCAGGCCTTCACCCAAGCTAAAAAGCACCCAACTGAAAGAATGCCAGAGGACCAGTTTTTCTTCTGTTAAGTATGCGCACACCTCCCTCCCTCTCCGCATGTAAGGTTTGCTCACTGGTGTGATGGTGTCCAGGCCGCACTGTAGTATGCAGGTGCTGGGCCTGGCGCAGCACAAGGTCAGCCAAGGGAAAGCTCTGTGGCTATGCCCGCAGGGTCCCGGGCTTGACCAAGCCCGCATGCTTGCCTTCCTCAATCCTGGAGTACCTGGAACGCTCCAGAGCTTTGATTGCTTCCTGGTCTGTGGGTCGGAGTCCCGCACGAGGAGGTTGCTGTACTTGAGCAGTCCCCCGCCCCTGATCTCTTTGGGGTTCTTGGTGGCGATCAGTCTGTTCTGCAGGTGGTCAAAGGCTTCCTCGAAGTCCCCATACACGCTCTCCCCGATCACCATGGGGTGGACGCGCTCAGAGATGGGGCTGCTGGAGCAGTCGTAGAAGAAGAGCAGAGAGTCCAGGATGATCTGAAAAGAGTCTGCACTAAATTCAAACTGGCGCTGGATGGAGTCAACGAATTTCAGCTCCATGTTCTTCCCATTCCTGTTGGAGAGGGAAATCAGGCTCCAGCGGTCAGTGTCCGTGCAGACCTTCACCAGCTTCTGGACATACGCCTCCTTCAGGGTGACCGGGCTGATCTTGAGCTTGTTCACGCCCTCTAGCAGAAAGTTTGGAAGGGACCACAGCACCACATCCCTGACCAGCTGAAATTCTGCCTCCGTGGGAAGAGCCACATGAAAGATCAGGTGCAGTCTTTGCAACACAGGCTGTTGTCTTTGACCAAGACGTGGCCCGTTGCGGAGCCGTTCAGCCTGACATCCTACACTTTGATGCCTGCCTCCTCCAGCCAGCCGCACTCGAGGTGCCCCATGTGAGCATTTATTTTGGTGATGGGTTGCAGTAACTGCCCAGCAGCAGGAATGGGCTGGTGTGGAGAACGGACAGCAGGCTCCATCTGACCCCATGGCTCCCATGCTCATGGCCAAGGCCAGGACACAAGGCAGGCTGCAGGGGCCCCAGCACAGAGGTGAGGACAGCAGCTCCCTAGGATGTGGTGCCAGGCCTCCTGGCCATGCCTTACCAACTGGGGCTGTGGACCTGGTCCTGTGGGTCCCTCTGATCCTGACTTTTTGCAGGGACTGCAGGTCAGGAGGCAGATCGCACCCTGCGTAGACACCATTGGTAATGCTGTATTCCAGTAAAGCACCAAAACAGGGATGCAGAACATGAGGATTTCCCAGCACAATCAGCAAGGCTTTGGGTCTGGTGATTGCAACATTAAATCTTTTTGAGTTGGATAAGAAACCCAAAAAATACCTATCATCTTCAAATCTATCTTCATTTGACCATGCGGTGGAGATGATGATGACCAAATATCCTTGCCCTCGAAACTCCTCTACTGATCCGAATTTTATGTCCATCAGATCAACATTTCGCAAAATAATTTTGATTTTTTCCACCTGCTTCCGGTAGGGCATGATCACACCAATGTCACTTGCAGACACTTGGCTGGTGATGCCCCTAGCCAGGAGGCAGCAACAGTGCATGACCTGAACCACGACGGGCTCCTCCCTTCATGAGCTTTGCTGCCCTTCACGCCATGAAAATGAGGGGGAAGCCTTTCTCTGGTAACTTCTCCCAGCCCAGCAGGGAGGTCACCCCACTTCAAGTTCTCTGTGGTAGAACAGCCCGGACAGCAGCACCAGCAGAGCTGGGTGGGATCTATAGTTCCTCATGAGCTTTGTAACCAACAGGGGGTTGTAGGCACCACAAGCACCAAAAGCATCTTCATCCCTCAGATATGCTGGCCGGGACATCAGTCTTTCCAACACAGAAACATTCAGCCCATAAGCCATGGCAAGTCTAGACTTGATGATGGGTCCAAACTGCATGGGGTCTCCGGCAAGGACAGTCTGGCTGTTGGCCTCTGAAACCAGCCCCAGCGGAATAAGGCGTTCCGGCTCACTCAGCTGTCCTGCTTCGTCCACAAACACATGTGTAAAATGTCCAACTCTCCCTCCTATTTGGTAAAAGAGACCCCTGCTGCTGCATGTCATGCTCATGATCCTGAAGTGCAAGGCCTTCCAGATATCTTCTCCAACTTTGCAGTCCGGTTTGTTGGCATCAGTGACTGTCTCCTTGAACCTGCCCAACTTTGCAGTCCAGTTCGATGGCATCAGTGACTGTCTCCTTGAACCTGCAGGTGGCATTTACATGGACCATGGTGCCGGGCCACAGCACCTGGCTCTCGTGCAGCCACAGACACACGAGGTCGGCCGCACTGTTGGAGGGTGCCCAGACCAATATTTGACTGTCCCGCAAAGCGTAGTTCACTGTAAAACAGCCTCTAGAACCGTCACTGTCTTCCTGGTTCCAGGAGGTCCAAAAAGAATATATGGGAGTGGGTGGCAGTCGCCACTCAGGATTCTTCTAGCCGCTAACTTCTGGTTTTCATTGAGCACAGGATTGAAAAATTCCTTCTCTCGCCTTGGGGATCTGAACTTCATTTACCAGATCAGTTGACTTTTCAGCAAAGGCCACTGGCCCCAGCGTGTCCTGGGCACCAGCCCGCCTCTCCTTTGCTGCGTGCTTAGTATGGTCCTTCAGGGCTTTCCTATTCTTGATGGTGGACTGTCCATTGTTTTTGGTGTCTTGTGCATCGTTCCAGTTCCCTGTCACTTGGGGAGACTGTAAAATGATTTCTTTTGGAAACAACACTTTAACAGCTAAGTGGGTGACGTGTTCTAGTGCAAAGTGACACCATCTGCTTGTGGTCCTGTTATATGTGAATTCCACATCCATAGGCTCAAAGTTATATGCTTGCTCAAATTCTGGATTAAGTTTAAGAATTATGTTTCTTCATGAATCTCAGTCACATAGCCGAGTATTTGATGACATGTCCGTTGTACTCTTGAGTTTTTAAAATCAGCTTATCACCTGCTAACAGAGAAGGCCTACTTTCAGCCAATCCTGGGACCTCCAGAACCAGCAGGTCACCATTTCTTTTCAAGGTGACCCCACTCATGTTATACTCTTTCAGTTCTATTTCTGCATGAATCTCCTCAAGTCAAAGTCGAAAACTTTTCCTTGTAGTTCTGATAAGGAAAATCTGTGTCCTAAGATGGCTGACTGAGCCAGAGAGAGAGTCCCAGTCCTTGCCCAGGGGCTCTTCCGGGTTCTTCCTGCTCTGCTTCCCACGAGCACCAATCTGGGTTCTTCTCCCTGCCCCGCTTCGCGCACGCGCCAAAAGTGCCCAGTATGCGGAAGTAGATGTGTATAAGTTGCCCCCTTTGTTTGTGCTCGGGCCTCAAACCTTTGGAGACCACTCTCCTCTGGGCCCGCCAGCGTTAAATAAACCTCCTATCCTCCAAGATCTCCTGGTGCCGCTTGGTTCTTCCGTCGGGCAGTCCAGTCCAGGTTCCGTAACATATGGTTCCCTGACCGGGAAACCCAACCGCGATGGCCCATTGTTGCTCCCGGTTTGGGGGGCAACGGCGGGGCGGTAACTGAACGAGGGATCGTAACAGAGAAGGCACGCCTGCCTAATTTTCGCCACTCTCCCACCCCTGTCACCTCGGGCTGGCCCTGCTCCTCTGTTCCCGCCAGACTTGAGGAGACTTGGCAGGTGAGGACCTGGTCCTGACGTCGGATTCCCGTAAGGCCTGGGGCCCCAGGACCCAGACAAGCCCACCCCCATTGGGATGTAAGGGGAGCCTGATCACCTCCCAGAGACCTCTTAGAGGTCTCACAGGTAGGGACTCCCAGGGAGGGAATGTAATAACTTCTGGAGTGTGAATGTGTGAGTGAACATGCAGTCCAACCTGGCTTGCTCAAGCAGACTGATTCTGTGACTCCACAGGCGGGCACCCTTAAGGTCTCCGGAGTCTGAGTGGGCCTGTCTGCGATTCCGTGGTGAACAGCATACAGTCTGTGGAGGCATCGGAATAGTTTCCGACCGTAAGTCACAATGCTGAGACCACTACGGCTAAGCTCCTTCAGGACACAGCCAGACGGGCATCTGATTGGTCTCCTCATCTCAGGAGGCACCCCGCCCCCCTTTGTCTGTCTCTGTGCCACCACACACAGAGAAATCACCATGGGGTCAGGGCAGAGTAAACCTACGGTTCTAGAGACCATGATCAAAAATTTCAAGAAGGGGTTTTCAGGAGACTATGGAGTCAGGATGAACCCCAGCAAGTTGAGAACCCTATGTGAATTGGAATGGCCCACCTTTGATGTTGGGTGGCCTTCAGAAGGAACATTGGATGTCCCAACGATTCATCGAGTATGGTGAGTCATAACAGGAGAACCAGGACACCCTGACCAATTTCCGTACATTGACTCCTGCCTAGGAATTGCTCAGACCCTCCCCCCCGGGTGCAATTTGCTTGCAATTGGCAGGGACAGGCCAGAGTCTTAATAGCCTCATCCAAGCAACCTAAAGAAAATCAGCAAAAATCCCAGTCTCCACAAATCCTAGCCAGAGATCCCGAGGATGAACCAACCCTGTCCCCACTGTACGTACCCCCAAGACCGCCTACACCTGGCCCTTCAGCTCCAGACACTCTGCCACCATCGGTTTCACTGGCGCCCCCAGGCCCAGAGGATCCACCGGTGCCCCGAGGCCTAAAAGATCCCCTTTCTCCAGGACCAGCAGCCAAGCTGTGCCCCAGGCCGGGTGCAAGCACCCTCCAAATGCTGGTACGAGAGACACAGGAACCCAAGAGGCACAATGAAGACAGGACAATCCAACCTGGCCATTTCATGATGTATTATCAGCCCTTCACCACTACTGACCTCCTCAACTGGAAACATAACACCCCATCCTACTCTGAGAAACCACAGGCTATGGTAGACCTCATAGAATCCCTCTTCCAGATTCATCGGCCAACCTGGGAAGACTGCCAACAGTTCCTCCACACACTATTTAACACAGAGGAAAGGAGGAGAATAATGAAAGGTGCACCTTTCCAAGGAACCTGGAAGAGCATGCACCAGCGGGAGTCATCAGCCCTGCTGCCTGGGCTAATACAGCCACACCCGAAGAGCGCCCAGCATGGGACTTCACCACAACCAAGGGACAGGCCCACATCCGCCGGTACCAGGAGGCCCTCCTCCAGGGAATCCGGGTAGGAGCTAAGAAACCCATAAATATGACTAAGGTATCCTCAGTCACTCAACAACCAGGGGAGTCCCCCGGGGACTACTACGAAAGACTATGTAAAGCCTACAGGATATACACTCCATTTGACCCCGAGGCACAGGAAAGCCAACAGATGGTAAACACTTCCTTCATGGCTCAAGCCGCCCCAGACATCAGAAAAAAACTTGAGAAACTAGCGGGTTTTGCCGGGATGAAAAACACCCAACTAACAGAGATTGCCAATAAGGTCTACATGAACAGGGAGGTCGCAGCCAAACGGGAAGCCGACAAAAAGATGAAAAAGAAAGTCAGCCTCCTGGCCACTGCCCTGAAAGAAAAGGACAACACAAAGGCAGGGAGACCCCAACCACCAAAAGGGGGGAAGCCCAGAACCCCCTTGGCAAGGGATCAATGTGCCTCCTGTAAAGAGAAAGGACATTGGAAAAACGAATGTCCCAACTGGGGAAAGGCTTAAAGAGCCCAGTCGCTACAAGGAAGAACCCCGAGAGGAGGACCTCATAAGGCCTTGTGGGAATGGACTCAGACTGAGGGGGACTGGGCTCTTTCCTCCTTGGTCCCCATGAGCCCACGGTCAAAATGAAGGGGGGGCCAACCAGTGACTTTTATGGTTGATACTGGGGCCGAGCACTCTGTTGTCACCTCCCCAGTGGCACCTTTCAGCAAAAGGACTGCGACCATCCTCGTGGCCACCGGGATGCAGGCGATACAACAGCCCTTTTGCCAGGCTCACCAGTGCAAACTCGGGGGCCACAAGGTCCGACACGAATTCCTATATCTGCCCGATTGCCCCATCCCTCTCCTGGGCTGAGACATACTCTCCAAGCTTAGGGCTCAGATAATCTTTGAGCCCACAGGACACACTAGCCTCTCACTGAACCCAAGGCAGGAGGAGACAGGGTCTCTAATACTAGCAATTACCACACCAAGGGAAGAAGAATGGAGGCTATTCTGTGCCCAGACCCAACCGAGCAGCCCGCCAGAGTTCAGACTCACCTTCCCTTCAGTATGGGCTGAAAACAACCCACCTGGACTAGCCCGGAATCGGGCCTATCATTGTTGAACTGATCCTAGGAGCCCAACCTCAGAGGCAAAGGCAATAACCCCCTTCCACAAGAAGCTAAGATCGGCATCCAAGAACATTTGACCAAACTCAAAGAAACAGGTATTCTAGTCAAGTGCCAGGCGGCCTGGAATACCCCACTCCTGCCAGTCAAGAAGTCAGGAGGGGGATACCGACCAGTTCAAGACCTGTGGGCCATCAACAAGGTGACCATCTCTCTTCACCCAGTGGTTCCGAATCCATACACCCTCCTCGGCCAAATCCCAGGGTCGGCCAGATGGTTCACTTGCCCAGATTTGAAGGATGCCTTCTTCTGCCTCTGCTTAGCTCCCCAGAGCCAGCCACTATTTGCCTTTGAATGATCTGAACCTGATACAGGGTGCCAGATGCAACTGACTTGGATGCGCCTCCCGCAGGGGTTTAAAAACTCACCAACCCTCTTTGGGGAAGTGCTGGCCGCAGACCTCGCCAGCTTCCCAAGAGAGGCCACATGATGCACCCTCCTCCAGTATGTGGATGACCTCCTCCTCGCCAGTGACACACAAAAAAACTGCACAAAAGGCACAAAGGCCCTCCTACAGCTCCTGTCAGACTCGGGATACCGATCCTCAAGGAAGAAGGCACAAATCTGCCAACAACAGGTCCGATACCTTGGTTTCCTCCTTACCTAAGGGAAGAGAGAACTAGGGTCGGAGAGGAAAAGGGTCATCATCTCCCTGCCACAGCCCCAGACAAAAAGGGGCCTACGAGAATTCCTGGGGGCTGCAGGATATTGCCACATCTGGATCCCTGGGTTCTCAGCAATAGCAAGACCCCTTTATGATCTCTTAGGGGGACCAGATCGAGAACCCCCTACCTGGACTGAGGAAGCAGAGGTCGCTTTCACAGAGGTAAAGACTGCCCTGGGGTGGGCTCCAGCCCTGGGCCTACCAGATGTAGAAAAACCCTTCAATCTCTTTGTGCATGAAAAGGAAAAAATAGCGCTCAGGGTACTCACCCAGACTGTTGGACCCTGGCAATGGCCAGTGCTTACCTGTCAAAGAAGCTGGAGCCCATGGCAGCGGGATGGCCGCCGTGCCTCAGGGTGCTGACAGCCACAGTCCTACTCATCAAGGAGGCAGACAAACTTACCCTGGGGCAAGAACTTAACGTCAAGGTCCCTCATGCAGTTGTGTCCTTCATGAACGCACAGGGACCCCGCTTCCTTTCCAACTCTTGGCTAGCGCAATACCAAGGGCTCCTCTGTGAAAACCCACGGGTCACCCTCAAAACAGCAAGGACATTAAATCCAGCAACCTTTCTCCCCACAGAAGAGGGAGAACCAGACCATGACTGCTCCGAGGTGACTGATGAAGTGTACGCAAGCCGTCCAGATCTGCGGGATCAAGCCATAAAGAATCCAGAGCTCAAGCTGTTCAGTGATGGCAGCAGTTACCTACAAGAGGGTGCCAGAAAGCAGGTTATGCAGTAACCACAACCACTGAAGTCCTAGAAGCTAAGGCATTACCAGCTGGATGGTCAGCTCAACATGCTGAATTATATGCCTTAGTCTGAGCCTGAGCCCTCGGTGAAGGCAAGCGAATCAACATCTATCCTGACTCTCAGTACACCTTTGCTACTATACATATACATGGAGCCACCTACAAGGAAAGGGACCTCCTAACCGCAGCAGGAAAAGCTATGAAGAACAAGGAGGAGATACTGAGACTCCTCGAAGCCGTCTGGCTTCCAAAGGAAGTAGCAATCCTTCACTGTAAGGGACACCAAAAAGGAGACGACCCCATAGCGTGGGGAAATCGTCTGGCAGATGAGGCAGCCAAGACCACAGCCAGTGAGGACATGGACAGAGCCCGTTCCCTCACCATGGCCTTAACACCCCCAGAAGAAGTCCCCCCACCCAGTTACACTAAAAAGGAAAAGAATGGGCCATGGCTGAGGGAGTCACCCTGACTGAAAAGGGATGACAGATGATGCCAGATGGGTGCATCTTTGTTCCAACAGCAACTGGAGGGCATCTAGTCAAGGAATACCACCAACTCACTCATCTGGGAAAAACTGCATTAGAGGCCCTTCTCAAGAAGCACTACTACGTCAGTCAGCTGCCAGCACTATGCCGAGCAACGAGTGAACGATGCATAACATGTGCTAAAAGTAATGCTCGGTCTGCACCATGGCCCCCGCCAGGTGTCCAGAGGCTGGGAGCAACCCCCTTCAAAGATCGAGAGGTAGACTTCACAGATGTGCAGCCGAGCAGGGGGTTCAGATATCTCCTAGTAATAGTATGCACATACTTTGGGTGGGTCGAAGCCTTCCTGACTAGGACAGAACAAAGCCGGGAAGTAGCTTAAGTCCTCTTGCAGGAGATCGTGCCCCGGTTCAGCCTGCCATTAACAATCCATAATGACAATGGACCCGCATTTGTGGCAGACATTGTACAGGTCTTGACCAAATCTCTCAACATCACCTGGAGACTCCACACCGCTTACTGGCCCCAAAGTTCAGGGAAAGTAGAGTGAATGAATCACACCCTTGAGAGAACCTTACCAAAGTTTTGTCAGGAGACTAACCTCCCATGGCCAATCTGCTACCCCTAGCTCTCCCGCATGCTCGCTGCACGCCCAGGACATCAGGTTTCTCCCCATCCGAATTAATATATGGCCGGCCTCCCCCGTGCTTGGGAAGCCTTCCAGGAAACTTGCATCAGGTTGGAGATAAAGGGATAAAGGAGCAGCTTCAGGCCCTGGGGGCCACCCTGAATAAATTACAAAAGTACACCATCAAGAGGGCCCCAATCTCCTTAGGGTCTCAGGTACACTCCTTCCAGACAGGGGACTCAGTTTGGGTCAAAGATTTGAAGAAAGACCCCCTCAAACCGCAGTGGACAGGGCCCCACACTGTTGTTCTAACCACTGCCCTCAAGGTCTCAGGTGTCACCCCGTGGGTCCACCACTCCAGAGTGAAGAAAGCTCATCATTCAGATGAGGAGCTGTGCCAGTGGAGAGTCCAGCCAGACCTCACAAACCCACTCCGGCTTCACCTTTGGCGAGACCTCACCGACTGATGGACACCTGCTCACCGTGGTCTCTGGCTCTCATCGGCATGATTTCCCTCATCTTGGGGGTCGGACTCTACACTGTTGCCCCTCCTGACTGGGCTTTCTCCCAGAGGCTTACTATTGTCATTGCTTATTGGGTGTCCCTAGGGTGCATTACTGCACTTACTTGTCCACAGGTTTCATTTGCTGTCAGGTTAGCCATGATGGCTCCCTCTACCTAAGGTCGTAGATCTCACTTTTACTGGCCCTCTGCTGTCTACTCCTGAGCACATTTCACCATGGTTTTCCTGGCCCCAGTCAGTCCCGGTCTTCTGCTACCTTCTGCTACCGGTCTTCTGCTGTTCCTCTGCACTGCCTCTAGCTTGACCGGCCAGGCAAGGGGGACAACTCTCATATCACCATTACTGGCAAATGGACTTTCCAGCTTATCCCCCTCAATCCCACACCAGCGCCCCCACTGACTTCTTCCACCTGGGATGGGCACACACCAAAGGTTAACCTCCATTTTGAGGGATGCCAGCTTCTTGATACCTCCTGGGAACCTCATAGACAGCGTTCCTACCATGGCCCTCACTCTGGTTACCAGCTGGTAGATATCTACATCTGTGGGGCCCTATGCCTTGACAGCCAAACACCTGCCCTCAGTTCTGCTCGCAAGCCTGGGGATGTGAGTCATGGGTGGCAACTTGGCCAGGAATGGAACGATGGTCCACCAGGTGGCACCTCAAACAGCACAGTGACATCCAGATTTCCTTGTCACACAAGACCACCCCATCCTCTTGCCCTAACAATCACTGTATACTGCTCACCCTCTCAGTCTTAGAACCCAATGCCACATCATGGGCTACAGGAATCATTCTCCTGTTGGGCCAATATCACCCTATGGGGACCGACCCCATGGCCAAATTTATGATTAAGTCCATGTTCATGCCAAGGCTTACAGTCAACCCCCAGAGTCAGACAGAAAATAACTTGACCTGGCGTATCCCTGGGTCCCCCACCCACACTCAGCAAGCATCTATAGCACAACTGTTAGGTATGATTAACGCCTCCCACCAAGCGCTTAACCACCCAAATCCACCCCTAGTGTCTGACTGCTGGATCTGTATAAAGCCCGGTCCCGTCCAATACCTAGGTGTCATCCTCAGCCAATCTACCGTGTCACCTCCCACCTCGGCCTGGGGACCACAGATTATCCCTTTCTGGCTCTGGTACCGCTGTATGGCAACTCTTCCTCTCCCATCATGGGCTGTAGCTGGATCTGTGCGCCTAACAACACTTTTCTGGCTTGTGATCAAGGTGTATACATCTGCATCACCTGGCGCAATCAATCATGCACGCTTGTCAGTCTCTTACCCAATCTTTCAGTCCTCCCTGGGAGGACTCTCCATATGCCCCACGCATATGGAGACCTCCTAGCCTCCTGGACGCTCCCCCGGGGCCATCCCTCTTATCATGAGCCTGCATCAGATGTTGCCTTAAGCACCACTGGCGTCAGGATGTCTCAGGTTCAGTACCAGGGGTTAACTCAACAACTCACGGCGGATTTTTCCACCCTCATTCAGTCAGCCCTGGCCCTGCAGTGCCAACTCAATTCACTGGCCTCAGTGGTCCTCCAAAATAGGCGCGGGCTCGACTTACTCATGACCGCGCAGGGGGCCTCTGCCTCTTCTTACAGGAGGAATGTTGTGTCTACGCTAATGAGTCGGGGGTGGTCCAAGAAACTTAACCCAGTTACAGGAATAAGTGCGTCATCGGTGGGAAACACTCCAGCGGACAACTTGGTGGGATTCCCTCGCACAATGGTGCCCTTGGTTCACCCCCTTGTCGGCCCCCTCCTATTGCTTCTCCTCATAGTGGCATTTGGTCCTTGTATTCTTAATGCCCTTACTAGGTTTGTCACTACTCAAATTGCTAAAATCAGACTCCAGTTACTCCTTACTCACTATCGCCCCTTAGAAGATGAAAATGATGCCCTCTAAACTAGGTGTTTAAAGGGGCATCAAAGGGGGGAATGATAATGAAAATGAGTGTCCTAAGATGGCCAACCGAGCCAGCGAGAGAGTCCCAGTCCTTGCCCCGGGGCTCTTCTGGGTTCTTCTCCTGCTCAGCTTCCTGCTTGCACCAACCCTGGTTCTTCTCCCTGCCCCACTTCCCGCAGGCGCCGAAAGTGCCAAGTATGTGGAAGTAGAAGTGTATAAATTGCCCCCTTCGTACTTGGGACTTAGACCTTTGGAGACCACTCTCCTCTGAGCCTGCTGGCGTTAAATAAACCTCCTATCCTCCAAGATCTCCGGGTGCTGCTTGGTTCTTCCATCGGGCAATCCAGTCCAGGTTCCGTAACAGTTCGAGATGTTGAAAAGCTCTACGAGTAATGGCTGAAAGTTAGAAAGTCAATTTTTTGTTCCACTCATTTCTTTTTTTTTTTTTTAAGATTTTATTTATTTGTCAGAGAGAGAGAGAGAGCACGAGCAGGGGGAGCGGCAGGCAGAGAGAGAAGCAGGCTCCCCGCTGAGCAGGGAGCCTGATGCGGGACTTGATCCCAGGACCCTGAGATCATGACCTGAGCCGAAGGCAGATGCTTAACCACTGAGCCACCCAGGCATCCCTGTTCCACACATTTCTTAAAGATTTTATTTATTTATTAATTTGACAGAGAGAGGGAGAGAGGGAACACAAGCAGGGGGAGTGGGAGAGGGAGAAGCAGACTTTCCGAGGAGCAGGGAGCCTGATGCGGGGCTCGATCCCAGGATCCTAGGATCATAACCTGAGCCGAAGGCAGACACTTGACGACTGAGCCACCCAGGAGCCCCTGTTCCACACATTTCTTAAGTCTATCTGGTATTGGATACTGTGGAAGAAAACTTGGAAGTTGTCATCTTGAGTTCCTTTTCTGTGTGGTCACAACTGTACTTTTTGTGGATGTTAATGTGGTTGAACTTTCAGACCTTTCCCAAGAAAATGGTTCTGGGACGGTTGTTAGTGACTCCTCCCCACTCAATGACATTCACTTCAAGGAACCGCCCAATTACAAAGCTGGAGTAGCAGAGCAGAAGGAGCTCCTTGCAGGGGCTGGGGCCAGAATTCTTTGCATCACATATAATCACCATCAGGGCTCTTCCACTTGGAGGGATGAGCCCTCCGGGCTCCAGCTCTGTCACCTGCTTCCCCAGCTTCCTCTTTTCTTTGTCCCCATCTTCTCCTTCACAAGCACAGACAGTCCTCTGGAGAGACTTCTTTGTTGTTCACCACACCGCTCTCTGACACCTGACAGGTTGTGGTTTTTTTGGTAGCTATCTAGTGAGTTAATATTTTCATCTGAAAAATTCTTCTCCTTCTCAGGAACAGGAATAAGAGACCCTACTGGGCACGTTTGGGTTTTATCCAGCATTTGAAATCTGAATTGTTTTGCTTTATCCCAGCCAGCCAGTTTACAGCTGACTTAAGTTTTGAGGAATAGCTCCTTTATTCTCTATCCAGATCACCATATTGTTACTTCCTCCTTCTTTTATCGTTCCAAAATTTGTCATCCTCGTGACTTCAATATCACCTTTCTTTTTCAATAAAAGGGCTCCACAGGACTCATCGGCAGCCTCCTCAAAGACAGCGAAGTCCTGTCTTTTCACTGGGGTCATGCATAAGGCTCTCCAGACGTAGCATGACTGGCTGCTCTCCACCACCACGGCACGGACCATGTCATGTCTTCGAGGCACGTATCCTTCAGCAAGTTTCAGAGAGTTCAAGGTGAAAAAGATGCTGTCATCTATCACCCCGTTTCTCCCACACAGGCTAGAAATGCAGACCTTCGCTAACACTCTCCAGAGAGAAGTATGTGGTGGGACTGATGTAGCCAGCACCCTCCATCAGCAAAGTCACACGGCCAGTCAGCGCTCAGGGGCTGGAGTCGGACGGCCCTCTGCCATGGTTTTTGCTGTCGTCTTCCCACTTATCAGGGACTAATTGCTTTCATTTCATTCGATATCTTATCTTCTTGCACAACCGCAATAACTTCCTGTCCAACATTGAGAAGCACTTTGCTAGTCACATTGGAGAAGTAGATCAAATATTAAGTATATGACTATATTTAACTTTTTAAACATAGTCAAAAATATTTTAAATATTTTTTACTAACTATATATATTTACATATATACTGTACATGTTATAAATGTATACACTTTTTAACAATTTTTATTAGATTTCTAATCAAATACTATAATAATTTCTTTCATAAAAAGTTAAATATTTATAACACTATCAATTTGAGAAAAGACAAACAAAAGAGTAAAAAATTCAATAGCCACTCACACATATCTAAAATATGAAAAAAAAAAAAAAGCTTCCATAAAGTCACCCAAGTCCTCTGTCCATTTGCGACACGCTCCACAAACATCCCTAAGTTTCTGAAGAGCCTACTTTAGAGTCGAAAACCATCCGAACTGTAGCGCTGTTACCCCTCCTTCTCTTACTTTATACTTCATCCCTTCTTGCCCAAATACAGGCCTCACATGGACAGGGCCCCTAGGCTGCCCCTCCCCCATCACAGCTGACCCTGGTGTTTATTTCTGTTCAAAACTCGGAGGCAGAAACTTCTAGACAATTGCTAAGATACAGTCATGGACATCAGTTGTTTTTGGTCTGCCCACTATCTCTGCCTCCCGGTCTTCTGGTAACAGGATGGTGCTTTCTGGTTTCATTTGATTCAGTGTGTATGGGGGTGCTGCCAATCACAGCCCTGGCAGGGGGGCAGGTGCTTGATCAGGCTTCATCAGTCATAGCTCTTCATCCCTTGACCGCAGACATGGGTCCAAGAAGGGGACACATAACCTAAGTAATTAGTCTTGCCCTGGGATTTTATATGCGGATGACAAGTAAGGGAAGTGGACAGATTCAGATCTGTTTTGGAAATACAACCCAGGAGCCTTGATTAACCTCAGTGAATTTGAGTTTCCTCCTCTATAAGATGAGGGACTTGGACCAAAGGACCAAATGTTTTGGAGGCTCATCCAGATTTAGACAGTCTGAGGTTCTGTAGGAGTTAAGCTATGAAGAAGTCAGTCTGTCTGATCCAGCCGTGCCCTTTCTGGGAGAGGGTACTTGGCAAAATTGTGCATCCAGAGAAATGTCACTTCTCAGACTCAAGGTTGTGCCCCTTCTCCTTAAAACCTACTTTCAGGGCGCCTGGGTGGCTCAGTCATTAAGTGTCTGCCTTTGGATCGGTCATGATCCCAGTGTCCAGGGCTCCCTGCTCCACGGGAAGCCTGCTTCTCCCTCTCCCACTCCCGCTGCTTGTGTTCCCTCTCTTGCTGTATCTCTCTCTGTCAAATAAATGAATAAAATCTTAAAAAAAAACAAAAAACACCTACTTTCAGGTTCCCAGTTAAACTAAGAAATAAAATAAAATAACTAATAACTGCTCCCATTGTGTCCTTTGCAGGAATATTTACCTTTTAAAAGAGAGGCAAAACTTTAGCCTCTCTCACATGAGCAACGCATGGTGCAATAACTCTCAATATCACAATATGTAAACAGGTGAATGTGTGTGCATATGTGTGAATATGTGTACACACATGGTAGTTATGTGAGTCTGTATGTGTGAGCATGTATGCAGGTGAATGTGTGTACAAATGCCATGTGTGTGCAGGCATGTGCCTCTGTATCTCTGACTACATACGTGTGTGTGTTTGTGAGTGTGTGTGCGCCTGTGTGTACACTGCCTGGACACGTGTACAGTATGATTCATGTATGTGATGGGTAGATGTGTACACACAAACCCTTGTGTGTTGTATGCGTGTGTGTATGTTTGTGCATATGTGAGTATGTGTAGCCACGCACAGTATGTTTGTAAGTTAGCACACGTGCCCGTGTGTGGGTGTGTGTGCACACAGGCATGTGCATGCACTGAAACAGCCAGGGGACTCAAGCGGCAGTGCTGAAGGTAGGGGCGAGGAGTAAAGCCCTGGGGTTCACAGTGGCCAGGAGCCAGTCCTGCTCAGCCTAGCAGAGGGCACCAAGGGAGGGAGCAAGGCTTTCTCAACACCAAGGAACTCTACACGGAGCAGCCGCGACACTGTTCTTTGCTGACAGGGCCACCAAGGCGCGCTGCTGATGCCATGTGCCCAGTGCCCAGCCATGGTCAGGAGAGCTGCCCTCTGAGGAGGCCACACCCTCGGACCTCCCCTGCCCCGCTGAGCCAGGAGCCCCGGCCTCAGGAAGGGACCTCCCTATGGGTTCTTCCTTTGTCTTCGGAGAACCCAAGGCAGAGCCCCAGCCAGACACTCCCGGGAAGCCTGGCTTCGAGGAGGGAATCCAAGGTTAGGCTGGTTTAATGTGAAACGTAATCTTTACCTGTCATGCAAAGAATGGAATGGTTCATCTCCTCTCCCAGAGCCATGTGGATAGAGCCCTGCGATCGCCCAGGAAAGGAAGAACTGTTTTTTTCAGATGCTAATCATCCAGGGTTTATGGGCTCTGGGAACTCTAGTGAAAGATGGGAAGAATTTGGAGAAGCCACGTGGGGACTAAGTGAAGGTCTGAGGACTGGCTGGGGAGAAGGGGTGGTGGAGAAGGGTGGCTACAGGGAGGCTGGCAGGGGAAATTGCCCCCAGAAGGAGGGGGTTCCTTGCCTGGGAAGCACAGAGGTGGGAGCCTGAGGCGGGGCAGCCTGAGGAGGCTACCCTGTGAGGGCACTGGTCAAGGCCTCCTCCGGGGACCACTCGGCAGCTGACTCACCCCGTGAGCACACTCCCAAGGCCTAGAGGAGGCTCCTCCTGGAGGCCTGAAGAGGAATCGCCTTCGCACCCTCCCCCTCCCCTAGCCCATGCCAGGTGGTCGGCAGGAGGGCCACCCTGTCAGGGCCACAGGCCTCGGCTCCGCACCCACGTGACAGAAACGCACTCTAGCCCCGGGGTGCCCGTGACTTGGGGAAAGCGGGCAGAAATACTGGGCACCCCACAACAGCTAGGGAAGCCACCATCTCCTGTGCTTGGAGGCCTCACAGACTTGGCCCCTGAACTAGTTCAACAGGTGGTTGACACCCCTGTTTCAGAGTTCTCAGGGAAGAAAGGGTTCCAGGTATCATGGGAGCGGTGTTAGCCGTTTGATACGTTTTTGAAATGCAATGTGACCTTACTTTGTGCCCGAAGCTAGTAAAGCAGATTTGCCAGTGGCACCATGTGGCTGTCCCTTTGATTTGAAGGTACCACCTCTCAGGTAACTGTCTGAGTTTGAAGAATAAGGGATTTCAAGTACAGGCCTGGCTGGGAACTAGGAGCCCCACCCTGAGTGTGCGCACACACCCTCACACAACCATTCAGGATTTGCCACTTTCTGAGCTTAGAGGTCCTGGCCCTCTGCCTCTTGGCAGTTCACAAATAGGAACTCCAGCTGAGCTGTGGTAGGGGCTCTCACATCTGCGGGGAGGGGAGCACAGGTCCCCATCAGTCCCCATCTGTCCTGGCACCTTGTGCTGGGCCGGGACCCCCTCCATCAATGCAGTGATCACACCAGGCCACAGCACCCAGAGCCAGTGTCTGCTTATCAGCTGCCCAGCTCCCCTGGGCACAAGGTCTCCTGCCACAGCCCTGCTCACCCTTCCCCGCAGGCAACACCCGCCATCCCACCCCTACAGGGCCCCTCTGGGCACAGCGCTTAGCAACCACTTCTTTTAGCTCCATTCCAAGCCCAGGTTTCATGAAGGCAGCCTCCCTACGCCCGCCTTCCAGTCTTGGCTCCTGGAAGGCTGAGCCTCTGCCTTTTCCCCAGCTGCTCATTCACAGGTCCCACACACAGCACAGACAAAACCCCTCAGCAACTGGATGGAGCGAAAACCCCAAGGAAACTGGTTTACCGGTTTCAACACTGGACTGTGGTTTTCCTTTCCAAAGTGCCTACCATGGGGGTCCAGGGTATCAAATGAATCCCAGGAGGGTCCCTCCGTGAGGGAGCCATAAAAAGAAGACTGCTCTGGGGGTAGTCAGAGAAACGGCACCCGAGCAGAAGAGCCACGGACTCCTGGGAGAGCGGTAGTGTGAGAAGGGCCAGGAACGACCTTATAACCAGTTGGCAGGATCAGCAGCCTGCCAGACTAGATCCAGTCAGAGGCATTTGATTTGGTGCACACAGTGTACTTATAAATTGGTTGCAACGTTTAAAAGTTGGAAGGTTTCACATAACATAAAAGTCTGGCTTTTCTGGAGAAATTAGAAAGCTGATAACTGGGCCTATGTTCCTTCCCGGCAACTCCTGAGGGGAGCAAGACCAGGGCAGCCCCTTCTGAGTGCCCTCAGTTTCCCATCACTCAGCCTGGCCCCTGACCCTTGGCGCAGAAGGTCAAGAAACCAAGCTTCCCTGAGGTCAGGGCCAGCCTGACCAGTCTGAAGATCAGTCAGGGACTGAGAGAGGCATGGGCAGTCTGGGAGCCCTCTAGAAATTGCAGGGATGAGTATAAGAGCCAAGTCTTCAGGAGGGATCGAGTTCACAGAAGAGCAAAGACATGTAGGAAGGCCACTAGGGAAGTCCCTTCCTCATCCAGAAGGGCCGGATGGGGCCATCCTGACAACCACTCCGAAGTGTCCGGAACTCACCATCACAGCCGGGAGTCGGCCAGCCCACGTGGGGAGCTCCACCACATGTCCAGAATGGTCTGCCAGGGCCCCCAAGCTGAGAAAGACTTTGTAAGAGTTCTGGAAATGTTCCTTTTTACCTGTTTCCTCTTAATGATTTACAGTAAATATCTCTAAGCAGAAAGTGTCCCATGAGTTTGTTTGGTGGGAGCAGAGGAGGAGGGCAGGCTAGGGAGACTAAGGGCTACAACATAGGAGAGAAATTCCCAAAGAGACAGAGGTGGGTGTAAATTCAGATTTGGGAGCCTGCTAGAAGGAAGAAAGAGTCCTGGGCCTGGGAAGTGATCCATGGAACCTACCAGGCCTTGATTACCCCTGAAGTTTCTACAGCAGTGATGTGCTGGAGCCAGTTCCTACCAGCTTGCAGGAGCCAATTGTCTACAACCTTCCCCAGCTTCACAGTCAGGGTCCGTGGCTTCATACTGGTAGCTTGAAAGCAGCCACCATGGGAATATTTCCACCATGGCGTTGGCAAACTTCTGAGCCCTCCCCACCCCCAAGAGGCAGTTGTTAATTATCTACCCACATACCACTGCTGGTTCTCCTGTGGACCACCTACCTGTCAGATCTGGCCCAGGATGTGCTCCTGGGGACAGGTCGTATCACAGTGAGAAAAACCCCCAGACTCCACATTCCCCCATGGGTCCCAAACAGGAAATGAACCAAGCAGGCAAACAGGCTAAATCAGAATCCAACAGGAGTTCTAAATTATAATGAACTTTCACTGACTTCCCTCTGTTTTCTTTTTTTCTTTCTTTCTTCCTTTTTTCAGAATGTTTATTATTTTTATTTTTTTATTATGTTATGTTAGTCACCATACAGTACTTCATTAAGTTTTATTTTTTATTTAAGTAATCTTTACACCCAACATGGGGCTTGAACTCATGACCCTGAGATCAAGAGTTACATGTTCCTCTGACTGAGCCAACCAGGCGCCCCATTCCCTCTTTTTCCTAATTGCTTCTCCAGAGAGTCCAGGTCTGGGGAGAAGCTTTCTTTTCTCTAAGCGAGTTTTCTTTTTTCTTTTTGAGCCGTGTTCACATAGAACAATTGGGGCCAAAGTTTGTGTTGTAACAAAACCCATTCAAGGCACTGGCCAATACCTTTCCACCTCCCTGCATAGCTGACCGCCCAGCCCACATCTAGACGGGGCTCAGTGTTGCACAGAGAATCTGCGAGATGAGTGAAATGGCCTTGAACAGCCTCCTCCATTCACTGACTGCAGGGCCACATCCATGCTTTTGCCGTCAGCGTAGACGGTCTCTCAGATATATTTCTAATCACCTTCCATCTGTCATGCCCTTGACCCTTGATGTCACAGACATCACCAGGTCTTTATTTTCTTTTATCTCTTCTAGATCTCTTCCCTCCCAGCTGGGGAATGAAGGTTGATCTGCTGAGCAGCCCCTTCATTTCCTTGTATTGCCCTGGGCCACAGCACCCAGCGGAACATCAGCTCAAGGAAAATTAGTTATACAAGAAAAGAAATTTAACTATAGTACTTGGCCAGACTGAGAACAAAACTTACATAAGCATATGATGTAAATATTTGAAAGCAGATTTTTTTTTAAAGATTTTATTTATTTATTCATGAGAGATAGAGAGAGGCAGAGGCAGAGGGAGAAGCAGGCTCCCCGCGGAGCAGGGAGCCCGATGCAGGACTCGATCCCAGGACCCTGGGATCATGACCTGAGCTGAAGGCAGACGCTTAACCGACTGAGCCACCCAGGCGTCCCTTGAAAGCAGATTTAACCAAAAGTTGTGAAACAACTAAAGTGGCAGGATGTCCACAGGAAAATTTTCCTGTTTTTCTCCTTTATAATTGCACAGCACTTCTTTTTTTTTTTTTTTAAGATTTTATTCATTTATTTGACAGAGAGAGACACAGCGAGAGAGGGAACACAAGCAGGGGGAGCGGGAGAGGGAGAAGCAGGCTTTCCCACTGAGCAGGGAGCCCGACGCGGGGCTCGATCCCAGGACCCTGGGATCACGACCTGAGCCAAAGGCAGACACTTAATGACTGAGCCACACAGGCACCCTGCACAGCACTTCTGACACTAGATGTGTGGGGTTTCCCAACACCAAGAAATTCTCTGCAACACCAGGTAGATGTCCTACAATTCAATTCTTATTTTTTAAATATTTTATTTATTTATTTATTTATTTATTTATTTATTTATTTATTTATTTATTTGTGAGAGGGAGAGAGCACGCAGGGGGAGGGGTAGAGGCAGAGGGAGGAAGAGGGAAAGAATCCCAAGCAGACTCCTCTCTGAGCTCGGAGCCCAACTCAGGGCTCAATCTCATGACCCTGAGATCATTACCTGAGCCGAAGCCAAGAGTCAGACGCTCAATTGACTCAGCCACCCAGGCCCCCTACAATTCAATTCTGACACTAACTGGAGTTAGGTGCAGACTCCACAGGTTAATGACTTAGTCCTATGACACTGCCCCCCCACTTCTGATGCCAATGGCAAGTGGTGGGTCCCTAGGTTACTTACACAATGTCTGTCTGACTTGGCTACAAATCAGAGGTTCCCATACCCTTTGTCTTAGATTCGATTGTTGGCTGGAACTGCTCACAGAACTCCAGGAAACACTTGTGTTTACTGGTTTATTATAGAATAAAGCATATGATAAAGGATACAGATGAACAGCCAGATGAAGAGATACATAAAATGTGGTCTGGGAGGGTCTTGAGCACAGGAACCACTATTCCCATAGAGTTGGGGTGTATCAACCTGGAAGCTCTCCAAGCCCTGTACTTTCAGTATTTGTATGGAGGCTTTCACTTAGGCATAATGGATCATTAACTCAATCTCCAGCCCCTGTCCCCTTATTGAAGAATGGAGGGTGGTACCTGCTGGGGAAGGTCATCAGGAAGACATGACTGCTGGTTGATCCATAAGTTGAACCCTAGTGATCAGAGGTCCTCTCCCCCACCCCTGTCCTTGAATGTGGGTTTCACTTTCCTTTCCTACTCTGAGAGGCTGCTCCAAGGACACAGCCCCTTGAGTAATGATGTGGTGTTGAGAAGCCCTGCATAAGTATACATGACTGAATCCAGTTAAGGCCCCTCTCTCCCTAAACCTAAAATGTGCCAGGTGGGTGCAGGGATCCACTTGTCTGGCTGCCACCCAAGACTAGCCTCTCCTATAAGTTCCCTTTGCTCCTTAAAACTGTCACCTACCAACCTGGAGTGGCCTGCCTCTTTCTTCCAGTCTCTCTTCACCCTTCCCTTATGGGCTAGTTTCAGATTACACAGGGAAGCTCCCAAGGGGGTTCAAACCAACAGGAACTGTAAGTTCCAAGCTTCCCATCCTGGTTTGGTTTTGCTGGTGACCAGTGCCCATCCTGAAGCTATCCAGGAGACTCATTTTCCAGAGTTGCCTCATTGGAACAAAAGACACTCAGATCACCCAGAAAATTCCCAGGGATTTAGGAGCTGTGTTCGGAAACCAGGGGCAAAAACCATTATATATTTTTTCTACTATTTCACAAACAGTGTTCCTCTTCTAGGAGATTATGCTAAGTGAAATAAGTCAAGCAGAGAAAGTCAATTATCATATGGTTTCACTTATTTGTGGAACATAAGGAATAGCATGGAGGACATTAGGAGAAGGAAGGGAAAAATGAAGGGGGGGAAATCGGAGGGAGAGATGAACCATGAGAGACTAAGGACTCTGAGAAACAAACTGAGTGTGTTAGAGGGGAGGGGGGTGGGGGGATGGGTTAGCCGGGTGATGGGTATTAAGGAGGGCACGTGTTGAATGGAGCATTGGGTGTTATACGCAAACAATGAATCGTGGATCACTACATCAAAAACTGATGATGTAATGTATGGTGATTAACATAACTTAATAAAATAAAATTAAAAAAAAAAAAGAGTGTTCCTCTTCTAGTCAGGCAACAAGAGATGCTGATCCCACTGGGGTACACAATCTGCAAGGGAAGTCAGGCTGTGCAAGGGTGATAACCCAACTCCCACGTGGCTCTTGGTCAATGATCAGATTCAGGTACTGATTCTTCTGGGAATCAGGACAGCGAGTGCCACCTTCCTGGGATCAGGCTCCTATGGAGCCCCTCCTTCTCCCTACTCCCGTTTCCTCAGATTCCTCTCCAGTCCTTTCTGAGATTCCTCTTTTCTCTCTCGTCTCCTCCTCAAGTCCCATCTTTTCCATCAAGTAGCACAGATAGAGATTGCAAAGGAATGAAGGGGTGCCAGGTACCGGGGAAAGCCTGGGACAAGCCAGAGGGCATGAGGTGTGGCCCCAGGCAGCTGCCACTGCACAGGAACGGACATGCTCTGCTGCCAGATCTTCTTCCTCATCCAGAGGTCTTTGACCGGCTTTGTGTGACACTCCCTGTTTTTTAAATGTTAGCAAAGAATTCGAATAGTTTTGGCTAGATCCAGAGACTGAATTAATCAAAAACCCGGTTTCCCTGTCCTTGAAGAAACTTCATTCAAGGGCGCCTGGGTGGCTCAGTTAGTTAAGCGACTGCCTTCGGCTCAGGTCATGATCCTGGAGTCCCTGGATCGAGTCCTGCATCAGGCTTCCTGCTCGGCAGGGAGTCTGCTTCTCCCTCTGACCCTCCTCCCTCTCATGCTCTCTGTCTCTCATTCTCTCTCTCTCAAATAAAAAAAAAAAGAAACTTCATTCAAATCTTCACAGGACATGAGGAAAATATTTCTATTCTGGTCTTCCGGGGCAGCCAAATACAGAAAGTGGGGCAAAACCTGTAAACTTCCATTAAGTTAGTTTGATTTTTCAGAAACTGCCCCAAATCACCACCACCACCACCATCATCATCATAATTCCACCTTTGCATGGTTCTGACTTTCACAACATGCTTTTCTCCAGTGAATTAAAAACTAGGACTTCTAGTTGAAAACTGGCAGTTTTAATTCAATAGAAGAAATAACCACCACCAAAAAAGCCCACAACCTTGCAGACACTGGCTGAACGCTCCTCCCCTCTTTCCACTGAAAGTTATCTCTCTTGCAGACTTCCAGTGACAAGGCCTCCACTGCCCAGCTCCCCACCTCACCCCCAGCACCCATCCCCTTCCGTGGGGTTCCCAAAGCCTGAGAGGACCTTTGCTAAGCTGACTGCTCCCAAATGATTTTCTGTCTCTGCCTCTAAGACCTTCTCCTTCTCACCAGTATCCCCTCCAGGGACCAGCAGGTGGAGGCTTCTCTGTGTGACCCCTTGTCTGGGATATAAGAAGGGGTAGCTAAGGGCGGTGAGTTGGTTTTCTGGGTGCCAGGACCATACCAGACAGAGGTCTTACATGGTCTTGCTGCAGAGCACGCACCACAAAGTCTCCACCAACACACACAGACACTCCACCAACACTCTCCAATCAAGAGACAGACCTCCCTTACGTTTCTGGGAATTTTCTTGGAATGTTCTTGGATTGCCCCCCAAACACTCCAGGGCAGCTCTCCAAGGCCCCATGTACCATATGCTATTTCTTTATGCACTTTTTTCTCTTTAACAAATGTTTCTTTCTGGACTCAGGCCAGTCCTGTTCAGCATTCATGCCCAAGCAGCATCTACTTCTCCCCGAGCGCTGGGTGGGGCTTGGGACCAGCTAAAGGCTCCAAACATCTGTGGGTCTTGTGTCAAACCAGTCCAGCCTTGCCTAATCATCTGCTGAGGCAGCTTGCTGCTGAAGGCCTGGTGACAAAAAGGAGAGAGGTTTGTGCCAGAGGTGGCCGCCCCCGCAGCACCAAGGTACATCCAAAAAGCACTCACTCGCTTTGCTACCTTCTCAGTCCTACCAGCCCCAACCTCAGAACCCAGCCATGATAAGGAGATGCTTCCAGGTGGCAGTAAGACTTGGCCGGCACAGAGTCCTTCCTGGCGTCCCCCAGGTCCTGCCCAGACTCAACCCCAACTCAGCATTCGGATCCTCCACGGACTCCCTGGTCAGTAAGTTCCCAGCTCAGCCAGGTAGGCAGCCCTTCTCTTGGGGGCCTAGGGCATAGGAGCACCCCAAATTGCCTCTTCCCAGATGATGGCTGGAGCAAGTGGGCAGTGTGTTGGGGAGCTATTTGATTTGGCAAAGGGAAGGTGCTCTTAGGATATCAAGTAACCCAGATCAAGGGGCTCCTGGCTGGCTTAGCTGGTAGAGCATGTGACTCTTGATTTCAGAGTCATGAGTTCAAGCCCCATGTGGGGCCTAAAGATAGGAAGGGAGGAAGGAAGAAAAACGAAGGAAGGAAGGAAGGAAGAAAAAGAAAGAAAGAGGGAGATAGAGAGAGAAAGAAAGCAAGAAAGAAAGGAAGGAGGAAAGAAAGAAAAGCAGGCAGAAAGAGAAGGAAGAATGGGAAGGGAAGGGAGGAAAGGAAGGAAGGAAGGAAGGAATGAAAAGCAAGCAGGCAGAAGGAAGGAAAGGAAAGGAAAAGAAAGGAAGGGGAAGGGAAGAGAAGGGAAGGGAAGGGAAAGGAGACTAAGGAGCCCAGATCCAAAACTAAGACCACCAGGACACTTTCGTCCTGGTCTGAAACTCGTGTGGCCACCGATGAGTCACTTTCTTCCTGTGGAACTCAGACCATTGCAACTGAGTTGGGGCATTTCCAGATGGACGGTCCTGTGTGAGGTTTGGTGAGCAGCCAGCCTACTGCCCACAGTTGTTACTGGTCCATGAGTGCTTGATGCCTCAGAGGGCTCGCTTTTCCCACAGATAGTTTCACACTTCTGTGGGCACTCGAAACATGTTTCAAAGGAGCCACCTTTCCAGGGCAGGCCCACAGTTGTAGACAGAACAGGGATAGCCCCTGAGGTAAGGAGGTGGTAGCCATGGTCCTCCACCACTGATCGCACCCCCTAGGGTAGACAGTGTCTGAGGACAGGCTCTAGTCTGACCATCAGCTCTTATACTCACAAGCTTGGCAACCTAAGCCGTATTTCCTCAGTTTCCCCATCTGTACAGTGGGGCTTAGACTACCAGTTCTTAGCTTCAAAGAACAGCTCACGGGTTTTTAAACAGGACAGTGGTAAGGCACACCACAGAGCAGTATGCCTCTACTTGTCAGCCCTGGTTCCTTTTTTTTTCCTTCCTTTGCACCTTAGCATCCCCTTGTCAGTCACCCTCAGGTGTCTCCTAGCCCTCTGCAAGGAAAATGGGCCGCTTCCTGTAAGTCAACACTGGTGGAAGGGCTTGAGGAGCCAAGACCCCAGGAGCAAACCACCTAGAGGTCCCACAGCCCAAACAGCAGCCCCCATCCCCCAGGAAGCTGTTTAATCTCCCCGATTTTTCCCTCCCAGGTCTCAAGATTCTGTCTGAAGAAGACAGATTTGAAGGATTATGCCCTTCCCAATGCCAGCTGGTGTCCAGACATGCTGAACTTGTACCAGGAATTTCTGGAGAAGACCAAGACTGACGGCTGGATCAAACTGCCCTCCTTCAAGTCCAACAGAGACCACATCCAGGGGCTGAAGCTCCCATCTGGGTTAGCAGTGGCCTCAGGTAGGGCCTGGCCTGGGAAGGCCTCTGGGCATACCTGCTCCCCAGCCCACCGGGTGGGTTCAGCCAGTCTCTTTCACTGTGCTGACTCTCCTGACCCTCGGGAAGGAGATCCACAAGCTCCCTTCCAGTTCTCAGCTGGAAGGTCTTTCTGTATCTGACCCACCTCTGATGATGCAGCCCCAGGCAGGTAGAGGAGAAGAGAAGAGTATTCTCTCTGATCTCTGCTTCCCTCCTCCCATCCAAGAGAACACAACCCAGTGTCGGCCTTTGCTCCCAGCCAAGAGCCACCCCCTGAGCACAGCCCCTCAGCCCCCTGCCCTCTGCCTTCTCGCTGGGTGTTCTTCCATACTGTCAAGCCTTATCCCAGCTCCTCCTCTCTACCCAGTAAAGGCCCTAGGGCCTGCCTCCCCCACTGCGGGCCTTGGCACACTATCCCTGCTCTACTGGGTCCACAGCCAGTCTCCCCAGACACCCACCAGATCAGATGGATAGAACTTTCCATCTTCAGCTTTCTTCATGTGTGTAGATGCGTGTGTGTGCATGTGTACATGCACATCCCTGTTTTCTTGTCTCTCTCATTTATATATGTGGTTTTCCTGCCCACTGATGAATGGGTGGTGCAGTAGGCAGATGGCCTTTGTGTTTATGCCACAAAGCAGGGTCACCAAAATAATTTTTTTCAAAATATTTGATATCCATCAAAAAAAGATGTAGTTGTTGTAGTAGTTGTTTTGGGGGAAAAAAATCAGGACTTTGGTGGACTTTCCTGCACTTATTTTACTGTGGTTTTTTTTTTTTTAAGATTTTATTTTTGAGTAATCTCTACATCCAATAGGGGGCTCAAACTCACAACCTCAAGATCAAGAGTCACATGCTCTACCAACTGAGTCAGCCAAGCATCCCGATTTTACTGTTCAGTACTGTTTTTATTTTGAATTATATGTGAATTACATGTTATAGTTTTAATTTCCCATGTTAAAGTCTTGATCTGGCCATGAGCCTATCTCTACCCCTCAGCCAGGGAACTTCCTTGAGTATTTCTCCCTCCAGACTGAGGGGTCCCTGAGGAGAAGGCTGTGTCTCCAGTCTCAGATTGAACGCTCCCTGAGGGCAGAGGCTGGGCGTCCTCTGGTTCTCTCCTGGACCCTGTGCCTAAGGCAGGGCTCCACCCATGGTGCTGAATGACTGGCCCTGCATCGTGACTGGGCCCCACGCACTCATGCACCCCCTTCTCCAGCTACGACACTGCCCATCTCTCCCTAGACAAAAGTGACTGGCGCATCTTCACCAGGTGCATCCAAGTGGAAGGACAAGGCTACGAGTATGTCATTTTTTTCCACCCATCCAAGAAGAAGTCCATCTGTCTTTTCCAACCTGGCCCCTACCTGGAGGGGGCCCCAGGGTAAGCCACAGGCAGGGCCTGGGTGGATGTTCTTGGCTGCTTTCTGGGCTTGGCTCAGCTGATGGATGAGTCACACACTGGGCCCCAGAGTCTGTACCTCTCCCTAAGGAGCTAGGTGGGGGTGGTGAGCACTGGACTTCTGTCTCAACACCAGGGCACTGGAAGGGCACTCTGGGTCATCTGGTCCAGTCCCCATTGTGCAGATAAGGAGAGCCTCCTTAGGGAGGTCTGAAATTTTTCCAATAAGAAGGTGGTCTTAGAGGCCACTTTGAGAAAGGTGTTGTGAACTTGGAAGAGGACAAGATCTGGAGCCAGGCTTTCAGTCCTGCTCTGCCTTGCTGGCCTTGGAACCCTAAGCAAGCAGTTTAACCTCTGGCCTTCAGCCTTCTTTTTTTTTTTTTTTAAAGATTTTATTTATTTATTTGAGAGAGTGAGAATGAGAGAGAGTACATGAGAGGGGGGAGGGTCAGAGGGAGAAGCAGGCTCCCCGCCGAGCAGGGAGCCCGATGCGGGACTCGATCCCGGGACTCCAGGATCATGACCTGAGCCAAAGGCAGTTGCTTAACCAACTGAGCCACCCAGGCGCCCTGGCCTTCAGCCTTCTTACCTGAAACCTGAGGCAATATCCGACTGCCAGAATGCCTGGAACTATGTGTATGTACTCACAAATCATATGGCACAATATAGCTCTCAGACACCATCTTTCCAGACTTCATCTTTTGCCCAGGAGCAAACTGAAGCACACAGAGGTAAGGTAGCACAGTAGTACACACAACCAAGTCAGATCAGGTCTCTAATCCAGGACCTGGGACTCCAATCCATTGATCTCTCCATTATACTCTGCTGCCTTCAAACTTGGGATAGGCCCAGGAAGGAACTCACACTAGGTAAATTCCACAAGGGAGAGCAAGCTGGCCTTGAGCCTCTTGCCCAAGGCCACTGGGCCACCAAGTCCATGGTCGTCTGCCTTCTCCTGCATCCCCGTTCCTTCTTTAGACAGTCACTGAAGGCTATTGGTGGTGCCAAAGTTCCTACAAGGGAGACAGAAGGGTGGGGGGCAGCTTTAGGGTCCCCACGCCTGGGAGGGACTCAGTTGCAGTTAAATTCAGAGATCTTAATAGATGTCAGCACCTCCACAGGCCATGGATTCAGACTGCAGCCCTTGGTCACCTTGGCCATCCCAAAGGCATCTTCGGTGAGGACAATGATTTTCCCACTGATGCATCAGCTGCTGGGGGACTAGGTCAGAACCCTACACAGGTCAGGAATGCCCTTCATTCTGAAGAGGAAAACACCAGAAGGCGGGGATGGGGGGTGAAGTGTAGCTGATTTTTATTTAGGGGCTCATGGAAGTGGGGCAGGAGAGGCAGAGGAGGACCATCCAACACTGAAGCCAGTGGGTTGAGGGGTTCAGAGAAGAGATTCATACTGAACAGAAAGAAATACCCAGTTCAGGGGTGCCTGGGTGGCTCAGATGGTTAGCGACTGCCTTCGGCTCAGGTCATGATCCTGAAGTCCCGGGATCAAGTCCCGCATCAGGCTCCCTGCTCAGGAGGGAGTCTGCTTCTCCCTCTGACCCTCCCTCCTCTCATGTGCTCTCTCTCTCTCATTCTCTCTCTCTCTCAAATAAATAAATAAAATCTTTAAAAAAAAAAGAAAAAGAAATACCCAGTTCAGTCTACTGTGTAGGGATAAAAAACCAGTTCTCAACTACTATGTCTTTCTCTCCTGTGTGTCTCCTTTACTACTCATACAGGACCTTTACTTCTGATAGTTCTGATCACCAAATGGGGAGAGGCTTCTCCCTACATGAGGCAATTCTGTGACACCAGCTGGGTGTCCTACAATTTAACTCCATGCTGACACCATGTACCTGGAGACAGCATCAGATCCCACAGGGTAAGGGCTCAGTCCACGAGCCTGACCCACTTCAGATGCCAAGAGCAAGTAGCAGGCCACCAGGTTCCCACAACTTCTGTCTGACTTGGCTATGTCAGGAAGCAAGAATTTCCTGTCCCCTTCAAGGGTCGTTCCAGCTGGACTAAGAATCAAATTGACATGAGACAGATTAACAGGAGAAAGTCAAATTTAATAGTGTACATACAGGCAATCCACACAGACACGGAAATTCTAAAGACAGGCAAAATGAAGACTACATGTCATCCTGAACTAAGGAGCAGGGGACAGGGGTCTGGGACTTTGAAGGGAAGGAATGCACTTCACAGGGCAATAAGAAGAAGAGCAGATGTTTGGTAATTAGCTGCTTGCCCTGCCATACAGATGGGTCACTCAGGTAAAATTTTTCTCTGGTAATAACCTTTATTCTGGGAAAGACCCCCAATTTAAATTCTTCTATGTAGTGAAGGGAGGGGCAAAAGTTTCTCTTGAGCCCACAGGGTCTCGATTGCCTTCAGCTCAAAATAATATTCACGCCAGAGTGGCCCATCTTGGGACAGCTTGCCTTGGCCCCTACAGTTGCAAATCAGAGGTTCTCAGAAACCCCTCCTGATGTTCAATTACTTTGCTAGAGAGGCTTCCAGAACTCAAGGAAACACTTATATTTACCAGTTTATTAAAGGATATGATAAAGGATACAGAAGAACAGCCAGATGAAGACATGCATACAGCGAGGTCTGGGAGTATCCCAAGAACACGCAGGCGTTTCTGTCCCTGTGGGGTCAGAGTGCATCACCCTCCCACTGGGCCTGTGTTTGCCAGCCTGGAAGCTCTCTGAACCCTATACCTTTGGGATTTTATGGAAGCTTCCTCACGCAGGCATGAACCATCATATACTCCATTTCCAGCCCTTCTTCTTTCTCTAGGAGCTTCTAATCATGGCTTCGTCTTTCTGGGGCTCCATCCAGGAGCCATTCAGGAGCCCGCCCAGAGTCACCTCAGTAGAACAAGACACTCCCATCACCCAGGAAATGACGAGGATTTCAACAGCACTGTGTTGAATCCAGGCCAGAGACCAATATATATTTTCTATTTTGTCACAAGTATCCACCCAGCCCTAGGCAATGAGGAAGAATAGGTTGCTGGCTGATCAAGAGCTATCCTGCAGAATCCACACACTTGCCAATGGGTCCCCTGTCTGGCCAATTAGGATAACAAGGGAAGAGCAGGTTTGGGGTTCTTTGGCACCAACTTCTTCTTCCCTCTTTCAAGCCATGTGGAAGTAGGGGGTTTTATAAACATTACCTCATGTAATCTGATGAAATAGGAGTTATTTTTATTCAGAATTCATAGTGGAAAAACTTAGGCTCAGAAAAGCTTAGCAACTTAACAACTCAGCAACTTAGCAACTTGCTCAAGATCAGACTGGTAGTGAGAGGTGGAGCATGGAGTCGAACCAGGTTGGTGTGGTTCCATGGCTCCCAGCTCTTTCCCCTCCTGGTGGTGGGAACAAGAGGGTAATCCATGCTAGCTTGGCCCTGGTGTAGCGATGGGTAAGGTGGGAGCTGGCCCAAGGCCATGCCTCAGAGCCCAAGCCGAAAAGCACAGGGGCTTTTCCGTCCCTTGTATGAGCGCACCTTTCCAAATGATGGCAATTGCTGCCAGCAATTAGGTGATGAATCAGAAAAAAAATGTTTTTTCCATTAACTTTTTTTTTTTAAGATTTTATTTATTCATTCCAGACACAGAAATACAGGGAGAGAGAGCATGAGCAGGGGGAGAGGCAGAGGGAGAAGCAGGCTCCCCGCTGAGCCAGGAGCCCGACATGGGGCTCGATCCGAGGACCCTGGGATCATGACCTGAGCCGAAGGCAGATGCTTAACCATCTGAGCCACCCAGGCACCCCTTTCCATTAACTTTATCAGAAAAGAAAAAAAAAACCTCACATTTTTCCTGACGAAATAAAATAATTATGTCAGGGGTTGCTCATGCTGCTGAAGCAACATGGGAGAAAAGCTGAAGTGACTTGGACCAGTTTGATCAGCTGGGATCCTGCTCTGCTTCCTTTCTTCTCCCGTAGAAAGATAGAGGCAGGATGGCTCCGCATCAGGATCAGGGTGGGTGGCGGGGAAGCTTGCAGCCCTGGCCTTGTTCCTGTCCACCCCACCCCCAGGTTTGCACATGGGGGGTCCCTGGCTGCCATGATGGACGAGACCTTCTCTAAAACTGCTTACCTGGCTGGAGAGGGGCTATTCACAGTAAGCCTCAACATCAGGTTCAAAAAGTAAGTATGGATCCTTGGGGCGTTGGCCAAAGTCATGCCCTTTTTATCACTGAGGAGTGGCCATGCTCAGGGGTTGGGTGCGGGAGCCCTGTCTGCCGCCCTCCTTCCCAAGCCGCTGCTCAGCTGATCTTCTACTCCCGGCCAGAGCACAGCCTCTACTATCAGACTCTGGAAGTCTGCAAGTGGGCCGCGAGCCCTGAGTCACTTATTCCTTGAGGCAGAGTGGGATGAAGAAAAGGCTGGGGAAACAGAGGGGTGAAGGGATGGCGGCCAGAGATTCATATGAGGGATGGACTAAGCCACCTCCTCTTCCAGCTTGATCCCTGTGGGCTCTCTGGCTGTACTGAAAGTTGACGTGGAAAAGATCGAGGACCAGAAGCTTTACATGTCGTGCATCGCCCAGAGCAGGGACCAGCAGACAGTCTATGCTAAGTGCTCAGGTAAAGAGGTTCTCAGCCTCAGCGCCAGACTCTGTCCTGCCACCATCACCCTCAGGACCAATGGAAGGAAGAATGCTGATGTGCTCACAAGCTGGGATCCAGCTTTTTAGAGTGGGACCGGGCACCTGCTGTAGACTCCAATGAAGGAGCACCCTGCTAGGATTCTTTTCTATGTAGGAGTGGCCCAACCTGTTCCACAAGGACAGGATCAGGCACCAGGTGACAGGATGCAAATGCGCAGAGCACCCCAACCAGCTCCTGACACTCAGCTTGTCCTCTTCTCTGCAGGTGTTTTCCTGCAGCTGCAGCTGGAAGAGGAGTCATCCCAGTAACAGTCACTGTGCCTTCCTGCTGACTGCCCTGCCTGCTTGGGACCCACTGCATGGCAGGGAGGGTCCGCAGGAAGTGACTGGTGACGGGAAGAAGAGGACGCGTTCCTCTGAATAAATAGATTCGTGGCCTCATTCTCAGGCTAAGACCCTTCTGTAGTAGGAAATCAGAATCCTGACAGCACCTCCCACACACCCACTTCCCCAGCCAGCGCCAAGAGATCTTCTGAGCACCTGCAGGTGCCGGGCCCTGGGTGAGGCACCAAGCACACAGTGAGGAAAGACTTTAAAGGGTATAGCCTGGGCGGGGGGGGGTGACATAAAGTTTTGTTTCTTAGAAAGATGACTCTGGTGGCAGTAAAGGGAGGGTCAGCAAGCCTGAAGGTGGGACCCCTGGTTAGGAGACCCCTGCACGGCCCCCAGCTAAACATAGTAAGGGCCTGCCGTGGGTCAGAGCTTTGAAGATGAAAGATGGAACAGGTTACAAACAAAAGAGCGTGGGACTTTGCCACTAATTATAGGTAGTGGATTTGTGAAGAGTCTTCCAGGATGCCTCCAGGCTTCTGGCCTAGGAATTGCAGGCGGCATTACCAGGAGTGCAGAGAAGCAGGTATGAGGTGGGGATGAATAAAAAGCTTCATTTCCCACACACTGAGCTGGAAGTGCCCGTGGTACTTCAGCCACATGGTGAGCACCAGCAGGAGCCTGGATATTGTGGTCTGGAGCTTGAGACGGATGAACAACTGCCTCAGTCTGTAAATCATCGATGTAAAAACGGACATGGAACCCCTGGGAGGGAAGTATAGAGTGAAAAGAGGGGAAGGGGGGAAATGAAGGCTAGGGAAGGGGTCATAGATAGAACTTGCAGTTGGGCAAAGGACAAAAGCCACCAGAGACCAAGGATAGGACAGGAGTGACTATTCTGAAGAGGGAGAGGTCAGCAGTGTCAAATGTTAAAAAGAAGGCAAGACAGATGGGGACTAAAAACAGGCCTTGGCCTTTGGCAATGAGGAAGGTGAGGGTCTTCTTTGCCAGGTGGGAGCAAAATCCAGATTATGGTGAATGAAAAAATGGATGGGACTGACAAAGTGAATCTAGATGATTCTTTCTAGGAATGTTGTTGTTATTGGTGATGTTATTTAAGGAAAGAGGGTTGACTATATTTATAAATTGCTTTGGAAGGAGCCAGTGGAGAGAGGCTGAAACTCTAGCAGGGAGAGAGGTGTCATCCAGCAGAACAGCTATCTGGTCCCAGAGATGGATCAAGAGCACCTCTGGAGACAGCAGCAGCGACTCTGATACCAAAAAAGGAAGGAGTAGAAGGAGGGAGTGCATAGCAGGATGGCAGGTTGGGGGGATTCATGCCAGAGGACTTCAGCACCCTCAGTGAAACAGGAGGCAAGGCCCTCAGTGGGGAGAGAGGTCTGGAAGAAGGGCAATGATTGCCATAGGCCACTGGGGGATCAGAACAAACCGACCCGGTACATGTGGGCCGAGGCATGCAGAAGGCCCAACCGCTGGTGGAAAACGGGGGTCTGGAGTATACTGACCTGGGGTGAGGGGAGGGCGTGAGCCAGCTAGCAGGACTACGGGATGATGGCGCTAAGTTAGGCAAGGAGACTGTGGTAAAGGAGAAAAAAGAACATGGCTAGCGCACATTTTTGAGGAGGAGTGGTCTGACATGAAGGAGAAGAATAGAGACTGGAGGAGGCAGTCATCATCTGGGAGAAGCCAGAGGCTCCTCTGAGCAGAGGAGAGAAGTGGGAAACTGAGCAGCTGCCTCAGGGACAGACAGGATGCCATCAAAACTAAGTGGGTGCAGAGGATGCCCAGGAAGAGGTCCAAGGACTTGAGAAGTGTTACCAAAGAATGAGAACTCCAAGGGGGCATATCACAAAGGATTTTATTATTAGATGTGGTAAAGCCAAATACTGAGACAGGTAAACCTTTACATCTCTGAAGTGTAACCCATATTTTATTTTTTTTTTAAGATTTTATTTATTTATTTGAGAGAGAGAATGAGATAGAGAGCATGAGAGGGGGGAGGGCCAGAGAGAGAAGCAGACTCTCCGCTGAGTGGGGAGCCCGATGCGGGACTCGATCCCAGGACTCCAGGATCATGACCTGAGCCGAAGGCAGTCGCCTAACCAACTGAGCCACCCAGGAGCCCAGTGTAACCCATATTTTAAATAGAAGAGACATAAAGGCCAGTTGTTGGTATCTAGGAGTCACTCAGGAATCTGGCTGACAAAAGCTCTGCCATCTTTAACACATGACTTCCCAAATCATCCTGGATGTTGATATCCAGTTGCCAGATGAGAGAAGAGACAATCACAAGAGAGGTGTTTGGGACCAAGCCTCAAAGTATTTCCATTGACTAGAACTCAGTCATGAGGCCCCACTAATCAACAAAGGGAGGTTGGTTGGAAAATATGGTCTAACTACATGTTGGGGAAGAAAGGGAAAAGGGTTTGGTGCGTAGCTGGCAACCACTGTCTCCGTTTGAGAGGAGGATGGACGGAGGAAGGAAGAGTCCATATCCAAACCCTTATCCTGGGAAGTGAAGAATTCAAGTTCAGGATGAGACTGAGGTTCCAGGAGCTGGGGCCCCCATCCTGGCACAGGGTGGAAATCTACAGAGGTGGGAAGCCCTCAGGCAAGACCCCACAGCAGGGCTGGGAATGTCAGCCTTGACTGGCTAAGGCCAGGAGGACAGGCAGGGATATTGGTCAGGGAAATAAGGTTATCAGCTGCTGGAACACTTCCCTAGGCTCTAGGGCTTTGATAAATGCCTCTCCTCTCCAGGAGGTCAAGTCTTACAGCTTTCTAGGCAGAAACGGGGAGTTGCTGCCTGCACACTTAAAAAAAAATTCATCTGGAATGCAACTACTGTAAAGGTAGATGGAGTGGAATCCAACTAGTCATTCAGGCAAATGTGGCAGTTTATTCTGCTTAAAGCAGAGGATAGGGGCCCCTGGGTGGCTCAGTAATTTAAGCATCTACCTTCGGCTCAGGTCATGATCCCAGGGTCCTGGGATCGAGCCCACATTGAGCTCCCTGCTCAGCAGGGAGCCTGCTTCTCCCTCTCCTGCTGTCCCTGCTTGTACTCTCTCTCTCTCTGTCAAATAAATAAATCTTAAAAACAAACAAACAAAAAAAGCAGAGGATATGTTTTCTCCAGGTTCCTGAATCAAGTGTCAAGAGAACCAAAGAGTGAATAATGCAAGTGTAAGAATAACCAATTCAAGAAGGCAGGAAACTCTGGTAGCTCATACCAGCTCTTAAAGAAAGGGCCCCGAAGGCCTTCCTGGAACTGCAGAGCTAAGTCATTCATTAAAGGTCTCACGTAAGGAGCCAGAGCTGTAAGTCACAGTATACCACCAACCCCATCACCTGCCAGTGCCCACAGTGAGCATTGTAGCAAATCATGCTATTAGGCCATGCTCAAAGCCATGGAAAGACAGCTTAGTGAGACCCAAAAGCCCAGGGAGTCTTAGAGCAGTTGCCTGCCTACTTGGAGGAAAGTCCTGTGCCCTGCCTGCCTCTTCATCAGGCTTGAACCCAGATGATTTCGGTAATGCCCAGTCCTCCAGGCGTCCCTCTACGGTGGCACCAGCAGGAGGAAGGAGATCAGGGCCTCGGGTCGCATGTGACACTCTCCAGGAGTGGCAGTGATGGTGAAGAGGCGGTGCTCCGGGCCCCATTCAAGGGAGCATGTCTGCTCCAGTCCAAAGAACTCTAGGGTCCAAGTAAAAAACAATGCTCTTTGACATCAAAGATCTGACTTCTAGCCTCAACTCTGCTACTGTTTGGCACGTCATTGCTTTCCGGGTCTTTTCCTTGCTCTATACAAATGGAAGGACAGGTGAGGTGATGTCTAAGTTCCTTCCAGGTCTGATATCTTCTTGTTCCCATTAAGTCAACTTGTGGCCATTCCGTGTGCCAGTCATTTGCTTGATGGCTCTCAGATCCCTACTCCTCCCGTACTCTTGCCTTAGATTGTGCAGGGCCAGTGCCTACAACCTGCATTTCCCAAGGCTCCTTTGTCACCTGTCTTTGAGAGGCCCTGGTGGCAGACTGGAAGGTGGGAAGTAGCAAGAAGTTAGGGTAGTTCGCCCCTTCTCTTTGCTTTGAAAGGCAATTCAAGTAATGGCTGTGTCTCCATGCTTCCAGATCCTGCTAGACCATCCTAACCAACCTATCTGCCTTTTTAGCTCTTTCAACACCTTTGTAACAAGTTCCCTGTGTTAAACTCCCTCTGTTGAACTGCCCAGCAGGTGCTATTTTCCTCACCAAACCCTGACTGATGCAGTCAGGCTGTGGATGATCTATACCCAGTTCTTAGTCCCACTGCTGTCCAACCCAGGTGGTGTGCACTCTTCTATGTGCCCTTGATTTTAACCACCAAGAGAAGGAAATGGAAGGAGAAAGAGAGCCAGACCAAAGTGAATTGTCAACGACTGAGCACAATCCTAAACCAAATCTCTGCCCATTTTCCCTCTGCATCTGTATAAATGAACACAGCTGGAGAAAAATCTCACAACCACGCTGTTTGGTCTCAGCATAAAGTCGTGGCTGCTATCCTTTAGGCGAGCCTGCAATACTGCCCAGCAGCCACCTTGCCTTTCCCCTGTCCTCCTGGGTGACTGTTCCTTTCCTGGTCCTTTCTACTCAAGCCCTAGAGTCACCTCCTCCGCCAACCATCATCACTCTCAGCTGGTAACCTTGCATCCTGCTTCATGAGCAATTAGAAGCATTCAGAGGGAACAAGTTCCCACCACCCACTCCTCCACCTTCTACCTCTACTCAGTTATTCTACCTTCTCTCCAGTAACTGGGTGAGCTGTCCACACAGCAAGCAAAGGACAAGCTCCAGATTGATTTCTCATGCACAATACCTATTCTTTGTGTCTACTCAGGAATATTGCTGCATTAATTCTCCTTTGTCTCTTCTACATTACCAATTCTCCCCTTCCTATGGAATCTTTCCCATCAGCATACAAACATACCATTATTTCTGTGATTTAAAAGTTTCTCTCTGGGGGCACCTGGGTGGCTCAGTTGGTTAAGCATCCGCTTTTGGCTCAGGTCATGATCCCAGGGTCCTGGGCTCCCTGCTCAGAGGCGAGTCTGCTTCTCCCTCTCCCTCTGCCTGCCGCTCCCCCTGCTCATGCTCTCTCTCTCTCTCTCAAATGAATAAATTAAAAAAAAAAAAAAAACTTCTCTCTTGATTCCACTTCCCGCTTGGCCACTACCCCACTGCCCCTGCTCTTTCAGCAAATTCTTCAAGAGAGGTTTGTTGGGTTTTTTGCCCTCTCTTTCCCTTAACCTTTCTGCAGCCCACTCCAACCAGGCTTTTGCTTCTACCACTGCACCGAAACTGCTCTTGGCAAAGTCACCAATGACTTTGCATTGCTAAATCCAATGATCGATTCTCAGTCCTCACCTTACTGGATCTTGCCACAGCATCTGGCACAGCTGGTTCTCCTCCTCTCCCCTCTAAATGATGCCCAGTGCCTGGGTGGCTCAGTCATGATCCCAGATGCCAGATCGAGTCTTGCATCAAGCTCCTTGCTCAGCGGGGAGTCTGCTTCTCCCTCTGCCCCTCCTCCCATTCGTTCTCTCAATCTCTTTTTCTATCTCTCTCTCATAAATAAATAACATCTTCCAAAAAAATGTTGGCATGCCCAGGACTCAGTCTTGAACCTTGAGCCCAGGATCCTTACTCTTTTCTACCTACACTTCATCAAGTCTCTTGACTTTAAATTCCATCTTCATTTCTCTTGGTGCCCACACTTACATTTCCAGTCTGGACCTTTCCTCTGAGTTCCAGGTTCATATATGCAACTGCTTACTCAATGTCTCCATTTAGATGTCTGGCAGGCTTCTCAAACTTCATAGACCCAAAACTGAACTCCTAATCTTTCCTCTTCTCAGCAAATGGTAACTCCATTCTTCCAGTTGCTTGGGCCAAAAACCTTGGATCATTCTTTCTCTTTATACGGGGATGGATCCATTTATTGACTTGATCTTCAGAACAGATCTAGAAACTGACTACTACAATCCTGATCTATGCCCCAATCATCTTGTGCAAAGATTATTTCGATAGTCTCCTATCTGATTTCTCTAATTATGCCCTTATCCCCTTCATTTTGTTCTCACCAGAGCAACCCTTTTAATATATGGCAAGTCATATCACTCCTCGGCTCAAATAAAAGCTAAAATTGTCACAGCTTTTATGTGCCTACGAGTCCCAACAGCATTGGGCCTTATTATCCCTCTGACTCCATCTCCCCTTCACTCATTCTGTTCCAGCTATGCTGACCAGTTTGCCTCCTTGAACACTCCAGGCATGCTGAGCGCCGCTCATTGATGATTCCTTCTGCCTAGAATGCTTTTCCCTCAGAAAACCTTCCTCTCTCCATGTCATTACTGAAATATTCCCTTCTCAATGTGGCCATCCGTGACCACCCCATTTAAAACTGAGTGCTCTTCTATGATCCTTCCCTACTTTATTTTCTTCCCAACACTGATTTCCTTCTCATAAACTGTACTTTTTTTGCTAATTTTTTTTGTCTGTTATCTTTCTTCCTCCACTAAAGTATCAACTTCACCTGGCTAGAAGATGTACCTGTTTTCTCACTGCTATATCCTCCAGTCCAGCACAGTGCTTGGCACATAGTAGGTAGTCTGTAACTGAATGAATGAATGAAGCCGCAGAATCAAACTTCCCTGAATTCTACCCTACCTCTGGACTTCTTATTATAAAAGCCAAAAATGTCATCATCAAGCCAGATTGAATTGGGGTTTCTGTTTTCTTGTGCTTTTAGCGGAAGTGAGCTGAACTGATGCCCATGTGTTATCTCACTTAATCCTCATACCAACTCTGAGAGTTAGGTATGTTCTCTCCCTCTTCCAGATGGGAAAGGTGAACCCCAGAGAGATTAAGTTATGTGCCAGAGATCACACCCCTAGTAAATTGCAGAGGGATCCTCAACCCATCTGACTGATGCTAAAGCCTAGAGTTCTTGGCTGCAGCACTCCACAGAGACCACCCTCCCCAGAAAGGACACCAGGGCTGAGCTGAGTCAGGAGCCACGGAACTGGAGGGTTTGAGGTCACCAGGGATCTCCACAAAAGAAACACATGCTCTTGGGTGCCTGGGTGGCTCAGTCGTTAAGTGCCTGCCTTCGGCTCAGGTCATGATCCCAGGGTCCTGGGATGGAGCCCCGCATTGGGCTCCCTGCTCCACGGGAATCCTGCTTCTCCCTCTCCCACTCCCCCTGCTTGTGTTCCCTCTCTCGCCGTCTCTATCGAAAAATAAAGATAAAAATCTTAAAAAAAAAAAAAGAAACACATGCCCTTTTAAAACTCTCAAGTATCAGATGTCAAAATAACCATCTTGTTTCCTGCATCCTGTTGTTGTTTGCATGTTTATTGTCTGTCTCTCCCCTTAGCCTGCTCCCCATCCTATATATCCCCAGCACCTACACAGTGAATGGATGAATAAACTGATTCAGGTATAATTCTGCTTAGTGTCATTAATTCATTCAACAAATCCTGATTGAGCACCTGCCTTGTGCTAAGCACTGTCTTCATGACACTTACAGTCTAATTAAGACAGTAGATAAATAATCACATACAAAAATCACAGAAGAAAAAAACCTGTGACCAATGCCAGAAAGGAAAAGTATGGGGTGCTGGGAAAGCATACAACAGAAGCCCCTATTTAGATGGGAGGTTGTCAGTGAGGGCCTCCAGATCTGAAGGATGAAAGTGGGGAATCATCCTAGGAGGGGAAACAGCCTATGTAAAGATCCTAAGGAGGGAATGCGCCTGATGTCTTTGAGAGACTGAGGGATGGCGGGTGCAGCTGAGGGGCTGATCTTGCCAGTAGCGGCCTGTGCTTCCTAGGATCTGCTTGCAGGGGAGGGGAAGGGAGGAGAGGCACCCTCCACTTTTGCAGTTGAACAGCCTTCTGCCAACGACAGGGCACACAGGCCAGCCGGAGCTCGACCCACTGATAGAACCAGCTCTGTCCTCAGTGTCTCCATGTCCAGAAATCTGGATCCTGATCACTTTTCCTTGGGCCATGTAGTTCAGAGAACTAGTCACTGCAAGTCACTCTGTCTGAGAGCTACTGCGATGGCTCCAGACTAGGACAATGGGGGCCAAAGCAGGATTCCAGCAAGGACGGCTGTGCACAATATGCAGTGTGTGTGACCACGGCTATGGGTTTCTGCTAGCAAGGCTAGGGTGCAGCCCCTGCAGCACAGAGGGATGGAGGCCACTGCCCACTGATGACCTCCTTTTTCTTCACCGCAGCCCTCCTAGTGGGCCGGCAGAGGAGGCTGGGGCCCAGGACTGGCTTGCTGCTAGAAACCTGGAGGAAGGAGTTAAGGCTGGGCTGATGACCGTGGAGACAGAGCTCTGTTTATCCAGGAAAAGAGGTCGGACGTAGGCAACGGAGGCCCCTGCCAACTCCTCCCTGAACGACTGGGCTGGGGGAGCAAGCTGGAGAGGAAGCTGCTCCCCTTCGGGCTCTGCACACCAGCCAGCCGGAGGCCAGGAACCAGCGGCGGCCCACAGGTGAGGCCTGCGCTCCGGCCGTCTGACCGAGCCCGCCGTGGGCTCGGACTCCCAGGCCGGCGGACGCTCGGAACGTTGCGGTCCCGCGGGTGGGGCGCGGGGGCGCGGTGAGCGAGCGGCGGCGGATCCTCGGGGAGCCGGCTCTGGGGGTGGCAGAGAATCAATAGGGCCTTTGTGCTCAGTGTTTTCCTAGGGAGGGAAGGAGTGGAGAGTGGGAGTGGCGGCCCAACGGCCGCTCCGCCCTGCAGACTCGGGATGCCTTGGGGCTGGGAGGCTGGAGCAGGACAACCAGGGCTGGGGGAGGAGGGTATTCTGTGACCCCCCGCCCCCGGGGGTGCGACTCCTGGGACCGGCCCTGGGTGCTCCCAGGACAGCAGTCAGCTGTGCAGCGAGTGGGCTTCTGGCCGGGAGCCACTCAGAAAGGAGAGGGAGGAGCAAGAGGAAGCAGGGGGGCTGGGGCCGAAGGACGGCTCAGGCTGGAGAGCCCTGCTCCCAGGTCCGGGCGAAGGCAGCCCGAGGGGCGCCACACAAGACCTAGGAGGAGAGTCTGAGTTCGGGATGGGCGAGGG